>NW_003852398.1:4350719-4375358 GCF_000181295.1 Otolemur garnettii | reverse complement strand
AAAAAAAAAAAATACAGAAGAATCTTAAATGCATATCACTAAGTGAAAGATGCCAGTGAGAAAAGGCTGCACACTATAGAGCATTCTGCAAAGGGCAGAATTATGGACAGTAAAAAGATCAATGATCACCAGGGGTTAGGGGGACCGAGGGGTGAGTAGGTGAGGTACAGAGGGTTTCTAAGACAATGAAACTACTCTCTATGACAATACAATGGTGGATACACATTATTATGCATTTGTTCAAATCCACAGAATATACAGCACCCAGAGTGAAAACTATGTACACTACAACTTGGATATGTCAGTGTAGGCTAATGGACTGTAACAAATGCCCCACTCTGGTGAGGGATGTTAAAAATGGGGTAGGCTGTGCACGTGTGTGTGGGCAGGGGAATGTGGGAAATCTCTGTACCTTTTGCTCAATTTTGCTGTGAACCTAAAACTGCTCTAAAAAAGGTCTATTAATTTTTTAAAAGAACTAATGGTACTCACAACAACATGGATTAATCTAAAAAAGTATGCTGAGTGAAACAGCCGGACACAATGGAAGAATTTTTGATGATGGATATGTTCTGTGTCTTAAATATATTCGTAGGTATAATACATTCTCTATACATTTATTGAAATTCAAAAATATAGAAAACTGTATAAATTAGCCAAAATTCATTAAACTGTAAGCTTAAACTAGATGCACTTATTGAAATAAATTTTATCTTGATGAAATTGGGAAAAGAAGAAAGATAAGATATCTTTTTTTTTTTTAATCTATCATTTAGTAGAGGCTAATGATAGTGCTCTACTCCATAAAGTCCTTGTCAGATGCATGAAGGAGCTGAGATTTTATTTTCTCCTCCTTACAAACTAACAACTAAGCCTACCATAATTTCATAGATGCCGGCAGAAGACACAAGATTCTTGGGTCAGAGACAAAGGATTTTATTACTCACAGCACAGCAGGTGGTCTTTGCTCTGATTTACTTGCTCCCTAAGTTCCATGGGGCTGTTGCAGAGGGCTTTGGTGAATGCTGAGCACAGATTGGGTCTGTGTCAGAGCTGAAATGTACTGAGTTTAGGAAACCCCTAATCTTAGAGGATGCTAGCAAATCTAGCCAACATTTATCCTGGAGAAAGGCATTATCTTTAATATCCTGGTCAGGAAACAAATCTGTGCTGTGTTCCAGAGGGAACATTATCCCTGTTCCCCTAAGCTTTTTGCCATATAAATGTCCTCAAAAAGATGGTTCCATACAAAAGTTATCCCAAGAGGTATAAAAATGACCTGGCGAATTGCCCCTCTGCAGTCTTCAGCAAACCAAACTCCTGTTTTGCTACTCTGCCAGTCATTCCCAATATCAGTTCATGGGTTAAAATGACTGCCTCAGCTCCAGCCATCACTCAGTATTCCAGATAACGGAAAGGAGAAAAGTGAGGAGAAAAGCACTGCTCCCCTGTTTAAGAATATTGCCTGGAAGTTGCACATGCATTAGGCTTGACTTACGGGCTTCAAATGGTTATGCCTGACTTTCCAACCAAAAGAGGCTGGAAAAGGAAGGACATATAGCTGGCTGAATATCTATAACTAAGAAAGAATAGATCTTGGGAGACGACCAGCCTTTCTGCTCTACATTGTCAGTTTCATAACGATCTCTGAGTTTATTGAGCGCTGAGGATTCCAGGACACATAACCCCCCATCCAAGGAGACGCTGGAGGGGCTTCTCTCCTAGTAGCATCATTAGCACTTTCTACCTTCCTCAACCTTACAGAGGGATGTTGGGCCCCTGAGTGAGGGCCTCTTGTCTTGCTTGGTGCAATAGAAAGACCCCACCACACTTGGGCCTTAGAACACACACTGCATTCAGCCTAAAGTGTGAATGAGACCTTTGCTTCTTCACATCTCTGCTACTTATTCCTGGTCACATGGCAATAATAATAAGCCCACCAAACAGGCCATATGGGAGCTTAATGAGAGAAGATAGTCACTTGATAAATGAGTCTTCCCTTACTTTTCCTCTCCCACCCTAAGCAATCAGGGCTATATCGGGCACCAGCTCTGGTGAGAGACATTGAAAATAAAGTCATCCCCAGACTCTTGTAGACTTTGCAATAGGATAAACAATAGCCTTAGAGGGACATTGCTAAGGCTGCAGGGCCCTGCACATTGGGAAACAGCTTGGAGCAGAGCACCCAGTGTGGGATGCTGGAGCAGCCTGGCTCTGCCGCATCACATCCAAAGTCAGTGTGAGTGTGAGCCCAGATGGGCAGGGGGACAAGGCAGTGATAATATTCTGTCACCTTCACAGGACACTTGGTACTTTTGGCCAGGTTTAGGTCTATGGTGAATCTCTTAGTTCATCTACAGTACTTTGTATTTTATGAATAGTAATCTGAAGCCCAGAGAGGTTATGTAACTTACTGAGAGTCACATAGCAAGGAAACACTACACTTGGGGCTAGAACACAAAGCTCCCGCATGAAGCCTCTGGTTATTGCTCAGAAAGTGTTATCGATGTTGATAATGGTGACCTGGTGAAGGAGAGGGGCCGGGGAAGCCTGCAACAGACATAGGTAGTGAAAGGAGAACAGCCTAAAGAATGCCTCCCGTGATAACATTGAGAGGAAGCGGGGCAGGGTCCAAGCTAAAGTGTTTCATTCTGTCTTCTTCGGTGATCATTTCCTTAGCATCAGAACACCATGGTGCCCATACTCTGAGATGCCCACCAGAGGAGGCACAGGGCTTAATCCCTTTTGGATAAGAGGAGGACAAGTGCTGGAACCCTCATGAGGGCTCTTGAGAATTCAGTTCTAGGGTAAGCAGGTTGGGCCTGGAACAAGTTTTGGAGCCTTTATTCTGTCCATAAAATCTACTGAATGGTGATAAATTGGCTTCAGACCATCCCTCAACACTTGGGACTCGAGTTCTGCCTGTGCCATGTGCCCAACCTTCTAGAGCTCAAAAGTCACCTCCTCTAGGAAGCCTCCCAGCCTTATTCTTTCCTCTGCCCATTCCTCCCTGCATCTTCCACCCCTTTTCTCTGCCCATGCCTTGCCTACAGCTCCCAGACCACTGTGCTAAAACCGTGGGTCAAACCATCAGTCTCTACCACTTTCTAGGAGAACCTGAGATCAGATGCTGTGTCATTCACATCCCTGTATACCTAGGGTCCAGGGCAGGGCCTGGCACCACTTAGAGCTAGTATGCTTGGTTTTGAGACTGAAGGGTGGGTAGAGCTGAAGCAGAGCCCCTTGCTTTAGCCTCCTCGGCATCACCCACAGCAAGGCACCAAATCCTGCCCCTGCCACGCAGCTGTCAGGCTGGCAGTATCCCAGAATGAGGTCCCTGAAGACCCCCCAAAATGTGTCTTCATTTATTCAATCATTCACTTACCTAAAGATATGCTAGGCCTTGCTGTGGGGAATGGGGACACAGGAACGCAAAAGGCATGGTCCTGCCCTCAGGTGGTTCACAGCCTGGTTGGGGAGGCAGAGGCCCCCTCCCCTGCCTCTGTCCCTCCTCCCTGCCTCACTCCTCACCTCTCTTCCTTTGTTCCTTCCATATGTATTGATTGAGCAATAAATGTACAACTATGCAGAGTGACAAATGCCAGGAAGGTAGCTGATGAGAGCCCTATGGGAGTCCAGAGGAGAATCCCCAGTGGTCACTGGAGTCCTTGGCAAAGAACATTTCCAGGAGATGCAGCATGGATAGCGAATCTTCCTATTAGATGAGAAGCTGTGAGTCATAAGCCCCAAGCAGCCCTATAGACTTCCCCATGAGTCACCCACTGCCCTATTCTCCTCATTAGGGGCACACGCCATGGGGAATTCTCCCTCGAACAGGAGGGAGGATATATAGGGGAAGTGGTGGGAGGGTGGTACTCAGAGTGAAGTCCCCAAGGCAGATTTTCCCACCGTTGTCCTTACTAGACCCACAGCACTGATCCCAAAAGCTGAGCCCCAGAATTGCAGGACCCTCATGTTGCTTCCTGCTGACAAAGTGCTTTCATACATTTCATTTCATTCGTACACCACTGTGTGTTATGGGAAGGTCTCAAAGGGAAATTGCCTCATGTGGAAGGGAAAGATTCTGATTGAACAGAAAAGAGTCACTTCCCCCTAGCTTGGGCTTAGAACCCACCAGAGAGGAAGGGCCTTGTCCATAGCCTTTGGGGTTATTTCGATCATTCATTGCATGTATTGAGCACCTACTATATACCAGGCACTGTTCTAAAAGCGGGTACCTGGCAGTGAACAAGACAGACAAGATCTCTGCCCTCAAGGTCTAACATTCTAATAGGAAAACAGACCATATAAATAAATTGCAGGTGGTGATGGTGCTGGGGGTGTGGGGAATAGATCAGAGAGTGGGACATCAGGACTGCCTTGTTGGGGAAGAGTGATCACGGGGTTAAGTGGGGTGATAGTCAGGGAACGAACCACGGAGAGCTGGAGGAAATGAAGGATCTGGCTCTGCAGAGATGTAAAGGAAAATCAGCCCAGATGGAGAGAAGAGCATGGGGCCCTGACCCAGGAGTGAGCTTTGCTTGTGCTGGATAGAGCTACAAGGCTCAGTCAGACAGAAGGGACGGGAAAAGAGTGCCAAAGAAGTGGCCAGAGATGCGGCAGCAAGACAAGTGGCCTCAGGTCTTGTAGCCTGTGTTAGGATGTGGTCTTTCTGAGGAAGGGAGTATGGAAGGGTTTGAGGAGAGAAGAAAAATGATCTGATGTGTTAAACGTTTCACTCTGGATTTTTAAAGTATTTCATGAAGACATTAGAACACCAAAAGGGCAATGAGAAACTTAGGAATCAAGACCCGGGGAGAGGAAAACTCAAAGGATGAGCCAGTACTCGAGGCCTCTTCTCCCTCACTGGTACCTGTCAGTTCTGAAATAAAAAGACAAAAAGAAGTTGAGGATTCTGAAATTTAAAAAAGACAAAAAGAAGTTGAGCAGAGCTTTTAAAAGACTTGTGGATCTTAATAGGATAAAAATCAGCGTTCTGGGCACACCAAGGGGAAATCTAATATTTAGAGTATTACCCAAATAAGTAATCCAGGCTTGAGAAGCCTGGAGAATCCTCTAAGCTTTTATTTGAAACTCCAAAGGGATACTTTACTAAAAATGAACCCATCACAACAGGACCTAAAGCCCAGCTACGAGTCATCTCAAACCACCTCAATCTCTGACTGGGTTAAGGTGATCTGGGATCCCTAAGGCCCCTAGGCACCTTCAACAAAGTAAACTCTCTTTAGAGGAAAATAAAATCATCTCAAGCTTCAAATAATCTCTAAAACTTTTCATATACAATGCATCAATCAAAAATACTAAAAGTGGCTCGGCACCTGTGGCTCAAGTGGCTAAGGTGCCAGCCACATACACCTGAGCTGGCTGGTTCGAATCCAGCCCGGGCCTGCCAAACAACGATGGCTGCAACCAAAAAATAGCCAGGCATTGTGGCAGACGCCTGTCATCCCAACAACTTAGGAGGCAGAGGCAGGAGACTCGCTTGAGCCCAGGAGTTGGAGGCTGCTGTGAGCTGTGATGCCACAGCACTCTACCCAGGGCAACAGCTTGAGGCTCTGTCTCAAAAAAAAAAAAAAACAGCCCAAGTGCCCATCGATCCACGAATGGATTAACAAACTGTGGTATATGTACACCATGGAATACTATGCAGCCATAAAGAAAGATGGAGACTTTGCGTCCTTCATGTTCACATGGATGGAGCTGGAAAATGTTCTTCTTAGCAAAGTATCACAGGAATGGAAGAAAAAGTATCCAATGTACACACCCCTATTATGAAACTAATCTAAACCTTTTTATATGAAAGCTATAACCTAATAACAACCTAAGGATATGGGGAGGGGGGAGGGAGGGGGGAGAGGGTGGAGGGAGAGGGATTCGAGGGTTCACTTCTGTGGTTCATCTTGCAAGGGTACAAGTGAATCTTTCTATGAGTAGAATATGAATGTTTTGACATAATAACTAAGAAAGTTACATGAAGGCTATGTTAACCAGTTTGATGGAAGTGTCTTGGATTGTGTATGAAAACACCACACTGTACCCTCAAAGTGCATCGGTGTACACAGTTACCATTCAACATTCAATAAAAAAAAAAAGAAAAAAAAACAACTAAAAGGACATATAAGGAAATGAGACATGATCAAAAATCAAGAGAAAGATCAGGCAATAGAAATAAACACAAGGCTTAGATAGTTATTGATCACAGACATTGAGATAGCTGTGTTTAATATACTAAAGAACATAAATGGAGAAATAATAATTGATAATATACTAAAGAACATAAATGGAGAAATAATAATTGAGAATTATTAGGCAAATGAAAAGTATGAAGTCACAGATTCGTAAACATCACAAATTACGGGCAATACAAATAAAGGGGAAGAAAACTATAGAAATACATTATAAATGAAACTGCTAAAAAATCAAAGCAGCCAGAGGAAAAAAAGATTACCCTCAGGGGACAAAACCAGGCAGCTAGCTGAATTCTCAACAGATACAATGAAAGTCAGAAACCGATGAAATCTATTGTCAAAGTGATTCAATTAATTCAAAACTAGCATTCTTTGCCCAGTAAAAAATTCTTCAATGGGCTTGGCGCCTGTAGCACAGTAGTTACACTACCAGCCACATACACCAAGGCTGGCGGGTTTGAACCCTGCCCAGGCCAGTTAAACAACTATGACAACTGCAACAAAAAATAGCTGGGTGTTGTGGTGGGCACCTGTAGTCCTAGCTACTTGGGAGGCTGAGGCAAGAGAATTGCTTAAGCCCAAGAGTTTGAGGTTGTTGTGAGCTGTGATGCCATGGTTGCCAAGGGCAACATAGTGAGACTCTGTCTCAAAATAATAATAATAATAATTGTTGGGTGGCACCTGAGGCCCAAGGGTGACGGGTTCAAACCCGGCCCCAGACAAACTGCAACAAAAAATAGCTGGGTTTTGTGGTGGGTGCCTGTAGTCCTAGCTACTTGGGAGGCTGAGGCAAGAGAATTGCTTAAGCCCAGGAGTTTGAGGTTGTTGTGAGCTGTGACACCACAGCACTCTACCAAGGGTAATAAAGTGAGACTTTGTCTCTAAAAAAGAAGGAAAAAAAAATCTTCAATAATGAAGATAAAGAAAAACATTCGTAGGGAAGCAGAAACTAAGAGAATTTGTCATCAGCAGATATTCACAAATACTAAAAGGACAGTTTGGCTCTGAATGAGGACAGACAGAAAGGGAGAGTACCAAGTCACTGAGCCCAGCTTGGAGGCTACTGCAGTAACATAGGCAAGATGTGACAATAGTTGGACCAGAAGAGTGGTTTTAGAAGTGATGAGAAGTGGATATATTTTGGAAATGAGTATATTTTAATAATGGATCTATATAAATTTTCTGTTAAATTAAACACAGGTTATGAGAGAAAGGGAAGAGTGAATATTGTTTCCAATGTTTTTGACCTGAACTAATAGAAGAATGAAGTCAGCTCGGCACCTGTAGCTCAGCGGCTTGGGCGCCAGCCACATACACTGGAGCTGGTGGGTTCAAATCCAGCCCAGCCTGCCAAACAGCAAGGACAACTACAACTAAAAAAGTAGCTGGGCATTGTGGCAGGCACCTATAGTCCCAGTTACTTGGGAGGCTGAGGCAAGAGAATTGCTTAAGCCCAAGAGCTGGAAGTTGCTGTAAGCAGTGATGCCACAGCACTCTACCGAGGGGAACACAGTGAGACTCTGTCTAAACAAAAAAGAAGAAAGAAGTTGTCATCAACAAAGGTGGAAGACAGCAGGAGGAGCCAGTCTGGGGGTCATCCAAAGCTCTGCTTTTGGAATTGCCTGATTTGGGAGTGTATTTGACAAGCAAGTGGAAATGTCAAAGAAGCTATTGGATATTTAAGTCTGCAGTTAGGGGAAAGGCTAGAGATTAAAATTTGATGGCTTCAAAATGGATTTGTTTCTTCTTTTCATCTTTCCTTTATAATGATGATAATGACGATGGCTAAAACAACGACACTTACTGCTTACTATGTGTCAAGTACTATGCAAAAGATTTTGTATGTACACCATTTCATTTCATCTAGACAGCTACCACATGAAGCAAGTACTTTCATTACTCCCTCTTGAAAGTTTGTAAAAACTGAGCCTTTGAGAAGAGAAATAATCTGCACAAAGTCATATCGATACTAGCTGACCTATCAGTTTTGTCTCCAGCGTTTGGAACAGGATCTCAGAATGTCGTTTTTAGTGTTTTACAAACCCTGTGTACTTAATGCATGCTTATTGAATGAATGAATGATTTGTACTGATCTTAAAGCCCATTTTTGCAGTGTAGTCTATTGCAGGGGACTGCCCAGACTTGGACAGAGCGGTGGGCCCAAGAGTCAGAAGTATGTAATGCCCCCACAGGAGAACCCATTCCTGCAAGGACCGGTCACATCTCCATTACACCAACCTACCTTCCAAACATCCAGGCCCTTCACTGGCCCTTCCAGGAAGTGTCTCTTTCTTCCCCTGCTTTGTCTACCGGTACAAGCTCAAATAAACACTGAGAATTCCAGAGCCTTCCCAAGCTTGGATACGGAGGGGGTCTTAGCAGTGCCAGTTGCATGGAAGGAAAGGATAGATGAAGTTCATTTTAGGTGCTTCTTACGGATGAGGGAACTGAGGCCCAGAAAACGGAAGCTCCTTGTCCCATGTCAGTGGGGCAGGGCTAGAAGATCTCAGAACAAAGGCCACTTCTCCAAAGCTCTGATGGCCCAGAGAAAAACATATTATGAATGCTGGCCTAAGGTCTCACCGAGTTGACAGAATAGCCCACTTCTCCTGTTTCCCTTTGCCAGGACACTCTAGGGAGGGACACTGCTGCTCAAGGGACAGATGGGGACCAGCTGTCCACAAGAGGACAATACACCTTTCCCAAGCCTCTCTGATGTGCCCAGAAGTGACTACCTTTCATTTAATTCTTACAGGGCTTTTGGAGGCTGGGGATTATCGGACTATACTACAGATGGGGAAACTGAACTTTAAAGACTTTAATAACTTACACTGGCTAAAAAGTGACAGAATCAGGCCCTGAATCCATGTCCAGTAGACTCTAAGTCAAGTGCTCTCTATTGGCCAGGCCACAAAGATCCTTCTCAAACTTCAAGTCATTGCTGCCTCCTTGGCCTGGAACCTCTCCCCAGCTCACCTTAAATGGGCAGCTGGGTTGTATCATTCAGGTCTTACCCAGTCACCAGCTCAGAAAGGCCTGACTCTTCACCCAAATGGAGAGCGGCCTACCTTTTAGAGTTCCACCTTCATAGCCTTCATCCTTATTTCTTATCTGATTTATACACTCCCTACTCACACTGTTAGCTACTTAAGGAGTAGGAACTTCCTCTTGCACCAACGTTTTTTCTAAGCCTTTCCAGTCAAAAAATATTTGTTAAACAAATGAATGAATGAGTGTATGAATCGGTGGGCCTGCTGCTAGCCTAAAAAGCCTAATAAGGTGCTTCGGCTCAGCGCCTGTGGCTCAAGTGGCTAAGGCGCCAGCCACATACACCTAAGGTGGTGGGTTCGAATCCCCCAGCCCGGGCCGCCAAACAACAATGATGGCTGCAACTAAAAAATGGCCAGGCGTCGTGGCCGGCGCCTGTGGTCCCAGCTACTTGGGAGGCTGAGGCAGGAGACTCGCTTGAGCCCAGGAATGGGAGGTTGCTATGAGCTGTGATACCATGGCACTCTACCCAGGGGGATAGCTTGAGGCTCCATCTCAAAAAAAAAAAAAAGAATAAGGTGCTTCCAAGATACTCAATGTTAATATGAAGCCAGTAGACAATCTAATACACACCCAGGTAAGAAAAACTCAGGTAAATTCAGGATGAAGAGGGGAGAGGGAGGGAATGGGCGTGTTCCCACTTAATGAGCACAAAGTAAGGGTACATGGCACACATCTTCTGGGTGCAGGACACAACTACAACAAGGACACTACCTAACAAATGCCAACATTGAACCTAGTCGTTTGTACCCTTACATTAATCTGGAAAAAAAAAAAAAAAGGTGTTTTTTAGGCATTTTCCTTGGCAGAGCACAGCCTGTCCATTGTTGTGCTAGCAGTGCGCTCTCTTTGTTCTCCGCAGGATGGAAGACACCTGGGCTGACGAAGGGGCGCAGAGGCTGCTGGACTGCACCCAGAGGCTGTTCTCGAACAGGCTTGCCCAGCAGAGACCCAGAAAAGTCCCGAGCGGTGAGCAGAACTTCCACCTGCTCCCCAGAATGCAACCTGCGGAGAAAAACAGCCCGGGGTGACCTGCATCCACCCGGTGGGAAACCGGAACGGCCAGCGGGGCGCAGGCATTGTTTGCCTCTGTGTATGGCAACCAGAAACCACCGCGGCCAGCACTTCTCAAAGGCACCCCGCCCCCCTTCATTTTAATCTCCTAAACTGATTTGTCAGCAGCAGGAAGTGACATGACAGCTTTCCTCACAAAAGGGAAACTCCTCCGCGTTACCATGGAGATGGAGGCCACTGTAGGAGCATAGGTTTATATAATCTTAAAGGTGTACACGCCATGATGTCATCCTTGGATGGGGCCGGGCAGGGAGGGAAATGGACGCCCGGGGCTGCAAATCCAAAGCAAATTGCCTATGATTTGCAAGATTCCAGGGAAAGGAGAGGATGCGGTGGAGGCAGCGGTGGGGGTTGGAAGTAACCTAATGAAATAATGGGTGCCTGGAAACCACAGAAAAACCTAAAGTATGCATAACGACATTTTTTTAAATCCTAGAATTAGAAAGCTGAGAGGAACCTTGCCCATTAGATCCAGTGCAAACTGATCATTTTAGGGAGTGGGAGAACTGCCAGAAATCATCAGGACAGAGGCAAAGGGAGCCGAAAATTTCTCCGGGGACTTTATATTCATGGACTCATTTCTCTCTCACTAGTGAGCCGCAAGTTCCTCCTCTGTAAAATGGGTGCTGGTGTGAAAGTTGAAATGTGAATGTGTACGTTAGCAGGGCCTGGCACCCAGTGCTAGCTCTAAAACTGACAGCCATTATCATTACCACATGATCAGTATCAAATGATGATGAAGTTGTCTCTATTTCAATCTGGGGGTGGGGGGTGGGAATTTAATAAGACTTCAAGTTTCTTTTCATTATGAGGCACTGATTGTGTCCCAAGAAAAGCAGACTCAGGCCAAATGTGACATTTTCTGGAGGGCCTGAACACAGCGAATCAGATGCATAGGGATAGGGGGTTGTCACCCCTGGCTCCCAGGGCTGGCATGAATGAGGCAGAGTGCCTTGAGCCAGGAGAAGCGAATGACTTGTTTTCACTGGCGGCTCCCTTAGGCAGCCGCTGTATTTTTCCACTGCGTGGATCACACTGGAGATTAATTTTGGTTCAGCCAGCGCCTGCCAAGCAGAAAGTAAAGGCCCTAGCCCACGGGGAAGTCAGCCATGGCATCTACCACAGACTCGACGTCACTGGTACATTTCCACGAAGGGAGATATCCGCAATAGTAAATTTCTAGGCTTTGATAAAAACATTGGGTACGGTTTGTTTTGATAGGCATGAATATACTTGTAATTGGAAACCCTGCTGAGGAAATGAGCTAGCCAGCCCACGGTGAGTTCTTAGAACTTAGAACGCAAAGATCTTTCAGACCCTGAGAGTTAAGTTGTGAACGGTGGACCAATGGAGAAAGGTCAAGGATACTAATCTGTGTGAAGACCTTGAACAACGGAGCTGGACCAGGACCATAGCACAGAGCACCCCCGGAAAAGTCGAGTGGAATGTTTCCTTTTCTGCTTCCCACAGCACTTTGGCCAGAAGCAAGCAGGGGGTGGAGAGCAGGCACTAAGGGGCCAGTAACCCAGGAGCTTCCCGGTTGCTTAATTCGACATTATAGACTGGATTATGGGTCAGTGGTTGATTACACCTTCTCTGTTTCAGTCTGGTTGGCAAGAGAGTAAAAATTCAGAATATTGCTCTAGAGCAAGTCAGGTTTAACTGCTTATCTTCTCAAACAAAATTATAAAATCAGAGCAGCAGGTGACCTGATGGAGGCAGCAACCAAAAATGCCACATCTGTATGCAGAGTTGTTGGTGTGAATGCCTTTCAAAACATTAACAATGGCTAGGTGGGGGACAGGGCTGTTGCAGGGTGATTTTTCTATATTGTATTTGCATATAGTGCTTGGATTTTTTTTTCTCATTTTTTTGGCCAGTCTATGCATTATTTTCACAAAAATAAAACCAAAAAAGTATAAAATAGGCAAGTGATAAAAGTACAAAGCTTATGGAACACAAACAAAATAGATGTGGATTCCCATTCCCCTGTTCTTATCACTTAGCTGTGTAGGGTTTCAGCATCACTCGCAATACATGTTGCTATTTCTGGCAGTAGGTAGCACACACTGCCTTGCACATAGTAGGAACACAGTGTTTTGGAAAACATTCATCATCTTCATAATCCTAGTATAGCTCAGAGAGGAAAGGGAGACTTTATATTACCCCCAATGAAGGCATTAAATGAAAAAAACAATCCAGGCAAATTACCATTTCTTCCTAGCTTTGGCTCTTGGGGACACTTAGTTTACCAGGGTAATATGGTAGTTTACACAGCTGTTAAAAGGAATATGGGGGGCATTGACCCAATACCAAGAGTTCAGCTACCACAGCAGGTTTTTCATGACAGATCTCACTGGTCTTCCTTGCAACTCAGCCATTTTCATGTTACCAAGAGGCCACAGGGTATGGAATCAAATCTCAACACACATTCTACAGGTCCTTGTCCAAATGCTTCCCTATTTCACTAGTGAGAGAGGGATCAGATGGGGCTGCCAAAGAAATAAAGCATTAAGACTTCAATAGAAATGCCATAATTTATTCCATTGTATAAAAAAGTCATCCCTATGTAACAAAATGTCTTCTTCGAAGAAGAAATATATTATTTCAGGTCATAAATAATCAGCAAACATACAACTGTTGACAACTAAAAAAAACCCAACACTGGTGTTTTCTATCAGTGCTGACAACAAATCTGCTTAGGATATATTTACAGGATATTACAGTACTCAAAACACAAAAGTTGAGGTATTTGGTTCTTCTAGGAGTAGACAATGACATTTGTGAAGGCAGACCACCTACACAAAAATAAATAAGGTATATACTCATCACATAAGTATATGTGTCGTTGGGAATGGTAATACTGGTAGGTATGTCAAGCATGAAGAGACTCTACAAAAAACGGGGGCAAGAAAAAGAAACCAGCTCACACACTGAGTCCTTTCTCTTCTGCCCCATTTTGTCAGAGGGACTTGATGTACCCACTATATATTGGTCCCGAATGTGCTGAGTTCAGCAAATGTCTTGACACCTTGTCATCATTATGGCTGCTTAGGAACCCAGTGGAACTCGGGTGAATTAAATAAATAAGGACCAGCCCTCGTGAGCCCCCACCCTGGAGTTATTGCATTTCTCCTCTCAAAAAGGAGCCTGGAGTTCTGGTGGGATGTGAAAATCTTCACCTCCCGTGGCCTTTCAGCAGCTGGGAGAGGTCGTGATGGGGCTCTGAAGGTAGCTCAGGGCACTGTTCGTGGGGTGAACAGGGATGGAGACAGGGAAGTTGAAGACAGTCGTGGTGGAGGTGCCCCGGTCAAGCACAGCCATAGCAGGGCTCCCAGCCTCTGCTGAACAGTGTGGAGCCAGCACCTGGGACTCAAACTGCAGCAGCTGGCCCATGAAGCTGAAGTTGGGGGAGATGATGCTTCGCCTCTGTTTCACAAATTCAAAGGCTTCGTCCAGCTTGACTCGGTTAGTCCTCATAAGGTAAGCAAGGCAGATGGTGGCTGATCGGGAGATGCCTGCCTGGCAGTGGACAAACACCCTTCCTCCGGCATTCTTGATGGAGTCTAGAAAATAAAGGGTGGCTGGTTACTTGAAAGCTCAGGAGAACTACCCCAAGCCCAGGTAGAGAGTGTCTAAGAAATGTCATGTTGTGTCTTATCCAGAGATGGTCAACATCACCTCATGCCATCACATGGACACTGTATGTAGAATTAATGTGGGCCATGCGCAAAAGACAGCAAGGGACCCAGACGGTGTGTTTCTACTTAGCAGATTGATCTCTTACAAGTCAACTCAATTTTCTGAGCCTCTGTAAGCTAATCTGTCCCCAAATATGGGACATTAAAACCATATTTTACAGGGATTTTGCACATCAGACTGATACTTAATTGTCTGGAAATAGGCTCAGAAAAGTATCCTTCAAATCCTTGCCATATAGGTTGGACTCAGTGACTAAAATGGGAGAGACAGGAAAGTCCCAGGCATCCGTTCCATTTACCTATGAAGTCGATTGCTTCATTGAACCATGAGCTGATGTCTGCCTTGTGGTTGTCTTCCACAGGGATGCTCTTATACTGGTAGTGACCCTCAAAATGGTTGGGACAATTGGCGGAGACGTTGATCAAGGCAGTGATGCCCAAAGCATCCAGCATGTCCTTTCGGGAAGCGTGATAGGCACTGCCCAAGTACAGAAAGGGCAGGATCTCCACTGGGCCACCCTGAAATCCAGAAATATCCAACACTTGTCAAGCTTGCTCATGGTCAATGCCAATACCCACACCCACAAAAACTTCCTTCTGGAAAAGTCAGTTTCAGATACTGGGTGAACTCTCAGTAATGTTGTTAGAATATAAATAAATAGAGGACTAAGCTACTTGCCTGCACAAGGCCAACAAGTTCATTTCTGTAGTGCCAGCAATTAAGACACTCAGCTGCATTAGACTACTTTAACTGTGGAATAAATCATATCCCTATGTCCCCTGTTATAAATAAAGCTGCAGGTCACTTTCTATATTCTTACTGGCACTGCTCTTCCAGGCTCTGCCAGATCTTTCTTCTCCCCTCTGGCACGGGCTCCTACTAACCTGATCATAGAGTGGGGTGCTGCAGGAACTGCAGCCAGATTCTGTGCTGTCGGGGACGCTAGTACTCAGGGGAAGGCTGAGCCCCATGGGGGTCGACTGTTTGCTGCACAGCTCCGGGCAGGAAGCCGAAAAAGCTTCATATCCTCCTGAGAATACAAAGACATTTTTTCCATTAGCACCGCTGGGACAGGGCACCTTCATACAACTAACTCCCCCACCCACCAAAGGCTGGAAGTTTACATCGGAGTGGTCCAGGCAAGTCTTTGTTCCCAGAGCCAAACAAAGCCAACGACAAGTCCCCAGAGATACGACTCCAGCGCCCATGCGCTGCAGGTGGGGCAGAGTCCCAAGAGCTGAGGGCCAAGGGCCCCGGTAAGGTTTCGACGGGCGGGCGTATGGGCAGTGCTGAGCTTCCCCGAAGGCGTACCTTTGAGGAAGAAGACTTGCGCGGCTCGCGCCTCCCGGCAGAGCGCGCCGGCAGCCAGGGCCAGGGTGCCATCGCGCTTGGCGCCGTCCAGGGCGGCACTGCGCTCGTCCAGCAGCACTACAGCATGGTAGGCGCCGGCCAGCAGGCGGCCGCGCAGCTCGGCGTTGGGCACTATGTGTTCCAGGCCCATGGCGCCCTTGGCCCGGCGCCGCACGATGGTGCTGAAGCGCACGTTGACAGAGCCGGCTATGTGGCCGGCATTGAACGCGAAGAAGGAGCGGCAGTCTAGCAGCAGGCACTGTGCTGCACGCTCCCCTAGCAGCGTCCGCAGGCCTCCGGCGTCCAGGATGCCCACTTCCATGACCATGGCCGGCCTCAGCGCCCCCAGCGTGCAGGTTCTTCTGTGCTTTGTCTGTCCTCGGAAGCCAAGTGCAGGGCGGCGGCTTTCGAGGAAAAGCCCGACCCTGCCTCTCTTTAAGCCGAACCAAAAACTGCCTTTGGACTGAACGAGGTCGGGGGGGTTCCCGCGGGTCTTCAGCCGCCTAGGCTTCTCAGCCGTCCCCTCGACTGCCCCTCAACCCGGGTATCAAACTTACAGCCCGGTAGTCCTTCGCAGTGAAATCTGCCTGGGGAAGAGCGTTTATATGTAGCCTCTCTAGGGGCGGGGCGGGGCTGGCGCGCGGGGGGAGGGGGTTTGTTTGTTTGAATGGTGGTCACGTGGTAGAATGGTGACGTCACCCGCCCTGCCTGACCGGGCGCAACCGGAGCCAGAGGCGAAGACGTCATCGGCCTCGGAGCAGGGTCGGCTCTAAGCGCGCTGGCTCGCCGCCCGGCCCCCACCCTACTGTCCGGCCTGCGCCTGGCGCGTCCCTGGGGAGGAGGAGGGCGTGCTGCCAGCCAAGGGCTGACCTCTGAGATGCAAGCGGCAGGGAGAGCGGGCAAGGCCACCTGCCTCCGCCTGGTCGCTCCTTCCCCTCCCCCTCCCTGAGACCCCTCCCCCGTCCTTTCCTACTCTGCCCGCTACCCTTGCCACAGTTTTCGAGCGGAAAGGGGCTTCCTGTGCTTTGGCATACACATGTGCCCTTCTCTCATTTCCTCGTCACTAACAGGGAAGGAAACGAGATTCCCAAGGAGAAGCGACTAGTTTGTCCAGTGTCACAGTGCCCGAGTGGGGACTGGGAGCGGTGAAGAAGTTGAGGGTTAGAGAAAAATGAACTTGGTCCCTAATAAATGTCATTTCTACCAAGAACGACCCGAGTGAATTGGGGCGAAGAGGTTCAGGGAAATGTTTTCCTCTTTCCCAGACTTTCTCTAATGTTACTTTAAAAAAATTATGTCTGCCGTGAAAAATGCCTTTAAGCAAGCCTTCAACCAGAAAAAAAAATGTTATTCCTAGCCAAATGGTCCCTGGAAGACTTTAAGCCAAGGAAGACAGGTCGCGGACTGTAATCCCAGTGTAGGGTGGGGGATCTCAAGATCCGGTAGGAGATTCCAGGGTTCGGCCGTTGTTGGGGGGAGCGACCTGCAGCGCGGCTCAACAGCGCCCCTTCAGGGGCCGCCAGACACTCCTTTGTCACGTTGGCTCAAAATCTAGTTTATTCATTCCTTTATTTTATAAAAATACAGTATTTTAGCCGGGCGTGGTGGCTCACGCCTGTAATCCTGGCACCCAGAGAGGCCAGGACGAGACGATCGCTTGAGCTCAGGAGTTCAAAACTAGCTTGAGCAAGAATGAGACCTCCTCTCTACTAAAAACATAAAACTTAGCTGGTCATTGTGGTGGGCGCTTATATAGTCCCACCTACTGGGGAAGCTGAGGCAGGAGGACGGCTTGAACCCAGGAGTCTGAGATTGCTGTCAGCTGAGCTGAGGCCAGGGCACCCTACCTTGGGGCAAGACTCTGTTCAAAAAAAAAAAAACAGTATATAGATTGAGCACATTTTAGGCAGGGGCTGTGGAGCTCCGATGCCCACCCCCACCCCCCAGTTTGTTGGGTCTATATAGCCTGAATTCGAAATCCCATTTCTCCGGGCTTTTGGTTGATTTCCAGGACCTGGACCCAAAGCCCAGGAAGACTCCCCACGTTATTCGTGCACTCAGCCCTACAGAGGGACCCTGGGCAGCGGAGCCTGCTACAGGGACACGAGGCGCTAAGTACACAAGCATAAACATTGCGCCACCCTGCCGACTGGCTGGGGTGCAGAGTCAGGAACATTCTGTGGTTTCTTCCCCTGCCAGGGGGAGGGGATTTCACCGGCCACCTCGTGCCAGTTGCTCTGTGGGTTGTATCACCAAAGACAACTTCTGCATTTGCCTTGCTCAGCTTCTGTGTTTTTACATGCGCAAACTTTCTGCCTGGATTCTTCTAGAAAACTTCAGAGCACTAAGTGGTGGTTTGTTGTTGTTGGGTTTTTTTTTTTAAGGGCGTTTTCTACCTTCTTGTGAACATTGGTCGAGGACAGCAAAGAGGTTCTCAGATAAGAACAACACCCTCCCTGTATAGAGAGAAGAAAAATTCTTTGTTTGTTTATACTACTTATTCAGCTGAAGAACTCTACATAGTTTATGTGTTGAATCATAGAATGTTACAGCTGATGACTTTTGACTGCATACCAACTTGATTTGTCCCCATTTTTATTTTATTTTTTACCTAAAACATTCATTACTTCCCCTACCCACATTTTTCAAAAATAAAACTCTTTTATGAAAATACCACTGTAGTAGTGGCACAGGCTGGGCCTGAAGTTTTCCCTCTCATCAAAGGCTGGAAATGGCATAAAGTGTAAGCTTGAACCCCATGCTGTCATCTTGCTGCTGCATGATCCTAGGTGAGTCTCTTCTCCAACGGAGCCTCCAAGCCCACCATCTGTAGAATGGGTCTACAGTGGCCTACTCTGTGGAGGGTTTGAGGCCAAGTGAGAAATGACGGGTTTAAGAAACCCAGGCCGTACCCTACCCCTTCTCATTGTGATTCACTAAATGTTGTGGTTTTTTACTTCCCAGCAGAGCTGTTCTTATGCTTGTGTCATTTTGCCACCGTGCATTTTAGGGCCTGGCATCAGATCCCAGGAAAAGGTCACCACGAGCCATTGGGTTATGAGAGATACCAGTAGATGTAGGTGGGACAGAGGCCCAGCTCAGGAAAAGTTCCTCCTTGACACCAACTAATACGCAGTGGCTTGGATCCTTGGATCACCTGCCCAGAGACAGGCTCCCCATGTAGGCCATGGAGATATTGCTTCTAGTTGGAGAATGGAGCCAGAGAGAGGGCTGGCATAATCTGACCTTTGTAACTGCAGAAGGGGGTGAGGGGCTGGTGCTGTGGGCCTGCCTAACAGAAACGTGCAAAGTGGGATGAATCAGTGGATGTTGACTCAAGAGAGAGAATTGGATCTTTCTGACCTGTGCTGTTCCCAATTCTAGTCATGCTTAGAAATAAAGTGAGAGGCAGTATGGAGTAGTGGGAAGGGTCCAGAACTTTGGACTTCCTAAAAGGGCCTGGCGCAGTAGCTCATGCCTGTAGTCCTAGCACTCCGGGAGGCTGAGGCAGGTGGATTGCCTAAGCCTATAGGTTCAAGACCAGTCTGAGAAAGAGTGAGACTTCATCTCTAAAAATAGCTGGGCATTATAGTGGGCACCTGTGGTTCCAGCTACTTAGGAGGCTAAGGCAGGAGAATCACTTGAGCCCAAGAGTTTGAGGTTACTGTGAGCTATGATGCCACGGCCCTCTACCAAGGGTGACAACGTGAGACTCCATCTCAAAGAAAATAAGGTAGAAGTTCTGGGCTGGACTCTCCACCTTTAATGTGTGGCCTTGAGTAAGTCACTTCATCTTCTTGTGATGATGGAGAACATAATAACCTTTGCCTCTAGGGGATGTGGGGAGACTCAGTGGAGCCTGCGTTGGGACTGGCCTACATTGCTGTCTTAATTCTGCTCTCAGATTCACCTTTGGGTCTGCCTTGGGATCACGGGAAAAGAAAGAGTAGAGCTTTTACTGATTACAGTCATAAAGTGGCCCCAACTTACTGCTGTGCAACCTTGGGCAAGCAGCCAAACATTTCAGAGCCTCAGTTTCCCCATTTGTAAACCGGGAATAATATCCATCTAGGACTAAGTAAAACAGTATGTGAGAAAGGGTCCTGGTGTGGCTTACACCCAGAGGAGGCTGTCAGGGGAAAGAGATGGTTCTCACAGCCCTTTTACTGTTTTGCTATGCTATATCGTGGCTCCTTCCCTCATTATCCTTCTATGACTCCCCATTTTCCACTAATTCCAAAGCTCACCACCACTGGGCCTTGTCCATCTGTCTTGCTTAGCCTCCTCTCTTTCAGATTTCTGTTTGTGCTCTAGAAATGCTCCGCAGGCCTGTGTTCCTCCAATATTCTCATCCTGTCCTACCCTCACACCTCTGCTCACATGGCTCCCCACTGCCAGCATACTGACCCCTCTGGCTGCAGCATAATCTTTATAGGTGAAGACTCCCCCACTTTCTCTAAATCCCTCTCCTGGGCCCTGGAGGACATGGTATGAATATTCTGATTGTGTAAAGGTAATTTAGATCCTTGTCTTACTCCCTATAGGTTGTCATCTTGTAAGCTTGAGGGCAGGGACTGTGTTGTGTTTTTCTCATCTTTGGACTCCCCACCCTACTACGTATAAGGCAGTGCCTGGCACATAGTTGGTCCACAATTTGTGACATGGTACAATTTTTTTTAAGGGTACTATTGAAACTATCAGAAAAGAAGAGAATGCCTATAATCCTAGCGCTCTGAGAGGATGAGGAGGGTGGATTGCTTGAGCTCACTAGTTCAAGACCAACCTGAGCAAGAGTGCAACCCCATCTCTAAAAATAGCCAGGCATTGTGGCAGGTGCCTGTAGTCCTAGCTACTCCTGGAGGCTGAGGCAAGAGAATTGCTTGAGTCCAAGAGTTGGAGGTTGCTGTGAGCAACACAGCACTCTACCGAGGGTGACAAAGTGAGACTCTGTCTCAAAAAAAAAAAAAAAAATGAAGAAGAAGAAGAGAGGAGAATTGAAATTGACATTTATTAAGCCTCACTTTTGTGCCAGGCACATTACCGGTATCATTTCATGAACTTATCAATGATCCCTGGATCCTGTGAGGTAATCCTTAGCCCCATTTTATAGGCAAGGAAAGAAGCTCAGAAAGGGGACATACCCAAAGTGACAAAGCTAGTAACTATCACTCACAGAGCCAAACCCAGGTCTGACTTGAGCAAGGGGGTAGACCTAGGCATCCAGCTGTGTAAACCTGGTCTGTTGAGGACCAGGCCTCCGAGAGCCAAGCAGTGGATCATGCTTGTGATTCTCAGATTGCCTGGAGCTTCCCTCACTGGGCAGAGTGGTCCCTGGCACCATCCCTGGAGAGAGCCTAGAGCCTAGGCTCAGGCCCTAGTGTCCCTCCTAAGGAGACTCAGCAGCAGCCAGTTGGGCCCACCCTGAGGGGCTGGCGAGGTGACTTCACCCTCCACACCCAGCAGTTAGGACAGAGCCAGCGGCTATTGCACAATCCTTGCAAACAGATCTCTACAGTCAGGCCTGGGAGGGCCTGCAAAGCTGCGTCATCTCATCCAGCCCCCTCATTTGAAACAGAGAGGTTAAGCAACTTGTCCAAAGTCACACAGTGTTCAGAACATTCTCACTGTAGTCAGCATTATGTGAGCTCTATGTTCAAACCCTCGGTATTGTTTATCTCTGCAGGGTGGAGCTCCTTTCATTTTCTTTCAACTCTATGTGGTTTGAATATTTTTTTAAAATGTTTGGAATAGACAAATTATGACCAGAGTTGCCCCCAACAACATTAATTACTACATGTTTTCTAATTATGAAATTTGCAACTTTTGTGGCCAAGAAAAAAGATAAAAATATTAAAAGGCAATCATATTTAGGGTAACAGTATTGTTGTTAGAAACAGGAGTTCAACTTCCTGAATTAGAAGTCCAGCTTGCCCACTCACCAGCTGTGGGTACTTGGGCAGTTACTTTACCTCTCTGAGACTCAGTTTCCTCTTCTATCAAATGAGAATAATAATAGTATCTATTTTGTAAGACTGATAGAAAGATCATGTGAGATGGTCAAAGGGAAATATAGCCCATAAGCCATCCAGTCTGCTGCCTCTTTTTATACAACCTGGAAGCTAAGACTATTTTTTATTTTAAATGGTTGGGGGGGATTAAAAGAATCATATTTTGTGACATGTAACGCTTACCCCAAAAATCTAAATTTCAATGTCCATAAATAAAAGTTTTATTGGAACACAGGCACACCCATTTGTTTATGTATTGTCTGTGGCTGCTGCTGTATACAATGGGAGGTAAATAGTTGCGACAGAGAAACTGTATGGCTCACAAAACCTGAAATATTTACTCCAGTCTCTTTACAGGAAAAGGTTGTCAGCCCCTGATAGGAACTCATGTAACTTTAGAACAATGCCTGGCACAGGGTAAGTGTTTATTAAACTTTGTTATTATTATTATAGGTATATTTATAAACCCTTCTTCCCCTAGGATGTGTTTAAAAGAAGTGATTGCTTTTATCATGTATTTCATTGTGTCAAAGGCACTTTTTTTTCATGTTTTAGCATTTCTCATAGTAGAACGTGATTTGCATTTAGGGACATGTCATTGTTAGTTGATGTAGCAATTGACAGCGTTTTTCTTTCTTAATGCTGTATGAATTAAAGAAGAGGTCTCAGAATTGATGATATCCTATAGCCTGTAAATGCAGTAAAGAAGGTTTAAGGTGAAAAAGAATTGTTGTAGTCATTCACTCAACAGACATTCCAACAACCAAGTAGAACCTGGTGCTAAGTGGCAGGGTAGAAACTGAGGAGCTCAGAAAGGGGCCCTCACCCCACGGGGAAAGATGTCCAGAGGAGAGGGGGTGCTTACTTAGAGATGTAGGGACTAATGTAGAAAAGAAATGTCTGGAGGGCGGCGCCTATGGCTCAAAGGAGTAGGACACCGGTCCCATATACCAGAGGTGGTGGGTTCAAACCCGACCCCAGCCAAAAACTGCAAAAAAAGAAAAAGAAAAGAAGTGTCTAGAGAAAATGCCTCTGAGTGGTGAGCCTCAATTACCCATCATTTTCCTTCTAGGAGTCTCAGTCCCCTCTCCTAAAAAATGGGGGGCAGCAATAATCCCAAAAGACCAACGCTCAGATTCATTGTGGGGAACATTCTCCATCAATAACTGTTTCTGTCTTTCTCTCTAGCCTGGGAACAGAGACACAGCTTTTTACCTCCCTTGGTCCCCAACACAAAGCTCAAAGCAAGGTTTTTGAACAAGGAAAGGAACCAGGAATAGCAGGGCCTCCCTGACTCACACATGCCTGTCCCAGAACCAGAAACAGCCTGCCAAGGACGGCCCCATCCATGCCCCAGACCCCTCTGCTGGTGGTGAGAAGTGACAGCTTTCTGTTAGTTCTTAAAAAAAAAAAAAAAAACACAGAATGTAAATTAAGACATAATTTCCTTTTCATAATTAGGAAACACTTAGTAATTGATGTTGGTGGGAGCAAATGAGGTCATAGTTTGTCTATTCCAAACTCTTCTGTGGGGAAAGGAAGAAGAAAATTATTGGCAGCATGTTCAGAATCATAGCAGAAGACACAGAAGTTGTGCATCCCAATTTTGCCTTTGCAAGTGAGTTATTTGGAGGGCAGTTCTTATCTATTAATAATAATTGCTAATGTCTACTGAGCATGTACTATGAGCCTGGCCCTTTGCCAAGTGCTTTCTATTCATTTCTTCATATGATCATGACACTAACCTGTGAGGTAGGTATCCTTACCACCTCCATGTGAAGAGATGAGGGAACTGAGGCCCAGAGAGGTTAACTTGTCCACAGGCACACACAAGGGCTCTGTCACTCTGCTGTCTAAGTCCTTTGTTCTTATCGCACCACAGCACATAGCAGGTGTGGCATCAGCGTGACATGTTACACCATTTCACTGTTTATCTGTTGGAAAGAAAACTTGAAGGGGGGCTTGGCGCCTGTGGCTCAAGCGGCTAAGGCACCAGCCACATACACCTGAGCTGGCAGGTTTGAATATAGCCCAGCCTGCCAAATAACAATGATGGCTGCAACCAAAAATTAGCCAGGCGTTGTGGCAGGTGCCTGTAGTCCCAGCCACTTGGGAGGCAGAGGCAGGAGAATCACTTGAGCCCAGAAGTTGGAAGTTGCTGTGAGCTGTGATGCCACCGCACTCTACCAGGGTGACAGCTTGAGGCTCTGTCTCAAAAAAAAGAAAAGAAAAGAAAAGAGAACTTGAACAGGGCTGCTTTTAGATTCCAAAGGAAATATGCCCCCAACTCAGGCGTTCTGCCTGGCCCTCTCTGACTCATTGGGCCACATTGGTCAGATGATTCATTCACTGGCCTTGACTTCAGCAGGTTCAGCCACCCATTGGGAGTGAAGTCATGCCTCCAGTGCTCCCATGCATTCATTGGTCCACTCGTCCAACTTCACGGCAGGCAAGAACAGGCCTGAGTGAGCCTGCCCAGGATCAGGGACAGGAAAGCGCACAAAAGCTTGTGGGTGCCTTAAAATTGTAGGCTAAGAGATCCTCCTCGGGGCCTGTATTATTATAGTTTGCTAGGACTTCCATAACAAAGTGCCACAGACTGGGTGGCTTAAACAACAAAAACGTAGCATCTAGCCAAGCGTGGTGCCTCACAAAAAACATAGCATCCACCCCCCTGCAATCCTAGCACTCTGAGAGGCCGAGGCCGGTGGATCCCCTGAATTCAGGAGTTTGAGACCAGGCTGAGCAAAGCAAGACCCTGTCTC
Source organism: Otolemur garnettii (assembly GCF_000181295.1). Classification (NCBI taxonomy): domain Eukaryota; kingdom Metazoa; phylum Chordata; class Mammalia; order Primates; family Galagidae; genus Otolemur; species Otolemur garnettii. Next base: position 4,351,202 of record NW_003852398.1, on the reverse strand, counting down.
CACCAAAAATAGAAAAACTGGGGCAGGGGGCATTGTGGCAGGAACCTGTAGTCCCAGCTACCTGGGAGGCTGAGGCAAGAGGATCATTTGAGCCCAAGAGTGTGAGGTTTGCTGTGAGCTATGACACCATGGCACTGAACTCTAGAGTGATAGAGTAAGATTATCTCACCAAAAAAAAAAAAAAAAGCTGTAGCGTCTCTTTATTTTGGAGGCTGAAATTCTGAGATCAAGGTACTGGGGATTAGGACTTCAGCATATCTTTTTGAGGGAAACAGTTCAACCCAAAGCAAGGCTTATGCCCCAAAGAGAGCCGCCCTTTATGTGTAGTGAAGGTATGTGACCTACATATGAGGGAAAACAACTCTTGTTCTAAGATGGGATGATTCACCACCATAAAGATGTACATTTGGTGGCTCGGCGCCCCTAGCACAGTGGTTATGGTGCCAGCCACATACACCGATGGTGGCAAGTTCGAACCCGGCC
>NW_003852398.1:4349455-4350628 GCF_000181295.1 Otolemur garnettii | reverse complement strand
CTTAAGCCCAAGAGTTTGAGGTTGCTGTGAGCTGTGATACCACAGCACTCTACCAAGGGCAACATAGTGAGACTCTGTCTCAAAAAAAGATGTACATTTGGCCTCCATCCATTAGCCATGCTCCTCATGAAAATACTGAGGGAGAAGTCCCCTAGAGTTAAGTAAGTTGTTCCTACAATTGATACAAAATAATAAATAATTAAGGCAGAGGTGAAAGGATTGCTCAAGGACAGGAGTTTGAGATAAGCCTGGGCAATGCAGGTGAGACCCCTTTTCTACAAAAAATAAGTAAATTAATTAGCCGGGCATGGCGGTACATACCTGTAGACACAGCTACTTGGGAGGCTGAGGTCCAGGAGTTGAATACTGTAGTGACAGTATTTCATGATACTTATTTCATTTTCATAATCACAGTATTTCAGTGATAATCACGCCACTGAACTTCAACCTGGGCAGTAGAGTAAGAAAAAATTTTTGTTTTTCTCTAAAAAACAAAATAATTTTTTTAAAACTATAAAGCCTCTATAATTAAAATGGTATAATTGGTTCGGCACCCGTAGCTCAGTGGTTAGGGTGCCAGCCACATATACCAAGGCTGGCAGGTTCAAACCTGGCTTTGGCCTGCTAAACAATGACGACTGCAATTAAAAAAAAAAAAATAGCCAGGCGTTGCAGCAGGCACCTATAGTCCCAGCTATGTGGGAGGCTGAGGCAATTGCTTAAGCCCAAGAGTTTGAGGTTGCTGTGAGCTGTGATGCCACAGCACTCTACCAAAGGCAACATATGAGACTCTGTCTGGAAAATAATAAAATAAAATAGTATAATTGGAGACAGAATAGCCGGACAGACCGATAGAAAGTCCAGAAATGGACCCAAGGACCCATGGACATTTGACGCATGCTAAAGGTGTCGTCTCAGATCACTGGGACATGATGGACCTTTTAATAAGTGATATTGGGATGATTGGATGCCATTTGGAAAAAAAGATAAAAGTGGGTCCAAACTTCATAAATAACAAATAGGCCAGACAGCCAGATTTTTTTTTGGGGGGGGGTCAGAGCCTCAAGCTGTCCCACGGGGTAGAGTGCCATGGCATTACAGCTCACAGCAACCTCCAACTCCTGGGCTCAAGCGAGTCTCCTGCCTCTGCCTCCCAAGTAGCTGGGACCACAG
>NW_003852398.1:4343796-4348124 GCF_000181295.1 Otolemur garnettii | reverse complement strand
AAAAAAAAAAAAAAAACGTTGGTCTTTCTTAATCATAATAAGAGGCAAGGAAATTATAAGTGTACTTGAGAGATTATTTCTCATCTGTCAAATTGGCAAAATTAAAAAATTTGATAGTACTGTCTGTGGGCAAGAGAAATCTGAATATGGACTGGATATTAGGTGATGTTAAGGATTTGTTGACTTCAATGGTTCTTATGAGACTGCCTTGTTCTTAAGAAATACCTGCTGAAGAAGTGTTTGGCAGGAAAATGTCATGGTGTTGGCAACTTGCTCTCAGATGGTTCTGGAAGAAAAATACACACACAAGGCTGGGCATAATGGCTCACTCCTATAATCCTAACACTCTGGGTGGCCAAGGCAGGTGAATTGCTTGAGGTCAGGAGTTCGAGACCAGCATGAGCAAGACCAAGACCCTGTCTCTACTAAAAATAGAAAAACTGAGGCAAGAGGCTCGTTTGAGCCCAAGAGTTGGAGGTTGCTGTGAGCTGTGACACCATGGCATTCTACCTAGGGTGACAGCTTAAGACTCTGTCTCAAAAAAAAGAAGACTGATACCCAGTATTTGCAAAGAACTTCTGAAGCTCAATAACAGGAACACAACCCAATCAGAAAAGGAGAAAAATATATGAACAGATTTCTCCAAAGAAGATAATGCCAATAGCTAATAAGCACGTGAACAGAAGCTCAGCAGCATTAGTCATTAGGGAAATGCAGATTAAAACCACAATGAGGTACTTCTTGTGGTTGTAGAATGACTATAATCAAAAAGACAGTTAATGACTATGTTGGCTAGGATGTGGAGAAACAGAATTGCTATGGTTTGAATGTCCCCTCCAAAACTCATGTTGAAATTCAGTTGCCATTGGGGCCATATTAAATGATGGGACTTTAAGGGGATTTTGCCCTCATGAATGGATTAATGTTGTTATCGCAAGAGTGGGTTAGTTATTGTGAGAATGGGCTCCTGATAAAAGAATGAAGTTTGGCCCCCATCCTCTCTCTGTCTCACGCCCTTGCTCCCCGTGCGATGCCTTCCACCATATCATGACGTTGCAACAAGGCCCTCTTTAGATGCGGCCTCTCAGTCTTGGACTTCTCAGCCTCCAGAACCATAAACTAAAAAAAAGTTTTAAGGTTTCTCAAAAGTTAAACATAAAATCACCACAGCAATTTCACTTTTAGGTATCTATCCAAAAGAAATGAAAACGTGTATCTACACAAAGAATGGTGAGTCAGTCTTCACAGAAACATTTATAAGAGCCCCAAACTGGAAACAACCTAAATGTCCATCTACTGATGAGTGGATAGGCAAAATGTGATATACCCTGGAACACTGCGCCCCACTAAACAGGAACAAAGAACAAGCCATCAACACTTGCTACCGTATGGGTGAACTTCCAAGACATTATGATCAGTGAAAGAAGCCAGACACAAGAGACTACATATGGTATTGTTCCGCTTACATGAAATGTCCAGAAAAAGTAAGTTTAAAGAGATAGGGAGTAGATTTAATAGCCTGGGCCTGGAGTAGAAAAATGATTATCTGTAAATGGGTATTAGGAAGGGATCTTACTGAGGAACCATGAATATGTTCTAAAATTGATTTATGGCGCTGGTTGTACTATCTGGTAAAGTTACACACACAAAAATATCATTGAATCTCATTCTTTAGTAAGGTGAATTTTACAACATTTAAAATGTACCTCAGTAAATCCATTTTCTAAATTTAGTTCAAGGTACCCGTTTTTATGGTAATGCAATATTTTATTCTGTCTATTCATAACTATTATTTGAGAACATTTGCAATGTTACTGGAACTTAATCAAGAGAAATTCAACTTTTTTTTTTAAACAACTCAATACCAGGTGTTAACAAAATAACTATGGTCAATATTATTGTGTTAAAACATAAATAAATGTTTGGTGTTAGTATGTCCACATACAATTCAGTTTTTGGCATAAAGTTCTTTGGCTGCCAGCAAGAACATTAGTTTTATGTCAGTTTGGGGAATCTCTTCCGATGCTCGGATGGCCTCTTTCTTGGGATTCTTTTGTCGGTTTTTAGTGTGGTTATCTGTTGTATAGAGTGGAGTAGAGAAGTCTTCAACATGTTAATTCTAAACAAGAGTACAAAAAAAAAATAAAATAAAATAAACAAGAGTACATAACTGAGTACTAAAATAATAAGGAAGTAGGTGGGTGATTTAGCTACTCAGTAGCTTTGAGGCCAGTAGGTTAATGAGTTTAGTCAAGATTCAGGAATAAGTATGAAGGTAAATTGGGAGATTAAGGGGGAAAAAAACTATAAATTTCTCTTTCTAGTGACCACAGTGGTGAATTTTCAGTCAGGCACTGTGGCTCACACCTGTAATCCTAACATTCTGAGAGGCCGAGGTAGGTGGATCACTTGCTCTCAGGAGTTTGAGTCCAGCCTGAGAAAAGCGAGGCCCCATCTCACCTAAAAATAGAAAAACTAGTCAGATGTTGCGGTGGGTGCCTGTACTCCCAAGGTATTCAGGAGGCTGAGGCAGGAGGATCACTTGAACTTGGGAGTTTTAGGTTGCTGTGAGCTAGGCTGAGGCCATGGCACTCTAGCCAGGGTGACAGAGACTCTGTCTCAAAACAATTAACAAACAAACAAATGGTGAATTTTCTATCATTTTCCCTATGGCTTTGAACAATCTCAGCACAGGGTTCTCTGCACAAACTCCTGGCCAAGGAACCATAGGGGGGAGGGGGGAAGTTCAAGGTGCAGTTTGAGATTCAGGAGACCTTAAGTTGAGACAGGCTGGGATAGGAGTGGCCCTTTTGCCATAGAGCACTCACTGTATCTAGTACTCCTCCACCCATGTAGGATTAGTATTAGTTCATATTCACTCTTATAGTGGGCTCTCAACTTCAACTTTAATTTTTTTTTTTTTTTAGAGACAGAATCTCACTTTGTCGCCCTCGGTAGGGTGCTATGGCATCACAGCTCACAGCAACCTCCAGCTCTTGGGCTCAGGTGATTCTCTTGCCTCAGCCTCCTGAGTAGCTGGGACTACAGGTGCCCACCACAATGCCCAGCTATTTTTTTGTTGCAGTTTGTCTGGGGCCGGGTTTGAACCTGCCACCCTTAGCCACAGGCACCAACCCCAGTATAAACTTAAGGACACATAATCTTTATTCTCAGAATCTTAAGAACAGTGTCCAGGTCACGTGGGACTTAGTAAAGGCTTGCTAAGTTATCAAATAACAAGCATGGTTGGACAGCCACAGACAGAAAGAGAATGTCACTTCTGGCTGGGCTTTTTACTTTTTCTCTAAAAAGTTTGGCAGAAAACATATAATAGATAAATAAAAACCTTGGTTAGAGAACCTGATGTTTCTGGATGATAAAAACATACTTAGGAAAGAAAGCGAGAAAAAGGGCAAAAGAATGCAGAAGGAAGAAGAGACAGAGGGGGAGGCTGGAAGCAGATGGGCGTGGGGGAGAGAGTAGAGAGAGTCCTGCCCCTCACCGGCCACTGAGAGAACCGGGGCTTCTCCTCTGAAGTAGGAGCCCTGGCAGCTGCTGGCAGATAAGGCAGGGTGGATGTGAGTGTTGCATGATAATAGGACTCATTGTATTTGGCAGCGTTGATGAGCTCACAGGGTAAAGTCCTCAGCACAGTAACACATAGTAAGCACCAAGCCCACCATTTAGTGTCATGATCCCTATTTTATCCCTCAGTTGCTGCAGGCCCAGAGAGGTAAAGAGCTTGCTAAAGGTCACAGCCATGTGTCTAGAGGCCTGTGGGGAGCCAGGCCAAGCAAGTAGGGAATCCCAGGGGCAGGAGTGCTGGCCATCTAGGGCAGAGAGCACAAGGTGACTGAGCCACCTACCACCCTAACTTTCTTGGCCTCTAAATCTATGCCTCACCTAGGGGTGGGGAAGTAGCAGTAACAACTCCTACAAGTGTTACTTAGGTGGTACACACAGAGACAGACAGACACACACACAAACATATGCAGACATACACACGCAAACACAGACACACACATACACAGAATACATTAGTAAGCTACCGAATTGTCAAAATACCAAGTTCCAGAATGGGATAAGTTCGTGAAAGTCTTTCTGTGGAAATAAAAAGGTGATACCTGGGCTGATCTGCTCCAGAGTGACCTGAGTAAGCTCTTCACAGGACAGGCCATCTCAGTAATCTTCCCAAAGAGAAAGAGGGGGACAGAGACATTATCATTAAAATAAAGGGCTATTTCCCTACCTTCCCTCCTCTGTTTTCCCAAACAAAAAGCAGCACTGTGAGGTTTAGATGCAGAGACCCTGGCAATGTTAGTTTCTAC
>NW_003852398.1:4339138-4343066 GCF_000181295.1 Otolemur garnettii | reverse complement strand
ACGATTTGCCAGCTATTCAAAAGCCTGCAGGTTGGGCTTCTTTCACTTCCCTTTTCTTTATCTGTTGAGAGGACAGGAAACTGGTCTGTGGGTGAGCTGCAGGGCTAAGGCTTTGAACCTCTTCGGCCTGGCAGTCTGACCCTGCGGTGGGTCGAGGTAACTGAAAAGCAGAGAGTTGCTGGAGAGGCCCTGGGGTTGGAGCTCCATAGGGTCACAGTCATGCAGACTAGTCATTCTGGTGACCTCACTCTGACACAGCCTCCATCCCCACCTCTGGGTGTTTCTGAGAGTACCTCCAGGAGAGGGTAGAAAGGGGTAAGGAGAACTAGCATAAGGCGGCACAGTGCTCTGTGAGGGCCATGTCAGGGTCTGAGTGCTGCCAGAGAGGATGCCGAGGCCAGGCTCAGGGTCTCTGGGTACTGATTCTAAGCCACACAGGCCCCAGAATTTCAGGACCCCTCAGATCCTGTAGCCCAGCCCCCACACACATACTGGCCCTGGGACCTTGCCTAACAGGGACCTCCCTGGGTCTTCCTATTAGACACTGAGGGGGCCCAGGTAAAGTCTGGGCTTAAGGAAGACCCCAGGCAACCTAAAGCTGGGGAAAGCACTGAGAAATCCCCACTCCAGCCCTAAGCTGGAGCAGGGTCCCCAAAACTGTTTCCCATGTAGAAGTACAGGAATTGGCATTACTGGGGCACTAGCTCTGGGCCAGAGGCTTAGAGAAATTAAAGCCTCGCCTCCCCCCAGGCAGCAGTACTACTCTGTTCCCTATTTACAACAAGCACACTGGGGCTCAGAGCTATCTGGTTACATATCCAGAGTCCTGTACAAGGGGCACAGTCAAGACCCTGACCGTGAAGGGCAGGCCCCACAGTGCTCTCAGGGCGCCTGAATGGTGGAGAGGCCCAGGCTTCCGCCTTGGGCATCTACCCGGAAAGGGTCCAGAAGCAAAAGATCCAAGGCAGGGCCTCATAGACTGTAAGCATGGGCTGAAGGCTGGAGGCCCCTCCAGGCCCAGCCTTATAGCTGGGAGCCAGGCACCTCTGTGGCAGGACGAGTGTGTCCCTTCCTGCCTTCCTTTTCTTAGAAGTCTTCTCAGACCAGTACTTCCTGAGGTTTTTGCTACAGTGCCAAGGAACCTGCTTAACCCCTCACCCCTCGCCCCCATTCCTCACAAGCAGACTCAGAACCTAGAGGGGACGGGTTATAGGAATGCAAGTGTTCAGGGAACAGGCAGCACACACCTGGGACCCTTGAGGGCACCATTTCAGCTTCACCTCTTATCCTCATATCCCTTGGATATGCCATGTGGCCCCCTGGAGCCTCAGTTTCTTCAACTTCCAAACAGGGCTGTCAATGACAATAGCATGGCAAAGTATGCTCACAGGTGGCATAAGGTAGACCTTGACTGGGTACCCAGCGTCTCCTCTGACTGGGTACCCCGCATCTCCTCTGGGCCACACATTGGCATCATTGATTGATGTGCATTCGTGATTCATTCCTGCAACCACCCAATGTGACAGAAGTTAATATTTTTGTCTTATACAGCTGTGGAACTGAAGCACAGAGAGGGAAGGTCACACAGCTGGCAGGTATAGAGCTGGGGAGAATTGAACTGAGGCAGAGAGGTCATTCATTCTGCCTCTGATAAATATTAACACCACCTCAGGGGGTTCTTGTAGATGCTGGCTCACACAGGGAGCAGGCAAGTGCTGGCTGACAGGAGAGCAACAATGTGGCCACGGAGAAGGAAATGCACTGGGCTCTGAAATAAGACACTCTTCCCCCATGTGCCAGCTCTGTCATGTACCCACTCTGTCACCTTGAACCACTACTTCTATCTCTCAAAACCTCAGTTTCCTCATCAGCAAAATGCAGTCATCATAATAATACCACAAAGAGTCTTGAGAGGACTAGAGGGTTAGAGGTATGTATAAAGACCTTTGTACCTGCAACTGTCACTAAATGATACCTGTCATTGTTAAGTGGAAATAAAACAATGTCTATAAAGGGGCTTTGAAGAGCAGACCCAGTATCTTTGGATGTGTTTGGTGCTTTTGAGTTTCCTGAGGACACAGACAAAAAGGTCAGATAGAGATGTGAGGTTATCAGCTCAGAGAAGGGACTCATAGGGACATTTGATGTCACCTCTTGAGCTGGCATGTGATGGGACTAATCAAAGATCTGAGACACAGCCTAGATTCAGGTAAAGCTAGACTGGGAACAGGGCTGCCTGCTCTGGCCCAGAAGGGCTGTCCACTAGACCCTCAGACCAGTGCCCAACACCGACACTAGCCAGGCCAGGATCCTCAGGTAAGTCCTAGCCCCATTGTCTTGGCCATCAGAATGGGCCTCTCAAGACCAGCCATCTACCCCCAACCTCCTCATTTTGCTGGGGAAAACTGAGGCCCAGGGAGGGGCAGGGGCTGACTAAAATGTCCAGTAGGCACAAAACAAGGACTCAAATCCCTGACTCTTGACCCTAGCCACTGCTATCACTTAACTGAGCATTGCAGCCAAGGCCATCCTGCCCACCCCATGTCCACGAGGGGACAGACTGTGGACAGGTTGATTTCAGCCTGGTCAAGGCCAGATGCCCCGCGATTGCCTACACCAAGCCTGATCTCAGTCTAGTACCCTACCTGGCTCAGGCCCTGACCTATGATAGAACTTGGAAATGCCCACCGAGAAAAGGATACCTACTCAGTGCTCAGTGATACCTACCCTAGTCCCCAGAGCTAGAACCCTTTTTGAGCCTCCTAAGACTACCCTTCAGGTGATCATGAGATCACAGAGACAGAAACCATGTGAAGCAGTAAGGACACAACACAGCCGTGATGAGTAAGGGTGGGTAGCAGGTGGGTGTGGAAGGTCACAGGGCCACGCCATCCAGGTTCAAGTCCTAGCATCACCAGGGACTAGCTGTGGGACCTTGAGAAAGTGCCTTAGCCTCTCTGTGCCTCAGTTTGCTGTGGTCATGGAGTGGGCACCCTATAGGGTTGCCATGAGGATTAGTGAATGTGTGCACTTGGCGCAGTGCCTGGCATACAGTCAGAACTCACTAGTTGGTGGCATGTAGTCAGAACTCACCAATGGTGGCCATTGTCACCATCTACAGTAGTTGTTTCTGAACTGTACACTTGTACACATATGCATGTGGGTTCCCAGGGCGCTGGTTTTCTTCCCAAAGCGGAGTTGTCACCTTGACTCACTGGGGCAGAGCTTCTGAAAGGCTTTGGCATTTCCCTGGTGCTACTGTTAATTCCCTCCAGATCTTTCTGGATGACTCCAACCAGGCTGAAGCCCCTGCATTCCAGCCAAGGGCAGTCACACACTGATTCCTGGGGGTGGGGTGTGAGGCCTGTGAGTGTTGTCTGGAGCCCTAGACAGGGAAACAGGACTTTGATCTTGGATCTGCCTTCAGCTTGTGGCAGCCTCAGGCTGGGTGTCTCTCCTCTCTGGGCTTCTACATCCTCTGGTGCTGACATAGGGGATGATCTAAAATAAGATTCTGATCCTCATTGTCTCTTTGATGGCTAAGACTCTGGGATTCTATTTTTGTGTCCTCTGTTAATAGTGTCACTATCCTTACAATAGCTAGCATTTATTAAACACCTGCTATATGCCAGAGACTAAACTCGGTGGTTTATATAATAGTAGCTGCCAGTCACTTCATGCTACAGCCCACCAGCCATGAGCACCTGTCTTGTTCACCCCTTACATGCCCTTTCTGGGTGTGGGTGGGCACCATGACCACCCTCACCCTGGGATGGGCAAGCCAGGCTAGGTGGCACCCAATGAAGGGCCCTCATTCTACCTATCTGAACCCAAGAGCTGGGCTCATGATCACTAAACCATGCCCAAGTCCCTACAGCCCTTTGAGGTATGAATTATCATCTCTCTTTTACGCATTTAAAAAAAAAAA
>NW_003852398.1:4335800-4339002 GCF_000181295.1 Otolemur garnettii | reverse complement strand
CAAAAAAATAGCTGGGTGTTGTAGCAGGTGCCTGTAGTCTCAGCTACTTGAGAGGCGGAGGCAGGAGAATCGCTTGAGCCCAGGAGTTGGACGTTGCTGTGAGCTCTGATGCCACGGCACTCAGCCCAGGGTGACAGCTAGAGGCTCTGTCTCAAAAAAAAAAAGCAGAACCTATAAGCCAGAAAGGGGACAGGCCTCAGCCCACATCCCTCTGTTTGAGATGATGTCCTCCAAGGATATTCTGCCTCTTCTCTCCATTGTCTTTGACCCTGAATGTCTCAGTCACAGCTTAACAGAAATGTGCTCCTGCCCTGAGACTCTTGAGTCACCAACTCAGAATTCCTGTTCAGATACCCTGGGCCTACAGGCTTCAGATTACTGAGGGCGCAGTTTTTGGCCAGAGGTCTGACTTCCAGATAAGTGGAGGGTGGAGAGATGCCAATCACGGTAGAGCACGCCCTCTCCACCGAGGGGTTCCTCACCGAAATGAAGGGAGGGGATTTGTCCCACCAGGGCCATCTGCTCTGTGCTGGACCCTCTGTCTGCTTTGTTGCCTATGACAATTTTTCCAGGTTGATCTGATGATCTTCCTTTTGCAGATGAGGAAACTGAGGTCAATGATTTATCCAGCAGAGAATCACTGACTAATGCCCCAGGCAAATTTATATTATCAAGTATACTTGTTAAAATTCCAGCACACTATGGAAGGTAGGTTCTTTTTCCACTTTAGGTTAAGGGATTTGGACTCCAGCTGCAGGCCCCGCCTTCAACCAGCCAGAGAAAGAGGCTATGAGGACAGTGGCAGCTGCATCTCAGAAATGCTCCTCCTTGAGAAGCCAGGTGGCTCCCTGTGGCTGCCAGGACCGATGTCCTCTTTTCAGGCCTCCCTTTACGCACTCACCTTTCCCCCCAGGAGCAAAGAAAAGAGGAAGCTTCTGTTCGCTTTTCTGAAGGCACAGGCAAAGTGAAAATAGGAGCACCTCTAGGGAGGGTGACTCATTCCCCAACCGAGGGACCAGGTCAGCTAGAGCAGAGGGGGCCTTGGGAAGACCTGGGCTTTTGTTCCCTCTGGGACCAAAGTGAATCACCAATCTCATTAAGTCATACTGGCCAGTCCCAGACTTTCCCGGGTAGAGCCACCACCACCTTCAAAAAGTCAGTGGGGCCCCCCGAATGAGCATGAGAAAGGGCGAAAAGCCTCAGCTTCTTGCTCTGCGCCCTCGGCCTGGCACTTGGAAGAGGCCAGGTAGGACCTCGTTCTCCCTGGAGCAAAGTGAAACCTGGAACCAGAAGAGGAAGGTTATACACAATGCCCTGATGACACTGGTCAGCACAGTGCTAACTACCTACCCATCCCCCACACGTGGGACGCATCCATGTCCACTCATTCGTGTGTCGATTCAGGCAGGTGGGCAGCAGGTACTGACGGGACATCCACCAGGTTCAAGGTGTTCTGTGTGCTCTCTCTTCTCTAGACCCTACAAAAGAGGAATAGGATCCTCATTTCACAGATGAGGAAGCCCAGGCCCTGGTATGGCTCACGTAGCTAGGAATCCACCCCAGAGCCGTGTGGCCCAGAAGGCTTACTTCTTCTGATGCTTTGTTACAGAGACCTGGTCTTCATCAGTGGGCACTAAAGGCCCATTTCACATGTCACCACCTGGGTTGGTCTAGAAGAGTCTAGAAAACACAAGACTTTTCATCTTTTCTTTTCATTTTGTTTTTAATTTTAAATTAATAGGAAGGTACAAATTTTTAGGTTACATTATTCTTACTTCCAAGGTAAAGTTCAAGTTGTAGTAGAGCCCTTCACCTGGGGGGCATGAACACCCTCACATTGTGCACTTTAGGTGAGATCCTGGCAATGGCTCTCCCTCTTCCTTCCGCCCCTCTCACTCCTCTCCCCTCCCCCTTGCTAGACTATATTTGTGTTTTATTGTTCATGTGGGTATGTGGTTGTTTATATATTGATTTCATATTAGTAATGAATACACTGGATATTTTTTCCTTTTTAAAATTTTTTTTTATTGTTGGGGATTTATTGAGGGTACAAGAAACCAGGTTACACTGATTGCATTTGTTAGGTAAAGTCCCTCTTACAATTGTGTCTTGCCCCCAAGAGGTGTGTCACACACCGAGACCCCACCCCCTTTTTCTTTCCATTCTTTTGTTGTTGTTGTTATTGCAGTTTGGCCGGGGCCGGGTTCGAACCTGCCACCCTCCGTATATGGGGCTGGCCCCCTACCCATTGAGCCACCCTTTTTTCCATTCTTGAGAAAGTTTACTAAGAAGAATGTGTTTCACCTTCATCCACGTAGACAGAAAACATGTAAAGTCTCCATCTTTTCTTATGGCTGAATAGTACTCCATGGTATACATATGCCACAGTTTGTTAATCTATTCATGGGTTGATGGGCATTTGGGCTGCTTCCACGACTTGGCAATTATGAATTGAGCTGTGATAAACATTCTCATAAGCCTTCAGAGTGGGAGAAGATTTTTGCATGTTACAAATCTGACAGAGTCCTGATAACTAGAATCTACAGAGAATTCAAATTAATCAACAAGAAAAGATTAAAATAATAAACCATTTCTAAGTGGGCAAGAGACTTTTTTTTTTTTTGAGACAGAGTGTTACTATGTTGCCCTGGGTAGAGTGCTGTGGTGTCATAGCTTACAACAACCTCAAACTCCTGGGCTCAAATGATTCTCTTGTTTCAGCCTCCCACATAGTTGGGACTACTTGGGCAGTTCACAACACCCTGCTATTTTTTTAGAGGTGGGGGTCTCACTTTTGCTTAGGCTGATGTCAAACTCCTGATCTCAAGCAATCCGCCTGTCTCGGCCTCCCAGAATGCTAGGATTACAGGTATGAGCCACTACACTGGGCCAGGGCAAGAGACTTGAACAGAAACTTACCAGACAAATAACCAACAACACATAAAAAAAATGCTCATCGTCCTTATTCATCAGAGAAATGCAAATCAAAACCACTCAAACATATCACCTAACTCCAGTAAGATTAGTCCACGTCACAAAGTCCCAAATCTGCAGATGCTGGCTTGAATGTGGAGAGAAAGGAACACCTCTACACTGCTAGTGGGATTGCAAACTAATACAACCTATACGGAAAGAAGTATGGAGAATTCTTTTTTTTTTTTTTTTTTTGAGACAGAGCCTCAAGCTGTCCCCCTGGGTAGAG
>NW_003852398.1:4329837-4335077 GCF_000181295.1 Otolemur garnettii | reverse complement strand
CTCTTGCTTCAGCCTCCCAAGTAGCTGGGACTACAGGTGCCCGCCACAACGCCCGGCTATTTTTTGTTGCAGTTTGGCCAGGGCTGGGTTTGAGCCTGCCACCCTCAATATATAGGGCCAGTGTCCTACTCAGTGAGCCACAGGCACTGCCCACTCATATTCCATTTTCAACACCGGGCCACTCACCAGATCTTTCCATGACCACCAGACTGGCACGTATGAGCTGTGATGTCAAATAAGTCTGAGTTCAAACTCTCCTTCTGTTGCTTGTTAGCTGTGTGATTTCAGGCAACTAGCTTACCCTCTCTGAACCTCTGCTTCCCCATTTGTAAATGGAGACTGCAGATGTCAACTCTGATGTCTTTTTTATTGCAAAAGTCCCTTTCCTTTTGCTTGAAGCTCTGAAAAAATTATCCATTTTCTCCTATCAGTTTTCTCTTCTATATACTCACCTGTTAGCCAAAAAAAGAGGAAGCCAGTATTACATTTTTTTGTTTTTTATTTTTTTATTTTATTTATTTATTTATTTATTTAGACAGAGTCTCAAGCTCTGTCCAAAGTAGAGTGCCGGTTCAGCACCTATAGCTCAAGTGGCTAAAGTACCAGCCACATACACCAGAGCTGGTGGGTTTGAATCCAACTGGGGCCTGCCAAACAATGACAGCTACAATCAAAAAAATGGCCGGGCATTGTGGCGGGTCCCTGTAGTCCCAGCTACTTGGGAGGTTGAGACAAGAGAATCATAGCTCACAGCAACCTCAAATTCCTGGGCTCCAGCAATTCTCTTGCCTCAGCCTCCCAAGTAACTGGACTGCAGATGCCCACTACAACGCTGGCTGTCTTTAGAGACAGAATCTCGCACTGGCTCATGCTGGTCTCAAACCTGTGAGCTTAGGCAATCCACTCGCCTCCGCCTCCCAAGTTCTGGGATTAACAGGTGTGAGCCACCATGCCCAGCCTAATATTAGATTTTTTGAAAAGAAATACTACAGTAATATTTATATACCATTTACTATGTGCTAGGGATCTAATATTAGGTGCAACTATCAGCTCCATTTGTAGTGGAGAAAACCGAAGCCCAAAGAGGTAAAGTAATTTGCCCAAGGTCGCACAGCCAGGAAATGGCAGAGCTGAGATTCACGCACAGGCTTTCTGGCGTTAGGGTTCACGCTCTTAATCATTATGCTGAGAAAAATAAGTAAGATGAAGCAGGTAAAGCACATGGCATGGGGCTGGGCACGTAGGAACTCTGAATGTTTCCGCTGCTAGCATTATTACTACTATCACGATGTGTATTACTCCACCGTAATTTAACTCTGCATCTCATCCTTGCCCATGAGAGGAAGCAAGACACAGATTCCTACTCTTCTAGTCTAATCTATCAATCCAGAAGCTCTAAAGTTAAAGTGGGTCAATTGGTCACTCTGAACGTGTGTGTCCCTAGCACATCAACTGAATGCTCTTGTCCTGTGGTCTAGCGTAACTGACAGTATCTGTGGACCTAAATTTCCCCACCTGCCAAATGGAGATGCTTTTCCTCATCCTTAGGGTGGGAATAGAGGGGACGTGTTAGGTGTGGATTGAGGCTCCACAAACATTGGTAAGTTGTTGTCCAACCCTTCAGGTTGGCTCCAAAGGTCAGGTTTAACCACTGGGATCTCCGGCTTCTCTGGGAGAATGAACCATTCAAAAGGCAAATTGGGCTCCAAACTCAAAACCAAAAAGCCAATGAGATTCTGATGATAGAAACCTTACCTGAGATAAAGTGTGCCCATGAGGTTGCAAGGGAAAGGGTGGACACAGGCCTCTCAGGAAAAGGCAAACAAGGGCTGGACGTGGCGGCTCACGCCTGTAACCCCAACACTCTGGAGGCCGAGGTGGGTGTATTGCCTGAGTTCATGGGTTAAAGACCAGCCTGAGCCAGAGCGAGACCTTGTCTCTAACAATAGCCAGGCATTGTGGTGGGTGCCTTTAGTCCCAGTTACCTGGGAAGCTGAGGCAAGAGAATCGCTTGAACCCAAGAGTCTGAGGTTGCTGTGAGCTATGATGCCATGGCACTCTACCCAGGGCAATAAAGTGAGACTCCTTCTCAAAAAAGAAAAGAAAAGAAAAGAAAAGAAGGAAAAGACAAACAGAAAGAAAGCAGGGCTAGCAATACTGATGCAAGACAAAACAGAATTTTAGGGGAAAGCAATAAATAGAATGATAAGAGGATCTTTAATGTTCTTGCTTTACAGATGCAGCTCCCAATTGGCCTCTTGTTTTTATTTTCCTTCCCAGGCCTTTTCCACCTCATCTAGTTCTTCTGTTGTCACTTTGTGGTCCAAAGGCCTGTCCCCTTCATGTTCACCCCGTGAGGGACGAGCCGGCCTCCCCGGGCCTCCCCTCTGCTGCTTGGATTCTCTTGTTGGAGGTTGCTGGCATGCTGAAATCTTTCCTGCCTGATCTTCTTTGACCAGACATGATCGTTTCTCCCTCCCTCCCTTCAGAGTTCCAACCTTGACGGCTCTCAGGGGACTAGGGAGCTTATCTCTCAGAAGGAGTGAGAGGGAGGATGGACAACCAAAGGACCTCTACTTGGTTAGTTGCTGTGGCTATCTCACTGGCCTGGGAGTGCGGGGCCTGGTTCACATAAGATACCCATTAAATATGTGTTAAATGAACTTAATCAAACCCTTAGTCTATCAGATTTTGTTCAAAGTAAAAAAAAAAAAAAAGTGATGAGAAGGTCTTGTTTGATAGCATTCATCCTGAAGTATAATTTTTGAAAATCTCCTATAGAAGATTTTTGGCTAGAAAATAAGCCCATTGGAATCCTCCAAGCCCATGCTTGTTCTCCTTCCTTCATTCAATGTGCACCGAATGAGATTGCTACCAAGCACTTGATGTAAGAAATGCAAAATTGTGTAAAGCTTCAAGCAGGAAACACTATAGAAAGGACAGGAAGTCCTCCAGCCATTGGTCAATATCTGTGGAACATCAGCTATTTGTTCCCAGATATCTGTGGTGTCCGGTGCAACAGGGAACAAAACACTTCATAGAGTTTACAGTCTACAGGGGGTGACAGACATCAAAACCATAATCACAGCAAGAAACAAGCACAGTGCCAGGCACTCCATGTAAATAGCTGCCTTTCAGATACTTGCTCCAGAGTCTGGCTGGGCTGGGTTAGCATCTCAGCCTCATCCCTCACTATGGGTGACCTTGAGCAAGAGGCTTTGACTCCCTGAGGCTCAGTTTCATTTTCTATAAAATGCAAATAATAATTACTTTCTCCCTAGGGTCATAGTGAGAATTATAAGAAATTACTTAAGTGACTGGCATGTTATTAGCAATTGTTATTACCATTATGATAATGATAATGACAGTATAACAAATGGCAGATGAATGATATAGAAAGGGAGTAAGACAGACTGCTTCCTCTTGGACGAGATGGTGTGGATGAGGCTAATTTTCGGGAGAAGGTGATTGTTGGTTCTGAGCCTAAAGGAGGGGTTGGATTTCTATACAAGGAAGTGGCAAAGAGTGAATCAGTTTAAAAGTAGAAAAATGAATGATTCAGAAGTTCATTAAAATAAAACAAATAAAGTATCTAAACCAAATGTCTGTTTTCCTTAAAAATAGGACATTGCATTGCCAAGTTAAGAAAGCATTAGTCAGGCAGAGGGGGTGGTTACTGGGAAATTTCACCCAGTTCAGCATTATTGAGAAGTTGTGGGTTCCTGGAGCCTCTGGTAGGGGGTGTTGCACAATCTTGTGGGGTTAAGGTAACCCAAACGCTGGTCCAGGGAGTGAAAGGGAAGTGTTTAGGACAGGATCAATATTAGATAAAAAAAGAAGAATCTCCTGGAGAAGCAGAGCAATCTAAGAAAAAGTAAATGTGTCAGGGAGCGTGGGGTGGATCCACACGCCAGCAAACATCTTTCCTGTGGAACCCTGTCCTGGGGACACCCGGAAGGCAGGGATGGTACATGCCCAGGGTCTGCCTCTGACCCATCCCTTCTCCCCCAGTGTCCTGCAATCTATTCTTGCTTCTCCCCACACAGGGACAGGGACATGCCACCCTCTCTGTCCAACTGGTAGAATTCAGTAGATGGGATTCAATCCCACAGCTCTGTCCCTTGCTTTCTTTTTTTTTTTTTTTTTTTTTTTGAGACAAAGCCCCAAGCCATTGCCCTGGGTAGAGGGCCGTGGCATCACAGCTCACAGCAATCTCCAACTCCTAGGCTCAAGCAAGTCTCCTGCCTCCGCCTCCAAAGTAGCTGGGACCACAGGACCCACCACAATGCCCAGCTATTTTTTGGTTGCAGCCATCATTGCTGTTTGGCAGCCCGGGTTGGATTTGAACCCGCCACCTCAGGTGTATGTGGCTGGCGCCTTAGCCGCTTGAGCCACAGGTACCAAGCCTGTACCTTGCTTTCTGTGTGATCTTGGGCAAGTCACCTCACTGCTCTGTGCCTTCATTTTCCGTCTTTTATTTTTTTTTTTTTTTGAGATAGTCTCAAGCTGTTGCCCTGGGTAGAATGCCGTGGAGTCACAGCTCACAGCAACCTCAAACTCTTGGTCTCAAGCGATTCTCTTGCCTCAGCCTCCAGAGTAGCTGGGACCACAGGTACCTACCACAATGCCTAGCTACTTTTTTATTGTTGCAGTTGTCATTGTTGTTTTAGCTGGCCTGGGCCGGGTTTGAACCCGCCACTCTCAGTGCATGTGGCTGGCGCCCTACCCACTAAGCTATGGGTGCTGCTTCCGTCTTTTTTTTTCTGAGACAGAGTCTCACTGTGTTGCCTTCAGTAGAGTGCTATGGCATCACAGCTCACAGCAACCTCAAACTCTTGGGCTTAAGTGATTCTGTGGCCCCAGCCTCCCAAGTGGCTGGGACTACAGGCACCCACCATAATGCCCAGCTACTTTTTTGCCGCATTTGTCATTGTTCTTTAGCAGGTCCAGGCCGGGTTCGAACCCACGTGCCTCAGTGTATATGGTGGGTGCCCTAACCACTGAGAAACAGGTGGTGAGCCTTCATTTTCCATTTTTTTTTTTTTTGAGACAGATACTTCGTCACCCTTGGTAGAGTGCCATGGCATCATAGTTCACAGCAACCTCTAACTCTTGGGCTCAAGTGATTCTCTTACCTCAGCCTCCTAAGTAGCTGGGACTACAGGCACCCAACACAATACCTGGCTATTTTTAGAGGGGGTCTCACTGTGGCTCAGGCTGGTCTCGAACCTGTGAGTTCA
>NW_003852398.1:4324759-4329688 GCF_000181295.1 Otolemur garnettii | reverse complement strand
GAGACAGAGTTTCACAATGTGACCCTCCATAGAGTGTTGTGGAGGCATCACAGCAACCTCAAACTGTTGGGCTTAAGCGATTCTCTTGCCTCAGCCTCCCAAGTAGCTGGGACTATAGGCATCCACCACAGCGCCCAGCTATTTTTTTGTTGCAGTTGACATTGTTGTTTAGCAGGCCCTGGCCAGGCTTGGACCCACCAGCCTCGATGTATGTGGCCGGCGCCCTGCTCACTGTGCTATGGGCGCCGAGCCTTCGTTTTCCATCTTAAGAGGATCATAACCCCCACTTTGTAGGATCATGGAGATGAACAAGTGAAACATGCCTGGCACATAGAGGTGCTCAGAAAATGTTCGTCCCAGCACTTTTTCTCATTTTCTTCCTCCTTCTGGCCTCATCCTCTCCTTCTCTACATCTTCTGCTGATTTCTTGCTGGAGGTAACCATGGATTCCAGAGATAAATAATTGAATGTCTCTGTCCTGCCAGAGGTCATTGATTCATCTGTGTCATTCCACCTCTGTTTAGAAATACCTGTACCATGATGAGTATTACTGTTAGAATAAAGACAAAAATGTGACATAAATAGAAAGGGATGAGGGACCTGCGAGAGATGGAAAAGAATGAGGAGGGAGAAGTCACCATCTGCAGCACCCCTACTGTGTGCCAGGCCTGGAGAAGGACACCCAGGATCAGGGGTGACGTGGCCCAGCCCAGGCATCAGAGGGAACACAGCTCAGGGCAAGGCAGGCATACAAGCCCAAATGTCAGCTGGGGGGAGGGGGCACAAGAGGCTGTGGTTTTATTGTCTTGGGGAAGCAAATGGGGGAAGGAGTTTAAGAAGAGGTGATGAAGGAGCTGGGTGCTGAAGACTGAGTATTGACCAGGAAGGGCATTTTAGATAGAGGAACAGCCTATGCAAAGGCTCAGCTGCGTTAAGGAACAGAGTGTTTGGGGAAGAGCCTGGTGCCTCTTTAGAGTAAATTAAATAAAACCTTTTTATTTAGCATAAGACTGAGCACAGAGTAAGTGCTCAGTTAAAATTGTGATTCATCTACTTTACACCATAGTGCTAAATGGACTGTTTGATAGTCCATGAACTTGCCTCCCAGCTATTAGCAGATATTCCTAACACTACAGACGGGCTCTTCTAGGATGAGGGCAGGCTCAGGGTCCCAAGGAGCAAAGAAGTGAGCTTCACACAAAGAGAGGCTGTGGTAAGGGACAAGCCAGGCTCATTTCCTGCTTCATGAGGGCCTGTGCAATGTCCCTCCTCCCTGGGGCTGGATGTTCTGTTCCCTTCCCCAAACAGAACCTCAAGGTCTGACTGGCCTGCTGTCCAACACTCAGCTAACGGGAAAGGGGGCCACTCTGGGCCCCAAGTCATTGGCTCACTTTGATGAGCTGGGCCCTGGAGATTCCACTGGTCCTGGGCAACAAATGTTTAGAGAAGTACCAGGCAGAGTCATCGGCTGTGTGTGGTCACTGCCTGTCAGGACTGCGCAGGGCGAGTGGGGAAATGGGCAGATTGCAGCACAGCACCGTGGGAACCAAGTGCCTGAGCAGTGCTGCCTCCCTGAGTGCGTTACCAGAAGATGGTTATGTAATCGGGTCATTCACTCCTGCCGCAAACGCATGTGGAGTGTCAACTGTGTGCCACGCACCGTGTTAGGCCAGATCCAGCACCCTGCTTCAGGGAGGTGATGTTCAGGTGAATAAATACGCAGTGTCTTCCTGCATGCATTGAGCGCTTACTGTATGCGAAGTTCCATACCAGGCCCCAACCCAGGATTATCTCATTTAATCCTCTCTATCACTGTGTGAGACAAATCCAGTTATTCCTTTTTATAGATCACACCCTCCTGCTTTAAGAACCCTCCAGAAGGACCCCCTACCCCAGGGGGTCTTCCCATGAACCTTTGTGTCCTTCAAGTCAAATCACCTCTCAAAAGCCAGTGAATTGAGGTGGGGCGCAAGTGGCTACACCTAGCAGTGCTGTCAGCACTCAGTGACCTAATGAGTCAGGAATGAGGGGCCTGGCATCTTCTGATAACAGTGGGGCCCTGCCCGCCCAAACACTCTCCCATGTTCGCACTCCAGAGCTTTCAAATGCTGTCAGAGCCTTGTAATAATGACCTTTCCCAACATTCCTTAATCATCATTACTCTGAACTCAGGCATTTAATTGCTCATCTCTTTCTCCATTCTTTTATGAATAGAGAATTTCATTCCTTCAGGGCAAGAGCAGCCTTTGACCAAATTGTGCTATAACTGAGTCCTCCCCTTCTCCCTCTAGCACCCCCCTCCATAACTGGCCTTTTCTGTTCACTCACTCACTCAGGTGAGCTCTGCTGCCTGACAGGTACTTGGGTGAGGTACCCCAAAGAGGAAAAGGAGGAAGCAGTGACCTGTGGGTAGGGGCCAGAGGGAGGGTGGCAGAGGGGCTGGGTGACCCCCAAAACTTCATGTCACCCCACAGAGCTGAGATGAACATGCCTACAATTAGCTGAGTCTAGAAGGCCAGTAGAAGTCATCTACATTTAGCGCTGTGTAAGCAGAAAGGAATGATAGGACATGTAGCCTTTGGGGGACCTGGATACAACCAAGCGTGCACCTTCGGGAGTGGGGTACAATAAGGAGCCAGCAAAGGACCAGCAAGGAGGTGAAAGTAGTGAAAAGGGCAAACTCACAGAAGGTCTTCAGAGCTGGATGCAAGAAAGAATTTAATTCATTCCACAATCATTGGGTTGAGCCATACTTTTGTCCTAGGAAGTGTTCTAGACATTGGAGACAGTGCTATGAAGAAGGAAGACAAAACTCCTGCCCTCCGTGGAGTCTGCATTCTAATGAGCTGTACCTGCTCACAAGGATAGGTTGTTAGAGTTGCAGGAATTTGGAGAGCTGCTTGACGTTTTGTTAGTAGCTCCAAATTGGCCTTGGTGGGCATATTTACACCACAGAAATTGGTAGACGCGGCACAGCAGCCTCCCACCCACCCACCAACAACCATCCCAAAAGCTGACTGTTAAACATTTGCCAGCACACTGCTGGCAGAGATGGACAATAAATAAGCAGGCAGGTAAGTAAGCGTGGTACCAACAGATTGTGCCTGATGGACAGAAGCAACAGGGTGTTATGTGAGAGCAGGACTGACCAGGAGGGAATAAGGGAAAGCTTCTGGGAAATGAAGTCAGATAAGCTTGCATCTAACCCAGGCTTTTGAATCTTTGGTGACAGTGTTTGAGACTGATTGTGATACCCACCCACCCCCACCTCCTGTCAGATCCATATGTGGAAGCCCCAACTCCCAGTATTTCAGAATGTATTTGAAGACAGGGCCTTTATAAGGGTAATTAAGTTAGAAGAGATCAGAGGGCACTAATCCAGTATGACTGATGTCCTCATTAGGAGAGAAGGTTAAGACACACAGAGACCCCAGGGATGTGTGAGAAAAGGCCACGTGAGGACACAGTGAGAACATAGCCATCTGCAAGCCAAGGAGAAACCAAACCGCCAGCACCTTGATCTTGGACCACCATTCTCCAGAACTGTGAGAAATACATTTTTGGCCTTTCAGCTATCCAGTCTATGGGATTTTGCTACAGTAGCCCTAGCAAATTTATATAGACAGTATTCTAGGTAGAAGGGACAGCATCAGAGCGCCAAGGACGTGGAAGGAAGCCCATGTGTCTAGAGCACTGTTGGGGAGGAGGGCGTTGTCACTGGGTGGGTAGAAGGTAGATGTGGCTGGTCTTGATAAGGTACTTGGTTTGTCCTTTTCTTAGAGGCGGTGCCTCCCCATGTGACCCAGGTTAGACTCAAGCTCCTGGACTCAAGCTTTCATCTTGCCTCAACCTCACAAGTATCTGGGACTACAGGCACATGCCACCATGCCTGGTGAACGTATCTCGCTTTCATTTAAGTGAGTTGGTGACTCATCTCAAGAAAGGTTTATTTCTTAATAATTACTGATGACTTTATCAATATTATTTGGGGGGTGATCATTCAGCATTTTTTAATTTTTTTAAATTTTGATACGTAATTGTACATATTTAAGGGGTACATGTGATATTTTGATACATATATATGGAGCGTGTAATGATCTGATCAGAGTGACTGGCATTATCCATCACCCTAAACATTTGTCATTTCTTTGAGTTGGGAACATTTAATTTTTTTTTTTTTCTTGAGACAGAATTTCACTTTGTTGCCCTGGGTAGAATGCTATGTCATCATATCGCACAGCAACCTCAAACTCTTGGGCTCAAGCAATCCTCTTGCCTCAGTTTTTCATTTTTAGTGGAGACGGGGTCTCAGTCTAGCTCAGGCTTGTCTCAAACTCATGAGTTTAAGCAATCCACCCACCTCCGCCTCCCAGAGTTCTGGGACTACAGGCATGAGCCACCACGCCCAGCCTGTTGGGAACATTTAAAATCCTCTCTTCTAGCTACTTCAAATTACACAATAAATGAGTGTTAACTATAGTCACCCAACTGTGCTCCTTTTGTCTAATTGCATGTTTTGTACCCATTAACCACCCTCTTCCTTATTCTCCATCCCTTTCCAGCCTCTGGTTACCACTATTCTTTCTACTTCTATGAAATCAACTGTTTTAGCTCCCACAGATGAGTGAGAACATACTCTATTTATTCTTCTGTGCCTGGCTTATTTCATTTAACATAACGTCCTCCATTTGGAGAGTTCTAAGCAGAGAGTAAGAATATAGAGCTCAACAACAATAATTTCTTCTTGTACCATGTTATGTGGCGTATCTGTCAAGATGGTGAACATTCTGACTATGAGCCACCCTAAATATTATCACCTGGAAGGGGAACTTGGAAGAATGGTCATAAGAGAGAATAATTCGGCTCAGCGCCTATAGCTCAACCGGCTAAGGCGCCAGCCACGTACACCTAAGGTGGCGGGTTCGAATC
>NW_003852398.1:4321115-4323448 GCF_000181295.1 Otolemur garnettii | reverse complement strand
ACATCTTCTCACACATGCAGCCTTTGGAAGGAATGTCCTAGACCATCACAGGCTGATGTAGCCATCTAAGAGATAGCACCAAATTTATTAATTAGGTTGCAGAACAGCACAATCCATGTAGTGCATGAAAAGTGAGTAGATGACAGATAAATTCATGGGTGATGAGGGAAGGAAGCATCCCTGATTGAACTGGCCCCTCTAGCTGCTGTCCTTCTGAATCAAGGTCAATCTCAGCATACCCTATCTCCTCCAATGCCACAAATCTGATCCAAATAAGTACACCTGATCTTGTCTGCCATATTGCTAGAAATGAAGTCTCAATCCACTCAAATGACCCTGCTTTTTCCCCAAAGTTCCTCTCCCTCCAGCCTCCCTGGCCTGTCCCTGAACTCTGTCACACTCCCTGAGCTATTCAGGTACCCCGGTTCCCTGTCCTCCTGCTCTTCTTGGCAGTTCCCTCTTCAGGAGACCAAAGATAAGGCACTGAGCATTTAGCTAAACAAACTGTGGGCTGCCAAACTGGGATATTGCTGCCCCCCGGGGGGATTGTCCATACTCCCAAAGATTTCTTTATAAGGGTTATTTTCAGGGAAGGCTGAAAATAGCTTACTATTTTTCACCCTTTTAGACAATGTCTGGGCAGCTGTGTAGACAGCCCATCCTGAATTTGTTCTGCCCAATCCCTTATCCCTAAAGCAACCTGGTGGTCATCCCTCAGCCCCAGATCTATCCTTGTTGGGTCAGACTTGGAAAGAGGCCCACGTCGGCCCTGGAAATGGATTTGAAAATATTTAGAGAATGCACAGACTCTGGGTGTCCAGAACATTATGTGTGTGTGTGGGGGGGGGTTAATACTACATCTCCCCATAGTGAGATTACCAGTATCTGTCTCCTTTAAATGCATCTGTATTGTTGGAATATTTCATATCAGGCAGAACACTGATGATCTTTATGTGGCCCCCAAATTGTTCAGCTACATTTGAAGGTATCTACAAGACTGCAGCATGGTGCCTGGGTGTGGAGGGCACAGTGAGGGGAGTGCTGAGGCACCATGCAGACCTGCGGGGCATTTTGGATTTTGTCACTTTTTTTCTTTTTTTTGAGACAGTCTCACTTGGTCACCCTTGGTAGAGTAGCTCACAGCAACCTCAAACTCTCAGGCTCAAATGATTCTCCTGCCTCAGCCTCCCGAGTAGTTGGGACTATAGGCTCCTGCCACAACACCCAGCTATTTTTTAGAGATGAAGTCTTGCTCTGGCTCAGGCTGGTCTCAAACCTGCGAGCTCAGGGGATCCACCTGCCTTGGCCTCCCAAGTGCTGGGATTACAGACGTGAGCCACCGTGCCTAGCCTGGGTTTTGTCACTTTTTTTTTTTTTTGAGATGGCGTCTCACTCAGTTTCTCACTCTGTTGCCCAGGCTAGAGTGTCATGGCATCAGCCTAGCTCTCAGCAACCTCAAACTCCTGGGCTCAAGCCATCCTCTTGCCTCAGCCTCTGGGACTTTAGGAGCCCACCACAATGCCCAGCTAATTTTTTTTTTTAATTTCTAGTAGAGACAGGGTCTCACCCTTGCTTGGGCTAGTCTCAAACTCCTGAACTCAAGGGATCCTCCTGCCTCAGCCTCCCAGAGTGCTAGGAGTATAGGCATTGGCCACCATGACCTGAATTTTGTCACTTCTTAGCTGGGTGACCTTGAGCAAGTAAGTCCCTTTGACTTTCTGAGACTCAGTCTCCTCTGTAATTACCTTTCAGGGTTATTGGAATGATTGAGTAGCCAGGCAAATGAGTGGCACAAAAAATTTAAATGTAGTTATTACTATTTTTTAAATGCCAACTGATGCCAGGAATATTCAAAGCAAGGGTGGTTTCAGCAGGCTTATTTCCTGGTCATAATCACTTCCTGCATGCTCAGCTCAGCTTAGGTCATGCTAAATTCTTACCTCACTGCCTTCCACACCCTGCCCTTCCCTTTACCGTGTCACCGTCCCTTCCCCCAATCTTAGCCCAGCCCCCACTCCAGAATGAAGCCTTAGGGGAAAGGGCCGGCAGGCACACTTTCTCTTTCACCTCCCACTGCTCTTTTGACCTTTCCCCTTTGCCTGCCCTCTTTGGACCCTCTTACTCACCCCTGTAGAAGCTGTGTAAAGAGCTCCGTCAGACTGCTGCCTTTCCTGGGGGCATTTGCATGTTAAGGAACAGGGGGAAATAAAGCAGGCCTGGGAGCCAGAGACTTGGATTCAAATCCTGCATTTGGCTCGGCGCCTATAGCTCAACCGGCTAAGGCGCCAGCCACATACACCTAAGGTGGCGGGTTCGAATCCCCAGCCCAGACC
>NW_003852398.1:4314180-4320924 GCF_000181295.1 Otolemur garnettii | reverse complement strand
TGCATTTGTCTTGTAGTTGCGGGGTCTTAGATAAGTTTTACCTCTCTGAACCTCAGGGTCTTCATCTATAAAATGGAAGAATGATTCCTACCTAACAATTTTGCATCTGAAATCACCAACATGTGTAAGACATGAAATGAGAATTTAGTCCATCATAGGCAGAGGTCAGATTATGCAGGGCCTGGAAACGTATCCTAATGAGTTTAGACTTCATCCTGAGGGTACTGGGGAGCCATAGAAGGCTCTAAGCAAGAGGTGGCGCCATTTGGTGGTGGCGGTGAGATACGAGAAAGCTTGCTCAGATGGCAAAAGGGGGAGAGGCAGGAAGCAGGGAGACCAGGGAGTAGTCATGACACCTGACCTCAGACAGTGGCTGAGGAATGGGGAGGAAGACCTAGCCTGGAGGTGGCACCCTCAAGAGTGGAGGTGTCTTCACACTCCGCTGGCTACTGGAAGGTCTGCAAGCCCTCTGACCAGAAATGACCACCTGGATTTCACTCTGGCAAAGGGGCAGAAGGAGGAATAATGTGTGAGAGGGAGAGGAGGTGAAACAGAAAGCAGAAACCCAGATTTTTCTCAGTTTTTCTTTTTGCCTTTTTATTTTAACATGATTTTATCAAGTTGAAAAATATATATATAAACATTTCTCCATAGAGAACACTATTAAAGAATTGTGAATATCCATCTATCATGGTCTCAGGCTGGGAGAGTGTGATACAGCTTTTTCTGAATTAAAGGGGGAGGATATAAATATATACTTTATTTTTTGCTACACTTTAAAATATACAAATATGTTTGAATCATCATATCTAGCTATTATTCTGATTATAAAGAAATGCATGACTATCATATTAAGTGAAATAAGCCAGGCACAGAAAGACAAATGTCACATGTTCTCATTCATGTGTGGGAGCCAAAAAAGTGTCTCCCAAGGAAGAAGAGAGCAGAATGACAGACATCAGAGGCTGAGCAGATTGTGTAGGCGGGGAGGGGGAATGAAGAGAGGTTGGTTAATGGAGACAAACACACAGTTAGATAGAAGAAATAAGTGCCAATGTTGGATAGCAGAGCAGGGTAACTATAGTTAACGTATTGTATGTTTGAAAATAGCCGGAAAGGGATTTGAGATGTTCTAAAGATATAGAAAGAGTAAATACTACAGGTGATGGACACGCTAAACACCCTGACTTGGTCATTACACAGCCTATTCATGTAACAAAATGTCATATGTACCCCATAAATATACAAATATTTGTACCAGTTAAAAAAAGAAGTGCATGACTGTCTTAAGACATCCAAAAGACATCAAATGTCTACCATGAAATACAGAATTTGTCCATAATCTTAACCCACAGTGAAACCCAGAGTTCACTGTTCTTAGCATATTATTCAAGTTCCTTTCCTATGACCACTTCAGATTTTGTCATTTATTAATACAGTATGTCTACAGTTATCACTGCTGATCATGTTAAAGAATCTGAGAAGTAGCAGATCTTTGTTCTCACTCCCAGAGCTGTGTTTTCTGCTAAACAGGGTGAGGGCACACTCAGCTCAAGTCTAATCTGATCCACTGATAGGCTCAGTTTTCTTCTGTTCAGGGGAGGGGTGGGCCTGACTCCCTCCTTGGAGGAGCTCTGAGCTCCATCCAGGGCTGGGTCCTGAGGGCCAGGCAATATTCTTTCTCAATTTTTCAAACACTGATTTCTGCTAGAACAATCGATACATAGCACAAGTGGCTGGGTGCAGTGCCTCACACCTGTAATCCTAGCACTCTGGGAGGCTGAGAGGATCACTTGAGTTCAGGAAATTGATACCAGCGTGAGCAAGAGTGAGAACTTGTCTCTACTAAAAATAGAAAAATTAGCCTGGTGCTGCAGTGGCCACCTGTAGTCCTAGTTACTCAGGAGGCTGAGACAAGAGGATCACTTGAGTCCAGGAGTTAGAGGTTGCTAGGCTATTGCCATGGCACTCTATCCTGGGCAACAGAGTGAGCCTATCAGCCTATCCTTCCAGAGGAAGGAAGGAAGGAAGAAAGGAAGGAAGGAAATGATGATATAAAAAAATTATCAATACATAGCAAAATAAAAAGAAAAATTAAAGTTTTTCTTAAGATACAGTAACAGCTAACTTTTTTCCCATTAAAAATTAATTTTAATTATTATGACTGTATAATAGTTGCACATAATATCTAACTTTAATTAAGATCTCACTTACCATGTGCCAGGCTCCATGCTAGGCATTTAACTCTATTACCTCATTTTTTTTTCTTTGAGACAGAGTTTCACTTTGTCACCCTTGGTAGAGTACTGTGGCATCATAGCTCACAGCAACCTCAAACCTTTGGGCTCAAGTGATCTTCCTGCCTCAGCCTCCTGAGTAGCCAAGACTACAGGTTTCTGCCATATCACCTGGTTATTGTTAGAGATAGGGTCTTGATCTTGTTCAGGGTGATCTCAAACTCCTGAGCTCAAGGAGCTCACCTCCACCTCCCAGAGTGCTAGGATTATAGGCAGGAACCACTACGCCCCGCCTATTACCTCATTTAATCATCACAATTACCTCATGATGGAAGTGTCACCATTATTTCCACTTTAGAGATGAGAAACACATCTCATTATGAGGGAAAGCAAGGGTTGCAATTCAGGGTTGTAAGACCTCACCACCAAGTTCTTTGAGGAAAGCTAATCATGTGAGTGAGACAAGAGCAAAATGAGAACCAGAAATATAAAGTGTTTAATAATAGCAGATTAGTCACCAGAAGTGAGACAAAAGCATATTATGTACAGTGTACCTACATGTACATTTTTAGGAAACCTACCCATGGATACAAGATAATGTTTAGAAAATCAATGAAAAATATAAAGTCCACAAGATAAGTTGTCAAGGCCTTCTTAAGAAAAGTACAAACTTTTATTAAGTGACACTGAAGAAAACCTGAATACATGGACATACCTACCATGTTCATGGATAGGAAGGCAATTATCCTCGAATTGTCCTAACACTATTTCAACCAAAAGCCCCAAACAGTTTTTATATAATTTGACAAGCTGAATCTTTAATTTATATAGAAGAGCAAAGGACCAAGAAAGGCTAGGACACTCCTGAAGCAGAACTCTGGGGAAGGAATTGATCTCTAAATATCAAGATTTATTATAAACTATGACAATTAAGGCAGTATAAAATTGGAATGAGGATCAACAAATAGATGAATAGAACAGAATGAGGGGCCCCAAAATATAGTAGAACCTCCATAAGTTGACCACTCAAGGGACTGTAACAAAATGGTCAACATATGGAGATGGTCAACTTAAGGAACTAGGCCTACTGTTCTGATATGTACATATGGTGCATGTCTGGTCTATGAAAATTAGGTCAACTTTAGGAGGTGGCCAATGTAGGGAGGTCTACTGTAGATCTACACATATTGGAAATTCTAATTTCTTTTTTTTGAGACAGAGTCTCACTTTATCACCCTCAGTAGAGTGCTGTGGTGTCATAGCTCAAAGCAACCTCCAGCTTTCAGACTCAAGAAATTCTCTTGCCTCAACTTCCCAAGTAGCTGAGACTACAGGAGCCCCCCACAACGCCCAGCTATTTTTAGAGACAAGGTCTTGCTCTAGCTCAGACTGGCCTTGAACCTGTGAACTCAGGCAATCCACCCGCCTCAATCTCCCAAAATGCTGAAATTACAGGTGTGGGTCACCACGCCCAGCTGAAAATCTAATTTCTGATAGAAGATGCCCTGAAGACTAACTGGGAAAGAGCCAACGATTCCATAAATAAAGCTGAGATGATTGGCTATCTAAATGGGAAAAACCATAACTGTTAACCATACAAAGGATCAATTCCAGGTGGATCAAGGCCTTAACTGTGAAAGACAAACCTTAAAACTCTTAGAAGAAAATATGGAATATCTTCAGGATCTCAGGGTAGAGATAGATTTCTTAAGCAAAGTACAGAAAGTATAACCACAAAGAAAAAGACTGATACATTTGACTCAAAATAATTTCTGTTTATTAAAACACACTGTAAGACATGAAACGATAAACCATAAGTTTGGAGAAGATAATTTGGAACATATTAACAACAAATGATTAATATACAGACTAGATGAAGTCTTACAAATTTTTAAAACCAAGACAAACACTCCAATAGAAAAATAGGCAAAAGACTTAAAAATATATTTTACATAAGAGGAAACAAATTATGATCAAGGAATGTATGACCAGATGCTCAGTCTCATTATTATTCATGGAAATGCAAAATAAAACCACATGAAAATGTCATTTCATACCCACCAAACTGGTGAAAGTTCAAAGTCTGAAAATAGTGTTAGAACAACTGGAATGATCATCTATTCTTTTTTTTCTTTTCGAGACAGAGTCTCATTTTGTCGCTCTGTGTAGAGTGCGTGGTATCATAAAGATACAATTTCCCATTTTTCCTATGGGGCATGAATGTTAGGGGCAACTTTTGGGACATCCTGTCATATACAGTAAAACTGTAAAGAAAAACAAAGAAATAGTTCTCACAACATTCAAAATGGTAGCCACCTCTAGATAGGTTGAAGAGGGAGAACACATGATCTAAAGTCTTGCGGTTTGGGGGGGTTTTTTTTGGAGACAAAGTCTTACTTTGTCACCCTTGGTAGAGTGCTGTAGCTTCTATAGCAACCTCAAACTTTTAGGCTCAAGCTAATCTCTTGCCTCAGCCTCCAAAGTAGCTGGGATTACAGGCACCCACCACAATGCCCGGCTATTTTTTTAGAGACGGGATCTCACTCTTGCTCAAGCTGGTCTTGAACCTGTGAGCTCAGGCAATCTGCCCACCTCAGCCTCCCAGAGTGCTAGGATTACAGGTGTGAGCCACTGCGCCTAGCCAATAGCCTATTCCTTAAGCTGATTGATGGGTGTGTTGGTATTCATTCTATATTTGTTCTTTAAATTACATGTATGTGTTGGATACACTTTTTGGTATATGTATGATATTACATAATTATTTTAAAACCTTATATAGAAGAAAAAAGACTGGAAGAATTCTAAATATGATGGTGTCTCAGTAGTGGGGCTTTTTGCCTTTCTACTTTTTGTATCTTTAGAATACTCTTTTATACTCTTATAATGAAAGAAGGATTAAATTATATTAAGAATAAAAGACATTAGGAGAGTTTCCCCCTCACATTTGTTTGGAGAAAAGGGAAGTGAGAGGAAATGGGTGAAAGCTCTGGGCTTTCCCAAATTTTACTATAACAGTAACAAAAGATAACATTGGAATTTTGAGACAAAATGCTACCTAGGAGATAACGGGTTTTAACTGATAATCTTGAGGAAGAGAACATTTTTCCAGAAAGTGAATTCCCCAGTCCCTTTTCTTAGAAAAATCCCTGCGTGTTTCAAGAGTGGGCAAAGGGTTTTGATGCCCTTTTGAAATAAGGAGACCTGACCAAGGAGATGAAGCCACAGGGCTCAGCTGGTCCTTGGCAAGACCAATGTCAAATGAAAACCTTGACACGAATCTCATGAAAGAAACAAAAAGGAGGAACACAACAGAGCTAAGGGAAATCACTGAGCTGGAGGCGGCTTGAGAAATACGGTCTAACACAGTCAGCGTACATCTGGGCAGGATGATTGCCTTTGGGGCAAATTTAGTTCAGAAGTCCTCAGGTTTCTCTTCTTAGTGTTGGAGGGTCAAACATGGCCCCACTCAAACCTTTTCCCACCTCCTCCTCCCCTCCTAGAACAAAGACCACGAAGGGCTTAGCCAGCCCCATCACAAAAATTCATGCCACCAGACCTCCAGCCAATCATCTAGCCAGCAGTGGAATCTTTCCAAACCCTCCACTGCCCCATATAAAAGAGGTCTCTAACTACACTCTGCTTGTGTGGACGCCCTCTTTAGCTCTGCCCAGGCGAGTCTCTATCATTAAACCTGGCCTGAATCTCTCCTATCCTCCAGTCTCATCTCTCGGTATGGACCTTTCACTTAGTACCATCACCCTGTGTACTTAGTCTCTCTCCTGACACAAGATAACAAACTCAATCATTCACTCTTTTGAGGCGTTTGGTACTCCATATACATGTATGCAGACCTTGTCCACCATGTATGCAGGCCTTGCCCAGCACCTGGAGACAGAGGCAAATGAGACAGTGATCCTCCCCTCAAGGGGCTCACCCTCGACTATGGGAGGCAGATACGCTGGCAATTAGAATGGGATGAGAAATGCTTTGATGAAAGTATATACAAGAAATTGTGGACCACAGAGGAGAGACATCTAACCCAGCCGGGGGGTAAGAGGGAGGGCAATGAAAAGGAGATGCTCACTGTTTCAGGTAGAAAAGGGTGAGTAAGCAAAGAGGGGTTGGGATGCGGAGTTCTTCCAAGCAGAGAAGACTACACGGGCAAAGACCTGGACCAGAAAAACACCATGGCACAAAGAGTACTCTAAGTCCTGTATTTGTTTTTTTTTCTGGGGTGGTGACCATGAGGCAGAATCTGAGTGGTGTTAGGTAATGGTGGGGAGTGGGGTTTAGAAAAATTAACAGGAATTGTATGTAGAAGATCCTTTCTCACCAGGCAAAGCGACTTGGACTCTGTCCCTTGGGCACGGAGGAGCCATGGAAGTATTTTTTTTTTTTTTTAAAGAGCCATGGAAGTATTTGAACAAGGAAGGCAGGTGCCAGTAAGCTCTTTATGTCACGATCAGTCTGGCATTTAAATGGTCCTTTTTTTTTTTTTTTTTTTTTT
>NW_003852398.1:4301618-4313956 GCF_000181295.1 Otolemur garnettii | reverse complement strand
CCACCTTAGGTGTACGTGGCTGGTGCCTTAGCCAGTTGAGCTATAGGCGCTGAGCCTAAATGGTCCTTTTAATGATATAAGCCAAAGGAAATTTAGGGTACAAACTACAGGCAGATGAAGAGAGGGGAGATTCCCCCTAACCTTGGAGAGAGACAAATTGCCACGTGGATTCAGCTTCACTATTCACTGGCTGTGGTGGGTCTCTGAGCCTTTGTTCCTCTGTAAAGTTGACGTGCGCATCCGGTGACATGCTACCCGTGGAAGCCCCTGGCATCCAGATGGGAAGATATTCACCTGATATCCTGGGTATTTTTTTAATCCAAAAGTTAAATGGCTAAATAATGTGCCTGACACTATTCAACTTAAAAGACCAATAAAATAAAACATGTCTGTATATAAAATGCAGAGAAGAAAAAAGTTGACAGCATTCACACCAAATTGAAAATAGTGGTAACTGCTGGGGGCGGGGGTGGAAGGAAATCAAGGTTGGAGCTGGAGATTAAAGGAGGATTTAGACTTATCCATAAAGGTTGAGTTTGTTTAAGGACGACATACTCCTACATTACTTGTGTGCTTATAAGTTAATTTTAAAGTGACCCAGCAAAAGCCCTTGACAGAGAGTAGGTGGTCAATGTTATCTCCCTTCTGCTTGCTTACACAGTGTCTTTTCAGTTCCATTTCCTACTTCATGCTAATTCCAACTTCAGTTCAAAGCCAGAGTTATTTCTGGCCCATGGTAGTCACTCGATAAATGTTTGTAGAAGACCTTCTGTGACAGGCTCAGTGGATCTCTTGGAAGTGGATTAAAGTTCTCTCTTGGTAGATGCCTGACCCAAGGCTTTGGTGTCCTGGAGACCCTCAGCGGGGCCCCCCCTGAGAAAGCTACTGTCCCTCTAGCCTTCTGGCAGATCCTCAATTCTTGAGCAGCTTCCACTCTCCCTTCTGGATTCAGAGCTCCTGGCTGGTGAAGCAGAGTAATCCTCACCTCTGTTGCTTTCCCAAACAGAGGCCAGGATCACCCGTGGCACACCAAAAAGCCTGGGCTAATGAAGGAAACCGTCAACAGTGGCTGTCTTTGCCAGGGGAGGTGTAAGGGAGAATTTATTTTCATTAGAGACCCTTTTTCCTGTTTGAAAACTGTTTTCTTTTCTCTTTTTTTATTTTTTGAGACAGAGCCTCAAGCTGTCCCCCTGGGTAAAGTGCCGTGGCATCACAGCTCACAGCAACATCCAACTCCTGGACTCAAGCGAGTCTCCTACCTCTGCCTCCCAAGTAGCTGGGACTACAGGCTCCTGCCACAACGCCTGGCTATTTTTTGGTTGCAGCCGTCATTGTTGTTTGGCAGGCCCGGGCTGGATTTGAACCCCCCCAGCTCAGGTGTATGTGGCTGGGGCCTTAGCCACTTGAGCCACAGACGCCAAGCCCCTTTTTCTTTTTTCTTTCTTTCTTTTTTTTTTTTTTTAAGAGACAAAGTCTCACTTTATTGCCCTCAGTAGAGTGCTATGGTGTCACGGGTCACAGCAACCTCCAACTTCTGGGCTTAGGTGATTCTCTTGCCTCAGCCTCCCGAGTAGCTGGGACTACAGGTGCCCACCACAATACCCGGATATTTTTTTGTTGCAGTTTGGTTGGGGCTGGGTTCAAACCTGCCACCCTCAGTATATGGGGCTGGCGCCCTACTCACTGAGGCACAGGCGCCACCCTAAATACCTTTTTCAGTATGTTTCTTTTCTTTCTTTCTTTCTTTCTTTCTTTCTTTCTTTCTTTCTTTCTTTCTTTCTTTCTTTCTTTCTTTTTTTGCTTGTATGAAAGGTCTTTATTGGTAGGGGGAGGGAGGCTGCAGAGCAGCACTGAAGAGGAGAGAAAGATAAGGAGAGAGTGGGGAAGAGAAGAGAGAGAAGAAAAGAACAAGGGGGAAGAGAGAGAAAAGAGAGCAGAGAAGGAAGCAGAAGGAGGCGAGAGAGAGCAGTATGTTTCTTTTTAAATTAAATAATTACTATTCTTGGCCGGGCATGGTGGCTCATGCCTATAATCCCAGCATTTGGGAGGCTGAGGTGGGTGGGTTGCCTGAGCTCACAGGTTCGAGATCAGCCTGAGCCAGAGCAAGACCTCATCTCTAAAAATAGCTGGACATTGTGGCAGGCTCCTATAGTCCCAGCTACTCTTCTGGGAAGGAGGACACAGCTGACATCTATATCCTGTCTATATAACACCTAAAACATTCTCTAGGGCTTGGGTGAGGATTTTGTTGAATTTAATTCAGATAGGTAGGCAAGTCTAGGGTCTGCCAAAAGTGTAGTTATTTTGGAAGGAGACAAAACAAAGGAAAAGAGGAAAGAGTGGGCTTGTAGACAGAGGAGAGGCCTTGGCAGTTGTGCCACCCACGCCCTCACTTCACCAATAAGACCATGAACCCAGAAGGGAGGTTTGACTTGAGATCCAGCTAGCACCAGACCCAAATAGTGGGGGCTACAGTATGATCACAGAATCCACATGTGACCCTCCAATGGCCTCGTGAAGTGGGCACTCTGTCTGTCTCAGAGAGGAAAAAACTGAGACCAGAGTGAGGAATGGGACTTCCCAAGGAGACTCAGGCGGAAATTGACTGAACTCTGATCTCAAAACTCTCTCTCTCTCCCTTTTTTTTTTTTTTTTTTTTTTGAGACAGAGCCTCAAGCTGTCACCCTGGGTAGAGTGCCATGGTAGCTCACAGCAACCTCCAACTCCTGGGCTCAAGCGAGTCTCCTGCCTCAGCCTCCCAAGTAGCTGGGATCACAGGCGTCCGCCACAACACCCAGCTATTTTTTGGCTGCAGCTGTCATTGTTGTTTGGTGGGCCTGGGCTGGATTCGAACCTGCCACCTTAGGTGTATGTGGCTGGCGCCTTAGCTACTTGAGCCACAGGTGCCGAGCCTCAAAGCTCTCTCTTATACCCTTGACCTCACCTCTAACCCTGTAGCTCTTTGAGACACCTTGGAAATGTGAATCTGGTTGGAACTACCAAGAACATATTATTATTAGGCTTATTTCTTATTATTTATGAAGAACCAAGTCCTTCTATGTGGAGGGAGAGAGTTCCTATCTCATTCACTGGTATATCAATTTACAAATGAATGAAGAAAGACTGTTAATCTGTACAGAGGAAGAGGCTGGGGCTCAGGGAGGTGCAATGACTTGCTTCACTGACACAGGAAATCATATCAGAAGTCATCAGGTCTCCCTTTCCTCCCAGAGAAGAAAGACCTTCTCTGTTTCCTCCTCAGTGTCAAGCTTGATTTGACACCAACTGGTCACTGATCCACCCTGAGGAAGCAGCACAGTCATCAACCAGGATAGCAGACCCACCTGCCCCTGGACGTCAGTGCTGCCAACACATGGTTAACACCCACACACTATGACACACTCACATTTGGGCCACACAAAGTTCTCCCCAGACTTCCCCAGTCCAGCCAAGGAGCAGGAATGGCAGAAGAACTGGCAGGCCTGGGATGGGTTCCCAGCCTCCCGGCAGGGAATAGAAATGGAGCCAGTGAGCAGCCCCACCCAGCCCTCAGCTCCAGACAGTGGAGGAAGGGGTCCAGGTTAGCTCCAGGTCAGAAAGTGATGAAGCAGGTGAGCAGTGGCTCTGAGTCACCACAGCTGACAGCTGGAGATAGGAATTAGCAGTCTCGGGGTGAGACACCTCAAACTACTAAGATTCACAGCTCCTGAAAAGTGTGGATGAAATGTCCATACCCAGTGCAGACCAGAGGGTCACTATCTGTTTGAAACAAATGTCCTTTTTCTGTATGGACGAAATGCTGCTACCTATGCATACACCCTCCCTTGAGTTCTCAGGGTAGGAAGATGAGGGCAGACTCCCACTTTATTCACAGTGCCTTATTCTATGTGCCTGATTCTATGGTAAGCTCTGGACCTCTACCAACTCATTTAACATTACAATATGGGCATTACTAACTCCCATTTGACATTAGCAAACTGAGGCATAGAGTGGTACAGTAACTTGTCCAGAGTTACACAGCCTGGAGAATGGGGGAGCCAAGGTGGGATTGAAATACTGGTCTGGTACAATCCAAAGTGCATTACATCACGTGCCTCATAGAGCAGGGGCCCAATGAATGGGTTTAATGTGTCAGGGGAAAAAGGCCAGGCAAATGAGTCTCAAGCAAGAGTCAAGACTGAACTGTACCTTACAAGGGAAATTAGATACTACTAGGTTTATCTGGGTTCAGATACAGAGTAATTACTTAGGAAGTAGGTGGGGCTCAGAAAAATAGAGCCGGAAGAACTGAGATCTTCTCAGGCACACTAAAAATGTTAGAAAGTTCCTTCCCAGGAGCTGGTAACCAAGTAGGTTCTGACATAACCGTGGGAAACATCTGAGCACTTCATATTAAATGGAAACACTGCACACACATGAATACACTTGTGGGCACACGTGCTGCACACACATGCACATATGCACACGTACCCTCTCACTGAATGTGCATCTGTGTGGGATACACAGGTTGGTGCCGTAGCAAGAGGGAAACAATCATCTCCCTTCCATATACATGGTCACTTGGTCAACAAATATACCTACTGTGTACCTGGCACTTTGGCAGACACAGATGGTACAAAGGGGAGTCACCATGATTCCAGCCTCCAAGGTGGACAAGATTTACAGGCACAAAAACTTACCTATTTGGCTTTCTCATCATCCCTCAAAGGCCCCAGTTCTGTAGAATGATTTTTATTTATTTATTTATTTATTTTTAAGAGACAGAGCCTCACTTTGTTGCCCTCAGTAGAGGGCCATGGCGTCACAGCTCACAGCAACCTCCAGCTCTTGAGCTTAGGTGATTCTCTTGCCTCAGCCTCCCGAGAAGCCGGGACTACAGGCTCCTGCCACAACATGCCTGGCTATTTTTTTGTTGCAGTTTGGCCGGGGTTGGGTTTGAACCCACCACCCTCGGCATATGGGACCAGCGCCCTACTCACTGAGCCACACGCGCCGCTCAGTAGAATGATTTTTAACTTTCTTTTTTTTTTTTTTGAGACAGAGCCTCAAGCTGTCCCCCTGGGTAGAGTGCCGTGGCATTACAGCTCACAGCAACCTCCAACTCCTGGGCTCAAGTGAGTCTTCTGTCTCAGCCTCCCAAGTAGCTGGGACCACAGGCGCCCGCCACAACGCCCGGCTATTTTTTGGTTGCAGCCGTCATTGTTGTTTGGCGGGTCCGGGCTGGGGATTTGAACCCGCCACCTTAGGTGTACGTGGCTGGCGCCTTAGCCAGTTGAGCCACAGGCGCTGGCCGATTTTTAACTTTCAAAGCACATCCATATATGTTCACTCTCAGTGAGAGGAAGAGACCAGCATGGCAAGTGTGGGAGAAAATGTGAAGAATGCCCTCAGCATCACCACCACTGATGAGTCTTGCCTGAATCAATTCCTGGGGTGGCTGCCACGTGGTTTCTAATTCCATCATGCCTTCTGTGTTTATTTAGTTGGCATCCTACTGCAAGGAAGAGCTCTCCCTTCTCCCCCACTTATTGATCTATTTGTTTATTTTTATTTGTATAAACTCACATTCTTATTTTATTCCATGTGTAATAATCTATTGTCATCATTGTTGATTTTAATGTTGAAATTTCAAGCTCTGAACTTAAAATAAGGTGATTCCAGATAGTTGGTTTGCCCCAGGTACCTGACAAAAGCAAGAAAAAGCTTTATCCTGGATCGAATTTTTTTCTTCTTTGAGACAGAGTCTCACGTTGTAGCCCTGGATAGAATGCCATGGCATCATAACTCCCAGCATCCTTGAACTCATGGGCTCAAGCAATCCTCTTGCCTCAGCCTCCCAAGTAGCTGGGACTACAGGCACCTGCCACACTGCCTGGCTATTTTTAGAGACAGGTTCTTGCTCTTGCTCATGCTGGTCTTCAACTCCTGAGCTCAGGCAATCCACCTGCCTTGGCTTCCCAGATTGTAGGAATTAAAGGCATGAGACATGGTACCCAGCCTAAAATTATTTTTATAAATTTTTAATAATGATTTTCAGCATATAATCAAAGATAACTAAATTCATGGATGGGGAGAGAAGAGACCATGAATAATAATAAGCAGAATTTGGACCTCAGGGATTCCAGACATGGGGAATATCAGATGCTGATTATAAGATAATTACGCATGCTATGTTCAAAGAGATAAAAATCTTCAGATTTTATGACTTAAAATTCTTCTTCTTCTTCTTCTTTTTTTTTTGTAGAGACAGATTCTCATTTTATTATCGCCCTCAGTAGAGTACCATGGCGTCACACTGCTCACAGCAACCTCCAACTTCTGTGCTTAGGCAATTCTCTTGCCTCAGCCCCCTGAGTAGCTGGGACCACAGGCAGCCCCCACAATGCCTGGCTATTTTTTTTTGTTGTTGCAGTCCGGCTGGGGCCAGGTTTGAACCAGCCACCCTTGGCATATGGGGCTGGCGCCCTATGCCACAGGTACCACCCTTATGCCTGAAAATTCTGTAAGGAAACTGGAAAACATGTAAATTAACATTATCAGTGCCCTGACAGCAATAGCGTAGTCTAAGAGGTTAGAAGTGAGTTTAGCAAACAGATGTTTTTAGCAGTATGAGAAGAATGTAGGGAAACTACAAGGGATACCCTGGAGCTAGTACCCTGGAATAAGTAACAGTGGAATGCTATACTGTCCATAGGCCTGAAAGGGCAAGAAGAAGAATGGTTACCAGAACTAAGAAGGGTGGACATGGGTGGAGAGGACCACCTGATGGGAATTATGTTGTTCACTGAAGGACACAATCAACCTAGATGACCACTCAGAGTGGAATCTGGGGACTATATAACAAAATTTCAATCTTCTGGCTTAGTGCCTGTAGCACAGTAATTACGGCACCAGCAGCACAGTGATTACGGCACCAGCCACATACACCGAGGCTAGCAGGTTCGAACCTGGCCCTGGGCCAGCTAAACAATGACAAATGCATCAAAAAAATAGCCAGGCATTGTGGCAGGCGTCCTAGCTACTTGGGAGGCTGAGGCAAGAGAATCACGTAAGGCCAAGAGTTTGAGGTTGCTGTGAGGTATGACATGACTTCACTCTACCGAGGGTTACATAATGAGACTCTGTCTCAAAAAAAATTTTTTTTTATTCTTCTCTTTCTTTCCAATCTATTGCTGATTGTCTCCTTCCCCGTAGGCTGAAACCAATCAGAAACCAAGACAATAGGGCCATCAATGCAGGTCAACCTCCTAGGACACAGAAAAGGGTGAAGAAACAGAGTTGTTCTGGAGGAACAAACAGGAAGCGTCCAGTGATAGTGACATAGCATATGTGAAAAAGAATTGAATGCACATTCAAAAACAGAAAAATATAATAATTAAAATTAATTCAATGGACAGGTTTAATAGCAGATTAGACACAGTCAAAGAGAGAATTAGTGAACTAGAAATTAGGTCAGAAAAAACTTTGCAAGATGAACAGTCAGAATAAAAGCAAGATGAGAGAAGAACAATAATAAGGCAGAGGTACTATCTGTAAATATGATAGTTGATAATTTTCCAGAACATTGAAAATCCACAGATTCAATAAGCTTAATGAACATCAAGTTATACCCGTGCTCATCATAGTGATCCTCAGAGACAGAGAGGAGTCATGGATGACAGCAAGGATAATGGGCAACTAGAAGTTTATGGAGTCACCCTCAGCTAAGATGGGGAGACTGAGCCCGGGGCAAATTTGGGAAGTTTGAGGAATGGCCTGCTTGTTCCTGTTAACTTCTTTGGTTGAGGCTTCTGGTCCCTGGAACATTTTTGAGTAGTTTAACTGCCTCTAGATCCTCCTCCCAAGTCCTATAGATTTGGGCCCACTCCCCACCTCCTCTTAGAAATTGCCTCTTTTGGCTCAGCGCCTGTGGCTCAAGCGGCTAAGGCGCCAGCCACGTACACCTAAGGTGGCGGGTTCGAATCTCCAGCCCGGGCTCTCCAAACAACAATGACAGCTGCAACCAAAAAATGGCCGGGTGCTGTGGCGGGCGCCTGTGGTCCCAGCTACTTGGGAGGCTGAGGCAGGAGACTCACTTGAGCCCAGGAGTTGGAGGTTGCTGTGAGTGTGATGCCATGGCACTCTACCCAGGGGGATAGCTTGAGGCTCCGTCCAAAAAAAAAAAAGAAAGAAAGAAATTGCCTCTTCCTTGGCCTCCCACACCAGCCCATGCTGCACATTAATCATCAGAGTGATGCTTCTAACAATTTCAAACTGTTGGTGGTATGATGGGTGATGAGCTTTCTTATTCCTTTGGTTGAGGCTTTCCCCCTCAATATCCTGGGCTTCCCTCCACCCCCATCAGTGGAGATGGGTGGATTCTGGTGAGTTTGGGATCAATTGCCCAGCTCTTCCCTTCTTCCTTTTAGGAGAAGGTGGCCCACAGGGAGCTCCATTTTACTCTGCCCTCCTCAAGGAGGCCTGTGTTTTTTCTTCCCTTTTTATGCCTCCTGGATGGGTCTGTCTGCCAAATTCTGAGGTTCACCATTAGGAAGAGCCCCTCCAGATAGAAATCACATTTATTCAGAATGTGTGCAGAAATACTGTATATTGGGGTCCCTAAAATCACAAACTAAAATTATTTCAGTATGTCCTAATTTTAAATGATTCAGGACCCCTAATTGCCTACGGAAAAAGTTCAGATTTGTAACATGGCAAAGTCCTTCATGATCCAGCCCCCACCTCCCTACCTCTCTGGTTTGATGTTAGCCCAGGCTGCAGCCATGCCATCTTCTCCCCTACCTCTCATGTTTTCGGATCCTTACATAGTAAGTAGCCAGTTTCTCATAGACTACTTCATAAAAGGCTCACTCTGTCTCTCTCTCTTCACTCCCACTGCAGAAACCATGTCATGAGCAGGGTTATGGAGAAGTTCATGTGGGGAGGACTGAAGCTTTCAGCCAGTAGCCATGAGAGTGAGCTTCTACCTTTTGGCTCCAGTTGCCTGCAGAAACCGCAGCCTTGACTGAGCTACAGCTACCAGGCTAAGCCACTGTTGGTTTCCTGACCCTCAGACACTGGGGCATAATGAGTTGTGTGCCCTGGTTTCAACATGTCTCTCAAATTTCATGTGTTGGAAACTTACCCCAATTCATGTGTTGATAGTTTTTGGAGGTGATGCCTTTGGGAAATAATTAGGATTATATAAGGTCATCCAGGTAAGGCCCC
Organism: Otolemur garnettii; assembly: GCF_000181295.1. Taxonomy (NCBI): domain Eukaryota; kingdom Metazoa; phylum Chordata; class Mammalia; order Primates; family Galagidae; genus Otolemur; species Otolemur garnettii. The sequence continues at coordinate 4,304,749 of NW_003852398.1, read as the reverse complement.
TCTAGGTGGAACTGAAGGCTTTACAAGGAGAGGAAGAGAGACCTGAGCTGATGTGCTCGTACCTGTGATACCCTCCACCAAGTTACAACACAGCAAAAGGCCCTCACTGGATCCAGCCCCATAACCTTGTACTTCCCAGCATCCAGAATGGTAAGAAATAAATTTTCTTACCATTTTCTTTATGAATTACTCAGTTCATGGTATCTGATATAGGAACAGGAAATGGAGTAAGACAATGTGCTTTGTTATAAAGTTTTAAGTTTCGAGTAGTTGGTTAAGCAGCAGTGGATAACTCTGATGTACCCAGCCTACTTCTTTCCCCCTGACTAACTCCTACTTGTTCTTCAGGTCTCAGCTTAGACTCTCACTCCTCCCAGAAGCCTCTCCTGACTCCCTGTCCAAGACATCTGATGATGTAACCTCCTAGTATCCTCTCCATCTTCTCTGGCAACACTGTGCAGACTTTTCCTTAGGGAACCTCTCTTCTTCCCTCTGAGTCTGTGTGCCTAAGATGAGGCTGACTCTACCCTTAGCTGGAAGGGCTGGTGTTCAGCCTAGGCCTGCATGGTTTGCACACTCCAATGCCTAAAGCCACACTTAGGGCTATGACTTGAGCCAGGTCCTTGAGAATCAGTCCAGGAGCCTTTGCAAGAGGTATGAGGGAAGAGGTGATCTTTATCTTCTGGAGTTGTGGAAAGGGAAAACTTCAGCCTGGAGATACTGGCAGACCTTTTGTCTCTATAAGAGGAAGCCTGCCTCAAGATGAGGCCAGAAAGGAAAGGATGAGCCTAGGGTTGAGGAGAGACAAATTCCTGATGCAATTGTTGAAATAATAGATTCAGCTGTGCCTGAAACTGAAAATCTACCTCTGGACTTTTGGACTTTTCTTTTTTCTTATCTTTTTTGTTTGTTTGTTTGTTTGTTTACCATAGACTTTTTCTCTTTTCTTCTCCTCTCTCTCTCCCTCCCTCTCTCTGTTTCTCTCTCTCTTTTACCTTATACAGTGAGCATTAATTTGAGATGATTTCTGTTACCTTCAGCTAAAAGAATTCGGACCAATTCATCTCCATGGCTGGATCAGGGACCCCCTCCGGGACTCCCAGCATGCCTGGTGCTGCCCTTACTATTGTACTTACCACACAAAACTGCACCAGAAATTGATGCCCTTGCCCCTGAGCTTTTGCACTAGCACGACACTTTTGCTTACCTCTTCCCTTAGTTTTTGAAATCACAGACATGTCATGTTCATTCCTGTATCCAGAGTGCCTGTCATAAGGAGGTGTTTAGTCAATAATGGTATAATGAATGAATAAAAAACAGACGAATGAATGAGTGTCTTCTATAAAGATTGCTCAGGAGACTTTAATAGAGTAAGAAAGAGGAGTTTTTCTTCAGAGACCTGCTATGAGACCTAAGTCACCCTCATGACCTCTCCAAGCTGACAAATGACTATTATTTTTCAATCTTTATCTAGACCACAGCTGAACAGCCACACCCATGGAACATAAACCAGTCTCCCATTACAGAAAAACAAATCTGACCCAGCCATTCCTCTGTTTAAAACAACTTTCAGTGACATTTTTGGCACGAGTGGGTGGAAGGGAGTGAGCATTTGGATTTGGGGAACATTCTGAATCATAGAACATTCATTTGTTTATTGATTAATTCATTCAGCAAGCGCGTAATTAGCACCTACTATGTACCAGGCACTATCTGTGGTACTTCATCCTCACGGCAAGCTTTTAGGACGATGTATTTGTTATCTGTTGGTGCATAATCAATTATCCCAAATTTAGGGGGTTACAACAACAAACATTTGAAGCTCAGCAGGATGCCTGTGGTTAGGGTCTCTCAGGAGGTCACAGCCAAGCTGTCCGCCAGAGCTGCAGTCTTGTTGCAACTCAGCTGGAGCTGAAGGATCCATTTCTGAACTCATTTGCATGGTTGTTATCAGACCTTAGGAGATTCACATGCAAGTTCATCCACAGGGGTTCTCCACTGGGCTGCCTCAACACATGGGAGACAGTGAGAGTGTCTAAGACAGATACCACAATCTTTTTGTAACCTAATCTCGGAGGCAACATGCCCATCACTTCTGCTATATTCTATTTATTAGAAGTGAGACAGGAAATCCAGCCTACACGGAGGAAATGACACAAGGGTGGATTAAGTGGGGCAGTTTTAGAGATTACCTGTCACAAGTAAGGTATTATTATCCTTCATTTCATACCTACACACCCAGCTAGTTAAGCAGCTTGGCCAAGTCACCCAGCTAGAGAGTTGTCTGAGTCTGAAGTGGTTTTCTATTTTCCCAAGCTGGTCGGGGGTGAGATGGAGGAAAACATGGAGAAGTTGTTGATAGAAAAAAAATTATATATATATAAACTATATATACCTGTATACACACACACACACACACAAACACACACATATATCTACTTTCATGCAACTGATTAGCCTCATATGAGCAGCTTAAAATAAACATTTGTTATCTTATAGTTTCTATATGTTAGGAATCCATCTGGTTCAGGGAATCCATTCATTCTGTTTCAGCCTCTTACGAGGCTATAGTGAAGCTATAAGCCAGAGTGGCAGCTTTGAAGAATTGACCTGGGCTGAGGATCTGTTTACTAGGTAGCTCACTTGCATGAGGCTTCAACTCCTTTCCATATGGACCTCTCTATGATCATGCTCGAGCATCTTTAGGACATGACAGCTGGCTTCCCTCAGAACAGATGATTCAAGAAAAGCTAAGCAAAAAAGTATCCAATGTACTCAGTCTTACTATGAAACCAATTTATAGCTTTCATAAGAAAGCTATAATCCAATTATAGCCCAAGAAGAAGGGAAAGGGGAGAGGAAGAGGAGGGGAGAGGGGAGGATGGGTAGAGGGAGAGTAATTGGTGGGACCACACCTACGGTACATCTTACAATGGTACATGTGAAATTTACTAGGTGTAGAATATAAATGTCTTAACACAAAACTAAGAAAATGCCGTGAAGGCTATGTTGACCAGTTTGATGAAATCATTTCAGATTGTGTGTAAAACCAGCACATTTTACCTCATGATTGCATTAAAGTACACAGCTATGATTTAATTTTTAAAAAAGTAAAAAAAAAAAAAAAAAGA
>NW_003852398.1:4300154-4301575 GCF_000181295.1 Otolemur garnettii | reverse complement strand
AAAAAAAAAAAAAAAGTCAGGATTTCCCTCTGTTCCCCATGCTAGAGTGCTAGAGACCAGTGGTATCATCATAGCTCACTGCAACCTCAAACTTCTGGGCTCAAGAGATCCTCCCACATTAGCCTCCCAAAATGTTAGAACCACAGGTGTGAGCCACCATGCCCAATCATCAGTGTCTTTTGTAACCTAGCCTTAGGAGTCATACACTGGCATTTCTGCAATATCCTGTTGATTGCACAGAATAGATCCACCCTATTCATTGTGGGAGGTGATTATAACAGGGGCATGAAGGGGTGGTGCCTGTGGCTCAAAGGAGTAGGGCACCAGCCCCATATGCCAGAGGTGGCAGGTTCAAACCCAGCCCCAGCCAAAATAAAAAAATAAAGAATTATTTTGAAAAAATAATAAAAAAATTTAACAAGGGCATGAGAATACCAGGAGATCAGGATCTCTGGAGACTGGTGACCACAGGGTTCCACAAGAATGATAATCCTAAAACTCAACATTTATTTATTTATTTATTTATAGAGACAGGGTCTCACTCTGTCACCCAGGCTGGATGCAGTGGCACAATCAAATTATGCTGCAGCCTCAAACTCTTGGGCTCATATGATCCTCTTGTTTCAGCCTCCCAAGTAGTTGGGACTGCACAAGTACTCCACTAAGCTGGTTAATTTTTTTTCTCTGTGTGTGTGTTTTTTAAGAGATGGGGTCTTGCTAGGCTAGTCTCAAACCTTTGGCCTTGAGTGACCCTCCCACCTTGGCCTTCTAAATTTCAGGTATTACAGGCATGAGTCACTGCACTTGGCTCTAACACTCCACTGCTTAAAGAGATCCACAGCCTTCCCACGCACTGCAGCACACAATCTGGTTTCTTTCGCTCCATCTCACACTGTCTCCTGAGTGGATGGACCATCTGGGACTGACAGCCTGGTCTCCTTACAGACCTCCACAGGCCCAAAGCAAAGATACTTATTGATGGACCCCCCTATTGTCTCTGTTCTGCTTCCTTCCTTGAGACACCTCCATTCAGTCTTCATACATACATACTACGCCACCACCACATGCAGGGTCTGGTTAGATGCTAGGAGACAATGGTGATATCACCCTCCCTCAGGAGCTTCCACTCAAGATAGAGAGGTAGTTATTAGCCAATAAATAATAATCTAATTATAAATTGTGCCACTTTCTTCCCACTACGTGTGGAATGGGCCAGTTCTCTATCCCACAATGTCCCTTGGGATCATAGGATAGGAGACTGGACTATTCCATGTGTAATATTTGTGCAGTCAAGCAATTAACTAGGCAGATATACTAGCATTAGGTTCAGGTTTAAGTGTCTGAAAATCCAAAATAACAAGAGTTAAAACAGGACAGATGTTTATTTCTCTCTCTCTCTCTCTTTTTTTTTTTTTTTTTTT
>NW_003852398.1:4294903-4300058 GCF_000181295.1 Otolemur garnettii | reverse complement strand
ACTGCAGGCAGCCACTACAATGCCTGGCTAATTTTTTTTTTTTTTTTGGTTGCAGTTTGGCTAGGGCTGTGTTTGAACCCGCCACCCTCGGTATATGGGGCTGGCGCCCTACTCACTGAGCCACAGGCACTGCCTATACCTGGCTATTTTTTATATATGGGGTCTTGCTCTGGCTCAGGCTGGTCTCCAACTCGTCAGCTTAGGCCATCCACCTGCCTCAATCCACCACTCAGCCAAGGGCTGGGATTACAGGTGTGAGCCACCGTGCCTGGCCTCTATTTCTCTCTTGTGTAGAAGTCTGGGCAGGTGTTTGAGGACAGGTATGATGTCACTCAGTGGCAGGAATTCAGGCTCTTTGTCGTATTGCCTTGCTCCATGTGGCCTCCACCTTATGGTCCTGGATAGTGACACCCACATTCTGAGAAGCCAGACAGAGAAAGGGGCAGGGAGGGTAAAGTGCATACACCAACTATCCCAGATGCTCCCATCACATCCCTCCAGTCACATCTCGGTCACATGGCCACACCTAGCTGCAAGGGAAACTGGGAAACACAACCTTCATTCATTCAGAACATCCATGTGCCCAGGCCAGGTAAAAATTGGGAACTCATCTCCATGCAAAAAGAGCAAGTAGGTCTGAGCTGAGGATGGGAAACTGCCCCCATGACACCCAAGTGGCTGGTCTGTGGAGCGTATAGTAGAAGAAAGGATATGAGGTCAAACGTCCACCAGAGCATGACTTCCCTCCTATATGGGGCCAACAGACACTCATGTGGACCCCTTGAGTGGCTGCTCAAGTTTCCAGATTTCAGGCTCAGATTTCTCTCCCCCAAGGGTGTCAGGCTGCTTGTTGAGAGAGTGGAAGAAAAGAAGGAAGGGAGGGAGGAGAAAGTGGGAGGTCAGAGGGAGAGGCAATTGGCCAGGCCACAGTGGAAGGGTCTGGTCCACCACCTCTTGCCAGTGCGGTCCCTTTCCAACCCTCTCAGAAGAACAGTACTGTGGTTTCCCTCCATTTGTGGATGAGGAAACTGCCCGTTGGCCCTACTTTTCGAACATGGCCCCCATTGTTTAGCTCTGGATTTTTTCAAAACCTGTGTCACCACAACCTAGAAAGGGCCAGTGACAAAACCCTAGGAACTTTCAGAGTGGGGTTCCCCCACACCGATCTTACACTGCCTCAACTATCATTTCCACTAACCCAGCAAACCCAGACAAAGCTGCTCAGTATTTGTGTTTTTGAGAAGGAAACTGAGGTTCAAAGAGGGAGACAATCGGCATGATTCGCCTTAAGCTGAGTCACAGCACGGGCCCAGTCTTCTTTGAGACAAACTTGCCTGCCCCGAATGGGCCTGAAGTGACCCACGAGTGGAGATGAAAGTGCGGACAGCTATGGTACCAACTACTGTAAGTTAGTCTCCCAGTTTTCTCATTTGAACCCCAGGAAAACTCCCTCGAGTAAGCGTCATCATTCTCTTTATGCAGGAGGCGCTGCTCAGAGAAGCCCAGCGACTGTTCCAGAGAGGCACAGCTGGAGAGGCGGTGGTCCTAGGACCCAGCAGGGACTGTCTGGCCTCCTCCCGTCCCCCGCAGTGTCACGCGCTGGCCCAGAGCTAGGCGCCCAGAAGGGTCCAAATCTGCATCAGCCCATTAATCCTCATGGCTCAGCGAAACTATTTTACAAATACAAAAACAGGGGGCTCTGGATTTGTCTAAGGCCACACGGAGAAACGGAGCAGGAAAGTGAGTGGGAGGCTTGAAGTCACCAAGGTGTGAATCCCTGTGGGGACTCCACGCCCCGAAAGCCCGCTCCTCCCCTGCCGGCCCCCGGGCCCCTTTAACCGGGCAGCGGAAGGGGCGGCCGGCGGGCGTCGCCCAATGGGCTGCGCGGAGCGTCACTTCCCGGCGGCGGGCTGCGAGTGGCGAGCGGCTAGAGCTGGGGACGGCCGGCGGGGGCGGGGCGGCCGGAGGAGGCGTTGGCAGCGGGCTCGGACCCACGCGGCGCCGCAGCCCGCCTGGCCTGCAGCGCTCCCACTCCCGGCGGCGGCGGCACGATGCCCTTTGACTTCAGGAGGTGAGTGTGCTGACCCCTGCCACTGGGGAGCCCCCTCCGCGGGCAGAGGGACGACCCGGCACGCCGCGCACCCCTCCTCTCCGGCATGCAAAGGCGGACCCCTGTCCTGTGCATGCCTCTGCTGGCCCTCAGGGACCCTAGGTGGGCCCCTCCACACACACGAAACCAGCCAGAACCCGGGTCTTCCCCCTGGTGCAGCCGGATGCAAACCCACCCACCTTCCTTTCGCCCAGCCCCCTCCCCATCCTACCGGGCACCTTGCATTCTCCTTCCTGCAAACTGCACAACAAATTTCCTCTCTTCTCCTAGTTGGGAACAACCCTTACAACCCAGCATCCTCCTCCTCCCCACCTCAGCCTCCTTTAGTGGACCCCACCCAGGCTGACAGGTGGGGCCAGAGCACCTGGAGTGAGCCTGCAGGGGCCTGCAGCCCCATCCTGCCTGGCAACACCTGGAGGGTTTTAGGTTGGCATAGTTTAAGACTCCCCCTGACTGGGTGGTTGGCATAGTTTGAGACTCCCCTAGGCAGGGCAATCAGAGGCCGGTCCCCAGCCAGCCTCCACCCTGTGTTCTGGGTATGGGGGCATGTGGGAAGGGGAGGAGGCCAGGAGACCTGGGCAGGGCTCTGCACTGGGACCATCAGGATCAGGCTTTGGCTTTCTGGCAGTTACCACAATGGGCCCATTGTGGGGTTCAGCTACCTCATGCCCACCTTATGCTAGGCCAGACATTGTGGCCTAGCATACCCAGGAAGGGGGTCTCCACCTGACCTTGATGTGTGAGACCCCTGGGGATAACCTGGTCTGAGGCAGCCAGACTTGGTGTGTAACTGGGAAAATAGCAGGCTTTAGTGTGGGAAGCAGCTGCAGAAGCAGCTCTGCCCTCTCTACTGAGCTGCTCAGTATACTCTAGCAGTTAGGGCCAAGGCTCTGTCTGGGTCCAGACCTCCCCTTCCCCGTTCAGCTGGATGATCTCAGCAAATGTCTGAGTCCTCTTAGTGTTTCAGTTTCACCACCTGCAAAGCAGAACTAAAAATAAGGTCTCCACCTGTGAGGGCTCAGTGCATGAGACCCCTTAACAGAGTCTGGCAGGATTTAGAGATCAAAAGTAGGGCATCCGGTTGTTTCTGCAACCATCAAGTAGGAATTCTGATGCCTATATCACAGGAGGGACTTCTCGCCTCCTCTTTCGGGTGGGGATGAAGCCAGGGTAAAGTGACAGTCTACCTAGAGAGAGGTTACTAGCCTGCCATGACCTCATGGCACAGGAGTATGTTGGGATTTAGACCCAGAGAAGATACCAGCCTTGGACCTCTACTGTCTGAGGTGGTTTTCCAACCTGTCCTGAGCACTGATGCCATCTAGCAAGGGATACCTCTTCCAGGTAGCCCTGAGACTGGAACCAGTATCTCTGAGACAAATGGGACCCAGGGAAGACCTAAACATGGAAAGACCTTTTTGCAATTCAGGAACAGTCCTAATACCTACAATTAACATACAGGCTGTGAGAGCTGTAGTTGGCTCATCCACTCCTGGTTCCACAAAGCCTCCCATTACTCATGCTTACCATAAAGATTCCTGTCCGGGTCCTCTGTGCCCATTTAATTCAGTAGATTCTGGTAATGTTCAGCTTGCTGGGAACATTACTGCTTTTCTTCCTTTAATCTGTCCCCTCTGCACCTCACCTGTCTTTACAGAGCTGGAACTTGAGAATCCAGGGCTGAGGGGCTTGCTCTGGCCCTTGATGAAAAGGATGGGCCTAGGTCCCAGGTCACACATGGCTCTTGACTTTGTGTTCCTTAAGTTGGAGGTTGGGGGGTAGGGAACAGGTGAGGTGAAGTAAGGAAAATAGGTGAGGCCAGCTCTGGACTTTGGCGTTGGAGGGGCTTATCTGCCAAAAGCTCTGTATGCCTATTAGGCATTAATATTTAAAGTGGAAAACATGGGGCTGCTAGCCTGGAGCTCCACAGGCATGCTTCAGGCCCTGAGTGCCCATCTGACCATCTGAGCCCCAGCTTAACTAGGTGTTTTCTGGAGGGCTTGGGCTCACCACAGAATGGTGATAATGGATTCAACGTTCACATTTGCATCTTGGAGGATGAGCTGTTTATGCTGCACAAATCTGCATGCTTTAAGATCTGTGGACTACAAGGCATCAGGGCCTGGGTTCTAAGAAAGGTTCAACCATCCCTCCTCTTCTGTGTATATTCATCAAGCCCTAACCCATGTCCCCTCCTTGCTTAGCTCTGAGGTGGGGAGAGGGCAGCACATGGCCCAGCCCTCACAGTACTCTGAGAAGAGAAGGGGGAAGGCTTGATGGGGTCCCAGGAATGCAGGGAGCATTCACCACTATACAGACTTTCATTCCGGGGGGTAGCACCTGTGGCTCAAAGGAGTAGGGTGCTGGCCCCATATGTCAGAGGTGGTGGGTTCAAACCCAGCCCTGGCCAAAAACTGCAAAAAAAAAAAAAGACTTTAATTCCCTTGTCACCTGAGACTGGGAGGGAGTTAATCTTCATTTTCAATCAAAGGAGGAGACTTTACTAAGTGGAAGCCTTTTGCTCTGGGCAGATAGTGGCTGGTGAAACTGAGATTTGGAATTGGGGGCAGTTAGTGCCAAAGCTTCAGCTCTGGGAGAAAAAGGAAAGCTTGGAGGATCCCACCACTCTGTCAGTGTCAGGTCTTTTAGGAATTTTGGATAGTGGAGAGGGGAATTACCATTATTAGATTGCCCCCACCCCCAGTCCTGGGAGAAAACCAGGTTTCATGCTTAAGTTGCTCTTCTTAAAACAAAGACTGGGTGGGGGGAAATAGCATCCTTTTGCCCTTTCCTGCCCATACTCCTGTTTTCTCACTGTCTTTTAGAAGCTGTCACAACTTACTTAGCTCTGACGTGTTTTCCTGTCTGTGAAATGGGAATGATGAGACAGTGTGTGTAAAGCACCTAGACACAGAGAGTAAGCCCGTTTGTATCATTGTATTTAACACTTATCACAGCTCTGTGCCTGTGGCTCAAGTGGCTAAGGCGCCAGCCACATACACCCAAGGTGGTGAGTTCAAATCCAGCCTGGGCCTGCCAAACAAC
>NW_003852398.1:4280616-4294748 GCF_000181295.1 Otolemur garnettii | reverse complement strand
AAAAAAAAAAACCCACCTATCACCTTTTAACACACTGTATCATTCACTTCATTGTTAATGCTTATTCTGTCTCTCTCCCCTGAGTATGTGAGCACTGGAGGGCAAGAACTTTTATTCTGGTTTATTGAAGATTGTATCTTGTATCACCAGCACCTTGAGTGGTATTTGGGCCAAACTGGTCCCTTGGAAATGCCTCTTGAAATCTGTCAAGGAAGCCAAAGACATGTGTGATTTGATGTGCAATTTGATAAGCTGGCTTTGTGGGCAGATTTTCAGCTATTGGTGGAAAATTCTCCTGTCTCTGTCCTTGAATTTGCCCTTTCTAAATTGTTTTTGGGCTTGAGGAAGGAGGCTGAATGCAGAGGAGGGATCCTGAGCATTAAGGATTACTTGTGTTTACTTTGCTCTTTTTAAATTGTTTCACTAATAGCTGAATGTTGCAGTTGTGCAACTGGCCTTGTGACCTATATCCGTGTCTGGTGTTCCCAGTTCCTTCTGGCCTGGGGCCAGTAGCACCTGCTGGCCTCCAGCTCAGCAGGTTGTGGTAGCCCCAGCCTGGGGTGGGTAAGGAGGGGAGATAACAGCATCCGGCAGTCCCTGGGTCCGGGTTGGGGTAGCCTGAGTGCTGCTTTCAGCAGATGCAGGTGGCTGGCTTCAATGTGGTAGCCCCGAGACGTGGGGTAGGCCACTGTCCTGCTACTGACCAGCTGTGCCCTGACATAGTTGGCTTACCCTTTCAGAGTGTTAGTTTCTTCATTTTAAGGAGGGAATGTTACCCTTTACTGCCTTACCTGGTAGGGTAGATGTAAGGGCAAATGAGATGTTCCTGCAGTGTAGGGCCAGGTACGTAATTTGTGGGCCCATTGCAGAATGAAAACATGGAGTTCCTTTTTGGAAAAGTATTAAGAATTTCAGGACCACAATAGCAGAGCATTCAGCCAAGCAAGGACCCCCACCCCAGGCTCTAGCGTGTGGGTATGACTGCAGACTGTGCAGCTCTGGTCCTGGCCCTGTGCAGTGCCTGAGTTGACCCGTTTGCCCCTCACTGTGACACTCTGAGTGGTTTCTGTCCTTCCAGAAGACCCCAGAGCTCTTCAGGACCCATGTATGAGCTTCCCAAAGTTGACCTGATTTTTGTCATGTCCTGTTAAACCTTAAAATATGTCTTATTGCTCTAAGGATCCGATCTGAATTCCTTAGTGCACCAAGCGGGCCTGCCTGTTGAGGCCTCTGAAGTTACACCAACCTAAGTCCCAGCCACGTTAATTAACATTCAACAGAAGAGTTACTAACTGGAATGCCTGCATTTCTACCCTGTCTCATTCCAGAAAGAATGCCAGGAAGCTGATAAGAGCTCGTATTTTATTACATTTAAAAAAAAAAAAAACAGACCTAAAAATCAGGGCAAAAAGAAAATAAAAATTAGACTGGGGGAAATTAGGTTTAAAAAGGCAGTATTTCGTGTATATTGAACATTTACTAGTGCCAAGCACCTTTGTAAGGACCTTACATGTACCAGCTCCTTTTAATTCCCCAACCACCCTGCAAGGGCAGCCCTGTTGTTACTTCTTCAGCTGAGCCCACTAAGGTACAGCAGAGTTAAGGGACACGGTCAGCAGAAGGAGCTGCGATTGGAACGCTGCCATTTAGCACTGGAACTCTGCTGTGTTCTGCGGGCTCCCCCCTAATGGTTTTTCTTTTTTTCATTCACTAAATTCAGAGAGAGCTGAAACCTCTTCTAATTGGATTCATTGGATTTCTCATCACTAATCCTCACCCAGCAGTGCTCATTAAGAAGCTTAAAATCATCAACTTTCTTTTTTTTCCTAGTCTCATGTAGTCTGACACCTGATTCTGAAATTGTCTTTATAGACTCCCACACTAGCTCATGGCATCTTACCCTCTAGGGTCCAGATTTTACCACACTGAGCACTGGGGCCTTTCAATTTTAGAGCATGTTTACCTGCTCTTCTGGACATGGAATGAGAGGGAAAATCACTCCTCCCAAGGCAGTTGGGATTCCTGACTCTGATACCATGGTAGTTTGAGACAGGACTTCAGCCAGCTGTGGCCTTACATTAAGTTCCATTCCCCATCTGGTAATCCTTTCATCGTTTATTTTGGAGTTGCTCTCCTAGCTGGTTTTCACCAGACATGGGAGAGACAGGCAGGGTACAAAGGAGAACATTTGGGGTAAAGTTTATCCAGCACCTCTACATCAGTGAGCCTCAACCCTGGTTATACCCTCGAATCACTTAAGGAGTTTTAAAAGTTCCCCCAATGCAGTCTGCAGCCCAGAGACAATAATCCGGAGCTGAAGGTGGGTTCCAGATATGAATTTTCAGGATTGCTCTAAACTGGGAGAACACATAGTTAACAGGGCTGAGATTGCCAGGAAAGGGGTGGGGGTGGCAGGATAGAGATGGGAGGATGACATAGAACTCAGCAGGGGAAGTCTGGGAAGCAGAGTTCTGGTCCCACCTGTCACTCCTGAATGACCTTCAGCAAGCCTGTTACCTCACTAGTAAAAGGGTCTTAACTTTCTACTAAAATCCTTGCTCTTCAAAGTATAATCTCAGATAACAGCTTCAGCATCACCCAGGAGCTTGGAAATGGAGAATCTCAGTGCCCACTTGAATCTGAATCTGTATATTAACAATATCCCCAGATGGCTTGTAAGTATGTTAAAAATTGAAAAAGCCGGCTCGGTGCCTGTAGCTCTCAGCTAGGGGGCCAGCTACATACACCAGAGCTGGGGAGTTTGAATCCAGCCCAGCCTGCTAAGCAACAATAGCAACTGCAACCAAAAAATACGGTGCCTGTAGTCCCAGCTACTTGGGAGGCTGAGGCAAGAGAATTGCTTAAGTCCAAGACCTTGAGGTTGCTATGAGCTGTGATGCCATGGCACTCTACCCAGGGCAACATAGTGAGACTCTGTCTCCAAAAAAAAAAAAAAAATTTTACAAAGCCCTGCTTTGTACAATTGACTTGACCCAACATCCTCCAGTCTTACTAAAGGCTCTGAGAAGTACTGCATAGAAGGACCTGCACTTGGTTTGGCCTCACTTTTGCCAAATATGTAGTCTAAAACTCTGTGGTTTATGGAGTGCCTAATACTATTTCTCATAACACAGTTTGGGAAACACAGCCCTAATTGATCCTTTAAGGAAGTCGTAATTAGCCTAATTTCCTGTTGTTAACTTGACTTTTAAGTCTACTAACTTAATTATATTGGTAATGTATGCAGGAAAAGTACAAGACAGGGAAAAAATCTCTGACATTACTGTGTATTCTTTTATAAAAATCTTGACCCATGGGAGAGGCAGAATGAACTTTTGCCTCTACAGGGGTTTCCTATACTGCTGAGAATCATGGGACATGTTAAGGTCCTTTACAAATGTCTTCTTATCCCCTGAGTGAGCAATTTTATAACAGTTTTACATCCGGGGAAGTCACCCTCAGAAATGCTCAGTTACACAGCTGGTGTACTGTGGAGGCCCTGGGGACCCAGGCCACCTGACTGTGTAATCCCGGTGTTCTTAAACACCAGTCTTCCTCCTAGAACCTGCCGTGCAGCACAGCTGAACAGGAAGCAAGATCTGTTTGAAATGGACTAACTGTTCTGTTTATCCAAAAGGTGGAGACCCTCTTCAAGATGAGAGGCCTGGCTGTAATTAAACTTGAATAGAGTCACAGGTTCCTGAAACATTCATACTAGTGGCCCCTCTGTAACATTAGCTTTTTTTTTTTTTTTTGAAACAGAGTCTCAAGCTATCACCCTGGGTAGAGAGCTGTGCCATCACAGCTCACAGCAACTTCAAACTCTTGGGCTTAAGGGATTCTTTTGCCTCAGCCTCCCGCGATTCTTTTGCCTCAGCCTCCCGCCACAATTCCCGGCTATGTTTTGTTTGCAGTTGTCATTGTTGCTTAGCAGGACCAGGCTGGGTTCGAACCCTACTCTAGATGTATGTGGCCCTAGGGACTAAGCTATGGATGCTGCCAGCTTTTCTATCTTGAATTCTGGTTTGGGTCTTCAGTCTCTCTGGAGGAGGGGAGGAAGTAATGCTAATCTTATCAGTAATGGGTAACCAGTTCTTAAGCTTGTACTGTGTTGATCTAAGTGTGTCATAAAATCATGGACTTAAAATGGTGTGGACTTAAAATCATACTGGCCTCACAAGATAGATATAAGTAATTTATCTTCTTTGTTTTATTTTTAAAATTAGCATCCAGTAAAATTCTCTTTTGTATATGTACTCTTTAGGTTTTGGTTTTTTTTTTTTTTAATTTTTAGAGACAAGGTCACCTGGGTTGGAGTGTAGTGTCAACAGTCCTAGCTTACTGCAGCCTCTAACTCCTGGACTCAAGAGATACTCCCATCTCAGCCTCCCAAGCAACCAGGGCTACAGGCACATGCCACCATGCCTAGCTAATTTTCAAAGAATTTTTGTAGGCTCGGCGCCTGTGGCTCAAGTGGCTAAAGCGCCAGCCACATACACCTAAGGTGGCTGGTTCGAATCCAGCCCGGACCCGCCAAACAACAATAATGGCTGCAATCAAAAAAAAAATAGCCGGGCGTTGTGGCAGGCGCTTGTGGTCCCAGCTACTTGGGAGGCTGAGGCAGGAGACTCGCTTGAGCCCAGGAGTTGGAGGTTGCTGTGAGCAGTGAAGCCATGGCACTCTACCCAGGGTGACAGCTTGAGGCTCTGTCTCAAAGAAAAAAAGAATTTTTGTAGAGACCAGGCTCTTATTACATTGCCCAGATTGGTGTTGAACTCCTAGCCTCAAGGGAGCCTCCTGCCTTGGCCTCCCAAAGTGCTGGGATTACATGCGAGAGATACTGTGCTGGCCATGTGTGTATTCTTCTGTGAAATTTACAACATTTTTATCATGTTTTAGCTACAACCATTCAGATACAGAACAGCTCCATCACCCTCCAAAAACTGCTATCACTTTGTAGTCACACTATTAATTTATTTTTCATGTGTAAGAACGCCCAACTTGAGATCCACCCTCTTAACAAATATTTAAGTGTGCAATGTAGTTTTGTTAACTGTAGGCACTAGGTTATGCAGCAGTTCTCTAGAACATACTCATCTTGTGTAACTTAAACTTTGTATCTCTCGAACGACTCCTCCCCCCAGCCCCTGGGAACCGCTGTTCTACATTCTGCTTCTATGAGTTTACCTATTTTATATACCTCATACACAGTATAAGTAGAATCATACATTATTTATCTTTCTGTGTCTGGCTTATTTCATGTACCACCATAATGTTCTGCAGGTTCACCAGTGTTCTGCACAAATGACAGAATTTCCTTCTTTTTTGAAGCTGGATAACTTTCAATTGTGTATATATACACCACATTTTCTTCATCTACATTTAGGTTGTTTCTGCATCTTGGGTATTGTGAATAATGCTGCCGTGAACATGGGAATGCAAATAATCTCTTTGGGATCCTGATGTCAATTCTTTTGGATAAATACCCCCACATGGAATTGTTGCATCACATGGTAGTTTTAATTTTTCAAGGAATCTCCATACTGTTTTCCATAGTGACTGTGCCATTTAATTCTCAACAGTGCAAAAGGGTTGCCTTTCTCTGCATCCTCCTCATCATGTCTTTTGTTTTTTTGAAAGTAGTCATCGTTAAGAGGTACGGGGCGATGTCTCATTGTGGTTTCAGTTTGCATTTCCCTGATAACTGGTGATGCTGAGCATCTTTCCATATACCTGTTGGCCATTTGTATGTCTGGATTATTTGTTTTTTGCTATTCAGTCAGTAGAGTTCCTTAGATATATATTCTGGATATTAGATATACAGATATACAGGGGTGGCCATAAACTTCATGTGCAATTTAAATTAGTGTGTAAGTTAGCACACAAGCTTTAGGGATACCCTGTATGTTTTGAGATATTTTCTTCCATTTTTCAGGTTTCCTTTTCACTCTTTTGTTTCTTTTATTCTTTTTTGTTTGTTTGTTTGTTTTTTGAGACAGTCTCACTTTGTGACCTCTGGTAGAGTGCCCCACGTCACAGCTTACAACAACCTTGAACTCTTGGGTTCAAGCGATTCTCTTGCCTTGCCTCCCCAATAGCTGGGACTACAGGCACCCACTACAACGCCAGGCTATTTTTAAAGACAGGGGTCTCTCTCTGGCTCAGCCTGGTCTTGAATTCCTGGGCTCAGGCAATCCACCTGCCCTGGCCTCCCAGAGTGCTGGGATTACAGGTGTTAGCCCCAGTGCCTGGCCTCCTTTATTCTATTTTAGAACAGGAAGGCAAGGTGCAGATCTGGGATGTGCCTGTCCCAGCACTTGGTAACTCACCACAGTGCTATCCCAACTTCTCCTTGTCAATTTTTATGATTCTCCACTAGAAGTTCTCTCACCTCCCATTTTTCACACCAGCATAGGTAACATATAGAATTTAACTGAAATATTCTTTGAGAACTTTGGGGGACCCTGGTGATATTTGGTCTGCCTTGATGTCTTGTGGGGTCCGAGAGTATATTCATGGTGTGTAGAAAGTATCTCCAAATCTTCAAGGAAAGCACTATGTGGTTGGGACCCTGGCCACCCTTTCAGAATATTCTTCTATTTTGCGGCAGGTTCTCTTGGGGAACTCTGCCAAGCCACACTCAGAACAAACCTTACCCTGTGCTTATCTGGCAGATCTCACTAGATTTGAATCCCTTCCTTACTGGTTACCAGCTATGGGACCCTGAACAAGACTCTTGGCCTCTCCGAACCTCAGTTTTCCTCATCTGCAAATTGGGGTGTTCATACTTTGCAGGGATTTTAATGAGGATCAGATGAGCTTATGTGGAATGTGAGATGAGTGTGCTTGGAAAATGGGCGTACAGGTCCCTCCTGACCTTGCCTGGCAGCTCAGTCCCACGCATCTCGCTGAGTCCTGGTGGAGATCTGCAGCAAGGCATCGGGCAGGTGGACACAGGGGAAAACCAGGGCCCATTGGCTTGGAGGTCCAGAGGCACACTTCTGTGAGAACACCTTCAGTGGTTAGACCAGAGCTGAACCTCCTCCCTTAGTGGCACCTACACAGACTGAGACACCAGGTGCCAGTGCATATGGTAAGAGTAGTGGTCAAATGGTCACTCCTTGGGTGCCCCCAGGGCCCGCGCAGGTTTGAGCAGGTTGAAGCTGAGGCCAACTGGAGAATGAGGCTGTCAGGGAGGGGCAGCTCTAATGCTCTCTGTCATTTATTGCCCACACGTTCCCCAGTTTTTGGAGACATGATGAAAATCTTATAAATTATGTAAAAATGATTGGCAATCTCAATTTTATTTCTTTTAAACACAAACCCTTTTGAGGGCTGGCGATAGCCTGTGACTGACAGTGTGTAGGCCCTGTTCTGTGCAGACCAGTATGACCAACACGTGCCCACCAGGGGACAGAGTCTTCAGACTTGGCAGGTGGCCTGGCGGGCATGGACTTGGGGTTGGAGGCAGAGGAGTTAGGGACCCACAGGTCAACTGCTGGGCTGGCACTGCCAGCCTCTCCCTTCACTGGACCTGCCAGCCTCTCCACTGGACTTGCCTTTACACTTTGGCATTCCCAGGCCTGGCTCCAGTCCCTTCTGAGTGACACGCCTTTCTGAAGCTCCTTCAGTTCTTTCAGCCTCCAGGGTATCTCTTGCAGGTAACTTCCTAGGGCTGTACTGTGGCAACAGTAATTACCATTATCAAGTGCCAGGTTAAAGGCTTTTCTTGGATTCCCCCAGGTAGGAACCATTAATTATCCCCATTTGCCTGAGGAGACCACTGGGGCACAGAGAGGGCATAGAGTTGGCCAAGGTCACACACACAGGTGACACAGCTGAACTCCAGCACTGTCTTGATGCTAAAGCTGCTGGCTTTCTCAGCCACAGTGTCATGCCTGGGAAGAGCAGCACTGCTGTCTTGATTCTCCATGGCCACTTCATGGCCACCTCCAGTGTCAACAGCCATCTACTTGGTCATGTTTACAGTTTGTTGCTATGGAAGTCATGAGGAGGGCCTCCGTGTTGCTCGAGAGGAGGCCAGGCCTTGGTGGCCACTTCCTGCCACTCTGCCCATCTGTGGGCAGGAGATCAGCCTGAGCCCCTTTCGGGGAGCTAGGAGAGGGGCAGCACTTCCCATGGCCAATGGTGGGGCTGGTCAGGCTGATCATCTGCCGGAGAAAGTTCTGACTCATGCCTAAGCCTCCCTCAGCAGGCCAGGAACAGGGATTTATTGAGGGCCTACTGTGTGCTGGGTATTGCTCTACAACAGCGGTTCTCAATCTGTGGGTCACGACCCATGGGAACTGTATTAAAGGACAGCGGCATTAGGAAGGTTGAGAACCACTTCCCTACAAGCTGGGGCCCTAAGTCAAACAGACACGCCCTGCCGTCCACCTCAGGACGTGTTTTAGTTCCGGTATTTTGCTTTCTCTCTCTCTTTCAAAGAGTCATACAGGTAACTCACCCTACATGCCCCTACTGTTCCCACCTTAAATCCACATGTCACAACTAAGAAGCTGACCTTGGCACATGGTTATTAACTAAACTTTGGGCTTTACTAGGATTTCACCCAACTTCCCTTAATATCCTTTTGGCACCCCAGGATCTCATCCAAGATCCCACCCTGCATCCAGAGGTTGTGTCTCCTCAGTCTCCTGTGTTTGGGGACTTCTCCCCTGTCCTTCCTGGTTTGCCACGACTGTGGCAGTTCTCACGACAAACCTGTGAAATAGGGGCTTTTAGTTCTCCCATTTGCAGGTGAGAAAACCAAGGTGGAGGGATTTGTCCCAGGGCTGGTGTGCATTAAGGTACAGGGCTGAATAGAATCAGTAAATATGGAGGGCAGAGGGGGCTGAGAAAGAATTAGGTTGGCTCTTCATTTTAGATTTGGAGGGACTAAGTTTCTGTACGTCAAAAAGGCCTGCCCAGATTTGCCCAGCTGGCCAGGTGGCAGGAGCTGATTCTAGCTTTTGGACTTCCTGACTTTTCCCAACTCAGCTTCCATTGGCCAAGCTACAAAACTAGGTCACACCGAAAGTCAGATGGTATGTCAGAGCTGAGTTAACCCTGAGTCAAAGGAGGGTATGAGAAGGTCCACCTACCCTCCTCCTCCCTGCCCCGCCCTAGGCTGGGCCAGGCCCCTCACAGCAGAGCCACACAGGCACGTCATCTCACTTGAACCTCTGCCTGCCTGACACTCACCAGAGCATGACGTGTCAGCCACCAAGCAGGACTTGGGTGTTCTAGAGCCTCTGTTCTGTGCTGCCAGGCAGACCTAGGTCAGCTGGGGAGGGGAGAGAGGAGGGCACAGTGGGAAAAAGAGAGACCTAGGGCTTTAGAGTCTGGTGGACCTGGGTTCTCATCCCAGTGTTCCCACCAATTACTGTGTGTTCTTAGGCAGCGCTCCTCACCTCTCTGAGCCTATTTTCTGGTCTACAAATGAGGACCTAAACCCTGACCCTACAGGGTTGTTGTATGGAGGTAACAACAGAGCCCCGCACAGCCCCTGGCTCATAGTACGTCCTCATTCAGCATCAGGGCTCCTTGTCTTTTCTTCCCTCCATGTATGGAACTTGATTTTCTAAAGCAGAGATTGCAAACTAGTAGCATCAGGGGTTGAATGCCTGCAAATGGGATTATGTGGCCCTCACGTTAAAAAAAATTGCATTTAATGCCAACATTTTTTTTAATGAGCCTAAAAATTTGGATTTTCAATATGTCTGGAAAAATGGGCCTCACTGGCCATGTGGCAGCCCATAGCTATTGCAAAGAGTCGCTCCTGTAGACAGGCACACGCTTTCCAGGTCCCCACTGCTCCCTGTTGCCTCCCACCCAGCCTCTTCCCCTCGTTTATGAGACCTATATCCTAGTCCTTAATGGGCCCATTATGGGGGTGGGGGAATCTGAGGAAAAATGAGCCACAGTCTGGGCAGAGCCCTGGGAGGTGTGAGAGCTGAGATCAGAGGGGCAGGGTCTAGTCAGGCAGGGGTGTATGGCCAGTTTGGGGACTTTAGGCACCATAAGGATTTCCTCTGAAATGTGAAGATGGTTTTACAGTGAAACTGGATCGATACAACCAAGTAAAGACGTGGCTGTGAAGAGTCCAAATTCTTTTATTTTTTTGAGACAGCCTCAAGCTGTCCCCCTGGGTAGAGTGCTGTGGCATCACAGCTCACGGCAACCTCCAACTCCTGGGCTCAAGCGAGTCTCCTGCCTCAGCCTCCTAGGTTTCTGGGCCCGCCGGCGCCCGCCATAACACCTGGCTATTTTTTGGTTGCAGCTGTCATTGTTGTTTGGTGGGCCCGGGCTGGATTCAAACCTGCCACCTTAGGTGTATGTGGCTGGTGCCTTAGCCACTTGAGCCACAGGCGCTGAGCTAAGAGTCCAAATTCTTGAGACAGATTCCCTGTGTCAAAATGTTCCGCATACCAGCTCTATGACCTTAGGCAAATTACTAGACTTCTCTGTGCCTCACTTTTCTTGTTAGCAAAATGAGAATGATGGGTTGTTAATATATGTGCCTCTACACATGGTGTTTCACAAATGTCAGAGGCTAATATGATTTCATCCCCAAATAGGAGATTTGCCCAAGATCTTCTTTAAAAGATGCTTTTGAAGGCACCTGGAGAGATTGGCCTATGTCTGGAAATCTCAGGCAGAGGCCACCTCAGTTAGGCCCACATCTGCCAGCACGTGAGCCAGCCAGAAGGAAACTTCCAGAGAATCAGGTATATTGTATAATTTGATTAGTGAGGTCAGTGTTGCATTTTTTGGTGCCTCCCCTTTGAGCTTTATGCTTCAAGGCCACCCTGGAGGGATGAGGAGAGATAAGGGAGTGGGGCCTAGAGGCAGCATATAATTTTCCATAACAGGTTTGTGCAGGTGCCTGCAGAAACCTGGTTTTCACTAGCCGATGGCAAATCAAAGGGATGTCTTTAGCCCAGCACAGTGGCTCATGCCTGTAATTTCAGTACTTTGGGAAGCTTAGGTGAGAGGATTGCTTGAGGTCAAGAGTCTGAGATCAGCCTGGGCAACATAGTGAGACCCCCCAAATTTTAAAAATCAGCCATGTTGGTGGAGGGTACTCTGGAGGTTGAGGCAAGAGGATCACTTGAGCCCAGGAGTTTAAGGTTGCTGTAAGCTATGATGATGCTGCTGCAATTTACACAGGGTGACAGAGCAAGACCTGTCATAAACAAAACAAACCAAAGGGACTTCTTGGCCTGTAACCCAGGCCATCTCCCCATAGGGTCTTCTGATGAGCTCCTTGTCCTTGGACATCAGAAACCCAGGCAGGGGAGATCTCCCTTTTGAAAGGAGCCAGTAGCCTTTGGGAGATAGGAACCAGTGGCTCAGAGCTTGGTCTCTGGAGTCCCACATTAGTGCTGTCAGCGTCATAAGAGCCAAGACCAGCTCTGCCTTCTTCGGGTCCCCAGGCCTAAGGTCAGTGCTAGACACACTGATGCCTTCTTAAGAAAGATATTGAAGCCAGATGCAATGGCTCTGGCTTATAATCCTAGCACTCTAGGAGGCTGAGGCAGGATCACTTGAGTTTAAGAGTTAAAGGCCAGCCTGAGCAAGAGCAAGACCCCTGTCTCAGCTAAAAATAGAAAAGTTAGCTGGGTATGTGGCTCATACCTGTAATCCTAGCACTGTGGGAGGCTGAGACGGGAGGATCACTTGAGCTCAGGAGTTCAAGACCAGCCTAAGCAAGAGTGCAGCCTCTACTAAAAATAGAAAAAGTAGCCAGGCGTTGTGACAGGTGCCTGTAGTCCCAGCTACTTGGGAGGCTAAGGCAGGAAGATCTCTTGAGCCCAAGAGTTTAAGGTTGCTATGAGCTTTGATGCCACTGCACTTAGCCCAGGGTGACAGAGTGAGACTCTGTCTCAAAAAATAAAAATAAAAAAATTAGCTGGGCAGCGCCTGTAGCTCAGTGGGTAGGGGCGCCGGCCACATACACCAGGGCTAATGGGTTCGAACCCGCCCCAACTAGCTAAACAAGAGTGACAACTGCAACAACAACAACAAAACAACAGCCGGGCGTGCGGCAGGCACCTGTAAGTCCTAGCTACTTGGGAGGCTGAGGCAAGAGAGTCGCTTAAGCCCAAGAGTTTGAGATTGCCGTGAGCTATGACGCCATGGCACTCTACCCAGGGTGACACCTTGAGACTCTGTCTAAAAAAAAAAAAAAAAAATTAGCTAGATGTTATGGCAGGCGCATTTGAGGTTGCTTTGAGCTAGGCTGAGGCCATGGCACTCTAGCCTTGGCAACAGAGTGAGACTCTCTCTCAAAAAAAAGATGTTGAATAGTGAATGGGCAGAGTCTCCCTCTTGGGTTTGAAGTTCAGCTCTTCTCAGCTCTGATTTGCTGGCATCAGTGGGTGTGATAATAACTCCTTCCTCTTGGAGACAGTAGGGTTTCAATGAGAGAGCATGTAATCACTCTGCACAGCCCCCAGCCATGCTAAGTGCTCAGTACATGTGTTTTCTGTTGGTATTTCTGTGTGTAGACTTATTACAGGCTCCCATGGGAACTCTGGCTCTGTATGTGACAGTATCCCGGCTGTCTTTTTGGAATCTTTACCTGAGCAGTAATAGCCCAGAGGAGAGGGCCTGTGGCTTTGGCCATGGGAGAGGACCTCTGAGGACAGCCATCTGTGTTTGTCAAAGGTCTGTGTGTATGTACATGTGGGCAAGTGTGTGTATGGATGAGCATATGTATAAAACCATGTATGTCATGCCTTTGCTGCAAGCCCACAGGTGACCAGCAGCACCTCAGCTGGTGTCACACCATGGGGCTCCCCAGTGTGGGGACGTGGGATGGGGATGTAGACTTCATGTCCACCCTCTCACCAGGCTCAGCAGGATTGCTGTGTGATGTTGCCTGCACAGACAGTATGATTCAATGTGAGTATCCTTGGGTCCAACAGCTCCTGGACCTGTTCTTGCCTTGGGTAGAAGCTGCTAGAGGAGGCATGGGCACAGCCCCCAGCCACAGCCCCATAATGTACTATGGCTTCCAGAAGTCCCTTTATACACCAAGGCCTCCCAGAGTGGAGGTGGAGGAGCTGGTCAGGCCTGGTATCTTTCTGGGTGGAATCTTCTAGATACCTCTCAGCTGTTCTCAGAATGCATGCAAGTATTTCCCTCTCTGGTCCCACAGTGGGAGAGGAGTGGCCCATTTCACAAATGGGAAAATTGAGGCCTGTGGAGTCAGTTCAACTGGCTCTGGGAAGTTTGCTGTTTAGAATGCAGATACCTATGATCCCAACTAAAGTTGTGATGTGGGGAATCATGGCTTGGGCTTCTATTTTTTAAACAAAATTCCTCCCTGGGGAGTTGTGACGATCAGGACATTGGGATATGCAAGCAGGAAGTCTGGGTCTCATGGGCCTGGGGTGTCCCTGGCTCTGCTGTTTGCTCAGACAGTGCACATCTCATCACCTCTCTGGGCTTCCTTCAGCATCCTCAGCTGTGAGGCAGAGACAGTAAGAGGACCCTCCTCAAAGGGCATTGTGAAAAATTCCATAAGCAGCTGGTGTGAAACGGGTAGGGTACTCTAGTCCCTGGCATGGTGGAGAGTTCAGTAGACATTGATTTATTACTATTCTTCCACATGGGATTTGCTACAAAAGCAATTTAAGACACAACAGAAAAAGATACTCATGTGCATAATTTATACGAGGGATAGTATCTTCTCATCTCCTTTGAAATGGGAGTTTAGGATCCTGGGAATTGTGGTTGCTGTGCCCCCATTTTAGAGATGGAACCACAGCAGACCCTCAGATAACATTGTTTCATTAAAATGTTGATGAAAAAAATCAATTCGTGACCGAGGCCACTGCCTGTGTGGAGTTTGTATGCTCTCCCGTTGTCTGCGAGGGCTTTCTTTGGGTGCTCCGATTCCCTCTTACATCCCAGTGTCCTGTCTGTCAGGTTCATTGGCAAGTTTAAATGGTCCTGGGGGGCTGTGCCTATGTGCCCTGCCATAGGATGCTGTCCTGGTTGGGGATGGTTCCTACTGTGTGCTCTGAGCTGTGGGGATAGGCTCTGGTTACCTGCAGCCCGGAATTGAAATAATTGGGTAAATAATTACCTTTCTTGTTTTGATTAATCTTTTTTTTTTTTTT
>NW_003852398.1:4279204-4280579 GCF_000181295.1 Otolemur garnettii | reverse complement strand
GTGGTGTCATAGCTCACGCGACCTTAAATTCTTGGGCTCAAGCGATTCTCTTGCCTCAGCCTCCCAAGTAGCTGGGACTACAGATGCCAACCACAATGCCCGGCTATTTTTTTTTTTTTTTGGTTGCAGTTGTCATTGTTGTTTTAGCTGGGCGGGGCTAGGTTCAAACCCACCAGCCTCCGTGTATGTGGCTGGCACCCTACCCACTGACCTATAGGTGCCACCCTGATTAATCTTTCTTAAATGTATATATTGCTTACATGTATTTCAGTGTCTAATATTAAAAGCGTTTTGGTCTTTATTGAGAAGTTTGATGTTTTTGTGACTGGAAATATGCAATAGGAACTTAGCTCTTGTTTATATGCCTATCAACTACCCTTTGGGAAAATGGGTCTTGTTCTCCATGTTTTGCTTAAACTCACAGTTTCCAAGAATCTGTCAGTGGTGTTAAATGAGGACTTACTACACAGAGGGGGTCAATTGGCCATTGTACTAACATATGGGCACTCAGCCACCAGGGGTTGGGGCTCCTGAAATGGACCCTTTCAGAGAGTTGCCTGGGCCGTGTCCTCACAGTGCATGGGGCGGGAGTGAGAGATGGCTGCCTTGCTTGGAGACAGGCATGGGCTGGGGTGTTACAGGTCATCAGACCGCCCACCACCCTCCTTGAGTTTCCCAGAACATCAGAA
Source organism: Otolemur garnettii (assembly GCF_000181295.1). Lineage (NCBI taxonomy): Eukaryota > Metazoa > Chordata > Mammalia > Primates > Galagidae > Otolemur > Otolemur garnettii. The sequence continues at coordinate 4,279,890 of NW_003852398.1, read as the reverse complement.
CACACCATCGATCAGGGATGGTGATGCTAATTTCCAGGAAGGCAGTGAGTATGGGAGAGGAAACTCACCCATCTGCCTTCTATAGCTGGTCAGGACCCAGAGAATGCAGCCCCCCACATGTCCCCGTACCTCTCTGCTGATGGCTTGGCTGAGCCAAAAGTTCTTTTGTACCCCAAGTACTCTGAGATGTCCTCAATCCTAGGCAGCCTCTTGGTGGCTCATGTGCTCATTCATTTATGTAAGAGTTACCTGTTGAGCACCTACTGTGTGCCACATACCGTGCTGAGGTTGGGGTGTTGAGCTGGCCACGTAGACATGGTACCTGCTCTGAGAACGTATACTTCAACAGGGAAGACAGTTAAATAATCAAGAGTTTTCTGAGCAGGAAAATATCTAAGAAACTCTGGGGTGGTTCTACTCTAACTTCATACAGGGTAGAAGAAGGGCCTTCCGTGACATTGACTCCAAAACCTTAGTGATGAGCAGAACTGTTTTGGTGCTGGGGCAAGAGGGCTAAGCCTATCCAAGGCAGAGGCAGGAATGAACTGTCAGCACGTGGTGAACTCCTGAATGTAACAGGGAGGCAGAACGCCCTGGGGTCCATGGGAGGAGTGTGTCCCCGATCCTCAGCACCATGAAGATGGGCTTTGTGCAGGAGAGCTGGGTTCCATGTGGGGTGTGGGCAG
>NW_003852398.1:4273479-4279115 GCF_000181295.1 Otolemur garnettii | reverse complement strand
CTCAAGCTGTGCTGCAGAGACTGGCCTGGGTGCAGCCCGGTAGGGGTCAGGCCAGAAGCTACCGGCTCTCGTGGCATCCAGTCTCTCTGCCAAGAGGCCTGTTTGATTCACATTTTCCACATCAGCTTGATGTTTTGAAAATGTTGACCTTGAATTCATCAAATGTCACTTATTAAATTGTAAGTCACATCCCATTCAATTAAAAAAAAGACAATGGACTTTTGACTCAGTCTGTGGCTTCTTGGCAGGAGGGAACCTGAGGCGCTGGAGGCCAGAGAAAAGACAGGTTCCTCATCAGTGAAGCGGTGTCCCGTGGGAGGGAGTTAAGTCAGTCCAGTGAGAGGCTAGACCAGAGAGGGAGGTGGGGTTGGTAGCCAGGTTGGAGAAGCAGTGACAAGGCTAGAATGCCAAGCCCAGGCTGGGGAACTTGAGCTTTACAAAAATCAAAGAGTTCTGTGGGAAAGGTGACGTTTGTTCACACAGGTCAGAGAGGAGTCAAGGCCATATGTGCAATAACACTTGACAGGAAAAGAAGCAAATGGTAGAATGTGACAGACAGGGAATGAAGCAGGGACTTACTGGAGGAGGGATACTTGAGAGATGAGTTGGAATGGGATTGGTAGAGGGAAAGGGATGGCATTCTAGTTGATGAGCAATTGGGAGGCAGGGATGGTGGTGTGGGAAAAAGTGGGGGATAAGATGGGCAGGTGAGATGGGTGTATGTGTTGCATCAGGCAATAGGGAGCCATAGCAGGTTCTTGAGCAGGAGGTGGTGCTTAGAGAAAAGAAAGGGATCAAGTGAATGTAAAACACCCTAGAGCACTGCAGGCCCATTTCCCAAAGACAGTGGAAGGAGTGTTCTCCCTCTGGGATGACTGCTTCTCATTCAGACCCTCAGGGAGACAGAGGACAGACTGTGGAGGCTGACCTGAGACTGAATTCTAGCATTGCTTCCCTCTCTACTGTACCACAGTAGCCCCATTTATAAGGTGGGGGAAGTAGTGTCATGCATAAAAAATTCTTGAAGCACATTACAGACAGCACTGGGGGAATTTCAGGTTGGGGCCCCTGAAAACCCCACAACAGGAAATTCATAGTTGAGGAATTTAAAAGCTTCTTTCTTTCTTTTTTAGAGACAGAGTTTCATTATGTTGCCCTTGTAGAGTGTCATGACTTTACAGCTCACAGCAACCTCAAATCTTGGGCTTAAGCAATTCTCTTGCCTCAGCTTCCTAAGTAGCTGAGACTACAGGCGCCCACCACCTGGCTATTTTTTTGTTGCGGTCATTTAGTTGGCCCGGGCCAGGTTTGAACCCGACATCCTCCATGTGTGTGGCTGGCGCCATAACTACTGTACTACGGGTGCTGAGTCAGAATTTAAAAGCTTCTTGCAGACTAGGTGCCTGTAGCTCAGCGGCTAGGGCGCCAGCCACATACGCCAGAGCTGGCGGGTAGCAGCCTGGGCCTGCTAAACAACAATGACAACTACAACAAAAAAATAGCTGGGTGTTATGGCAGGGGCATGTAAATCCCAGCTACTTAGGAGGCTGAGGCAAGAGAATTGCTTAAGCCCAAGAGTGTGAAGTTGCTGTGAGCTGTGATGCCACAGCACTCTACCCAGGGTGACAGCTTCAGACTCTGTCTCAAAAAAAAAGCTCTTGCAAAAATAGTGTTGGAGTCCCAAGGCCACTGATGGACCTTAGGAACCTGTTGGTATGTGTTGAAGTTCATTAGAATGATACAGTCAAGAGAATAGCCACGTATCTTAAATTAGGAATAAGGGGAACTTCTTTAAGCTTCAATTCTCACATCTATAAAATGAGGCTAATGATAGTACCTGCTTCACAGGGCTGTTGTGATGCTGGGGAGGCACTTGGTGGACATGACTCAGGTCAGTTCTCAGTTGTTATCCCTGGAACAAATTAGTTGCCACTCACCATCTTTCCTCACTACAGGACTAAGCATTTCTGCTCTAGTAGTTTTGAGGAGGTTCTTATAAATGTGCTTCCCTTCTTTGGAGGGATTCCTGCGGTAAGAATCTTCTCCCCTTGAGTCTGGGACTCACTGCCTAGTGCACAGCAATGAACAGTCACAGCTCTGGCCCCACTCCTAGCCAACTGTGGGACCTCAGGCAGGTCCTTCATCTCCCTGGGACTCAGTTACCTCATCTGTAACAATGGGCTAATAATGGTGACCCCCATCCTCAAACCCAAGCACTGTGTGAGAGCAAAACAAGATAGTGTGCATGAATTGCCAGCAAGGGCTGAACCACAGCCGCATGGTCATGGGCAGCCCATTCTGGGGTTCCACATACCCCAGGACTCAAGGCACCCCTCTTATACATGACTTGTTTCCCTCCCAGGTTCTTGTCTTCCAGATTACATTATGGTTCCCGGAGTGGGGATGGTAGAGTCTGGGTTTTCTCATCTGCCCTATGCTTTACCTCCCTTTTCTCTTGTCATCTCTCTAGGCTATTTGTCTATTCATTCATTGATACATTCACTCCTTCACTTACAAATGTTTATGCCGGTCATTGTGCTTGGCACTGGGGGGCAGTGGTAAACGCCAGGGATATAGCCCCTGCCCTCATGGAGTCTTCAGTTTCATCAGTCAAATATCCAATTAAATTTATAATTATTAATTGATATGAAGGCTATAAAGGAAAAAGCAGGGGGTTCTGATACCGGAGTCTTCTAGGGAGTCAGGGGAGACCTGACTGCAGTGGTATTTAACGGCTATCTGAGAGATGCATAGGGTTCACTGGTCATTGAGAGGAAGGGGTCGGAGGGAGCGGCAGGGGCAAAGGCCCTGGAGCAGTCAGAAGTGGCTGCAGGTCAGAAAGCTGGGGAGTGCCCAGGCAGAGAAGTGACCTGGGGCAGGCCATGAAAGGTACCTAGGGGATGTAAGAAATTTGTCCTTTATTCTGAGAAGGCTTCAGCCCCGGAGAGTTGCAAACAAGACTGAACGGGAAGAGTGGCCCCACTTCATGTCTCCTGAGCATCTGAGCTGGGGGGTGTCCCATTACCACTTGCACTGGGCCCTTCCTCCTTAATCATACACTAGGGGATTCACTAAGTGTGACCAGAATCCTGGTGGTAACTCAGAAGAATGTCACAGATGCTTGGGGCGGGCTGGAGGGGCCTTTCTGAGCCTCCTGCTGTCACACATGATTCTAATCCAGGCTGTGTCTAAGGAAACAAGAAAAAGGCTGCTGACATGGGCCCTACTGCATGCCCAGCAGATCTATGTTCATCATCCTGGCTAACCTTAGTGGCACCCTGTGGGCGTAGGAGGGGTCCCCTTCTGTCCAAAGAAAGAAAATGGGTAGGAACTTGTGAGGGCCTTGCCCAACATCCTGAGGCTCTGCCTGCCAGGTGTTTGGGCCCAAAGTCCATGCTTCCCTGCCCTGTAGGTAACACCAGAGAGAGCACGTCCCTGTTTCTGAAGTACTTTGGACAGTGATAGCAGGTCAGAAGTTCTGTGCGTGGCCATAAGGCTGGTAGCTAGGGGAACTGGTCTGAGGAGTGACTTCTAAGGCCCATGTTGCCTTAGGCCACTTAGTTCAGACTCACCTGCATAGCTTCCTGGGGTCTCCCAGGGCTGGGTGGACATTGGTTGGCCTAACCAAGGAGGGCTCTGCTCCCCTAAACTCCCCACTTTGAACTTCTCCTCACCCCCCCATCTTTCCTCCTGGCCCTATGGTCAAGGTAGGGCTGGTCCCTGTACATACCAGTCCCCTTACATGCACATTTTTCCTCTATGATTTTTCCTGTTTTGATGAGACATTGCTCTTGGCTGTGCAGGTTCCCAAGAGGGGACTGAGGCCCCAGCCCGGCCAGCCGGTCATTCAGGAACTTTGCTCCCAGGCCCAACCCATACCCAGCTGCATTCTGCCAAGGTCCAGGCCCTGGCGCTGCTATGAATGGGGCCTGCCCCTACTCCACCCCCGTTCCCACGGTTCCCCCAACCACCTCCTTATCACCCTTCCCAGATGATGGAGAAAGGCTACATTCCAACCCTGAATTAGCTGTGCTGCCTTTATGTTTTCTTCCAGGGTGAGGGGTGTGAGAGTTTACTAGAGGTCATGGTGTTGCCACTGACTCTGAGCCTAATTGGGACCTGATTTACAGGCTGCCTGTGGGGAAGGGGAAAGGACAGGGTGATGCCTTGTTTGTTCATTCAGCAAACACACGGGGTATCTACTCTGTGCCAGGCCTTGTCCGAGGCACTGCACATACAAAGAATAAAGGTTAAAAAGCATCCTGGAGGGGACAGAGCCATCCCCTGCCCTTTCAGGTGCAGCTGTTCTCCTTAGCTTCACTTTGCAGGTTAAGACTGAAGCTCAGAGAGCTGCTGCAGGTACCCGCTACTATTGGTCACCTCCCTGCCACCTCTGGGGGAACCACTTTAAAAACTTACCTTCTTCGGGGCCCCTGGAGCCCTCTGCAGCCCTCACACCTTCTGGGCTGAGTGTGACCTTAACTTCAGCCCTTACTCTTGGCCTGGGCAGGTACCCTTGGGCAGGGGACAGCATGACTAATAGGCAGTGGGCTCAGGATTTTAAAACCAGTTTCTCTAACCCTCAATTACAAAGTCAGTACTTTGGGGTTCTGAATTATTTGCTAGCTGGGTTGTGTTTGTTGCTTTTTTTCCCTACTGTGTTTCTTGCCTTGAAGCTGTGCTGTGTCCATAGGCCTTTTCTTAATTACTCAGCTTTGCCAGAGGCACTCTTGCTGGAAGTATTTGTCCTGAGTAATTACAAGCATTTAATCTTACCTTTGACGTACATTTAACCATTCTGCACTCCTACATGTTTGTTCGTTACTTATTCATTCTTTTAATAAACAGCATTTAATCAGTGCCAAGGCTTCTGCCAGGGAGGGGGCAGAGACAGAGGTGAATACAAGTTACCTCCAGCCTTGGTAGCCCAGGGATGGCCCTTCATAGGCCCTTGGTGTTGGTGACAGTGATAATAGCCAACCCTGGAATCACATTCTCCGTACACCTGTACCCCTTGACCCCTCACACCTGTGAACTCATGTAATCCACACAACCTGTTATTAGGAACATTTCACACACCAGGAAGCACACTCAGATTAACTAACTTGCCCCAGGCCGGGCACCCAGACATCCTAGCTCCTGTATCTGCGCTCTTAACCAAACTGCTCTGTGTGAACCTGAGCTCATCAGATGAGAGAGTGGGAACAGGATATGCAAGTCTCAGAGCCATGACCATGAACAAAGTGGTCTGCTCCCAGGCCTGTGTTGCAGAATCCAGGCCAGCAGGTGCCTGGGAGGAAGCTGTCCTGGAGCTGGTGCTGAGTCCTGGGGTCAGGGCAGGGGAGGAACTGGTACACAGGTCCTTCAGGGGCTGGACATCCTCAGTGATCTCATGTGAGGAAGAAGTCCAGGGTATTGGCCACGCCCGCATTTCTTTGTGAGCACAAAAACATATTCCTCAGCCAGCCTCAGAGTTCCACGGTGTTTGGGACTTTGCCTGAAGGTCTGGGCCAGGGCTGTGTGGAGAAGGAAGGGCGGATGGGCGGATGTAGGCTAAGCCAACCTTGGCCGGAGCCGGGCTATGTTGCTGACCATGGGGTCACTCTGGGTAAAACTCATCCACTCCTCCCACCCAT
>NW_003852398.1:4272683-4273406 GCF_000181295.1 Otolemur garnettii | reverse complement strand
ATCTACCATGGAGGATAATCAGCCAGTGCTTGTCTCGGCCTGCAGGGCCCTGCATGATCTGTCTTCCACCTACCTCTCTGGCTTCAGTTTGAGGTGCCATCTGCCCCTCCCTGTGCTCCGACTGCAGTGGCCATCACTGCTGCCTCATATACAGATCGGCCATGCCTACCTCAGAACCTTTGCACTGACCATTCCCTCCTCTTTGAAGGCCTTTCACTCAGCATGGCCAGCTCCCTTCCTTCCCTCAGGTCCCTGTTCAGAGGGGCCTCCCCTGACCTCACCCAGCCTGCAGTACCCTGCACCACGCTCGAGTCAGATCACCCTGTGTTCTCCATAGCTCTTACCACACTTTTCGCTTGTCTGTGGTCTGTCCCCTTCATAAGAATGCTGGCTCCTCAGAGGCACAGGCCTTGCCTGCTTTGTTCATTCCTGTTGCCCTGGTGCCATCAGGGGGGCCTGACACTTGTGGACATTGAATACTTGTCTGTTAAATGCATGAACCTCAGTTTCTTCATCCATAAAATGGGAAGCAGCCTGCTAATCTCCTAATGTTAATATAAAGATTAAAGGCATGTATTTGGGTCAAAGCACCCTGGGCCGTGCCTGACACATAGTAGGTTAATAGGAATTGGTAAATAATGCAAGTGCCAGCCCAGGTATGAGTTACTGCCCTAGTTTAGACTCAGTGTACACTGCATGACTCTTGGTTTTTTTTTTTTTTTT
>NW_003852398.1:4256488-4270980 GCF_000181295.1 Otolemur garnettii | reverse complement strand
CCAGGAGTTGGAGGTTGCTGTGAGCTGTAATGCCACGGCACTCTACCCAGGGGGACAGCTTGAGGCTCTGACTCAAAAAAAAAAAAAAAAAAAGGTTCAAATGCAAGGTCAAGGGGGAAAGATAAAGAAGTAGAGGGCAATGTGAGCAGAGCCTTCATTACGGCATCCAGACCACACAAATGAGCGCATGTCTTGTCATAGAAAGGCCTAGAGAGGGGGACTGAGGCAGTGATGAGAGTTCTGAAGCACAGAGGAAGATGCTTTTCAACTGTAAAATCCCATTTCCGTGAGGCATTCTGCACAACCAGTTGTCTGGCAGGTCTCATTCTCCACCTTAACCGGGCCTTGTTCTGCCCTCCTGAGTTCCCTCTTCCCTGCCTCAGCAGGTGCTGGGCACTTACTGATGGCAGGCTATGGGAAACTGCCCCAGCATCAGATTTGGGAAGTCTTTACTGGTGTTCCCTAATTTCAGTCACTCTAGGGCCATTATCTCAATTTTTGCTCTGTCTACATCTACCCCTGCTATTATATGTTTTGTATTTTTTTTAACTGGCCTCTTTTTTTTTTTTTTTTTTTTCCCCTGGGACAGTTTCACTAGGTCACCCTCAGTAGAGTGCTATAGCATCGCAGTTCACAGCAGTCTTAAACTCATAGGCTTAAGCAATTCTCTTGCCTCAGCCTCCCAAGTAGCTGGGACTACAGGTGCCCACCACAATGCCTGGGTGTTTTTGTTGCTGTTTTTTTGTCATCACTGTTGTTTACCTGGCCTGGGCTGGGTTTGAACCCACCAGGCCTTGGTGCATGTGGCTGGTGCCCTAACCACTGAGAGATCTGAGAGATGAATTTTCAAGGGCCAACAATTTACCTCATCTCTGGAAATGGAAGACTGACATTACCTGCCGTGAATCCAAAGTAGCCGTAAAAGGGAAAGTGATGAGAGAAAAGTTCTAACTTAGGTAGAAGGTTCTGAGCCCAAAGCCTGCTCTTCTTTACATTAAAAAAAAAAAATGACATTTTAGGTGTTAAAAGAGCTGCTAGCACCAAGTGAGATTTTCTTCTAAACTTGATCAAGAGAAATGGAAGAGAAGTAAAAAAAGAATAACTTGCTCTGTGGGCGATTTTTGTTATTTGCTGCCCTCTCTGGGTTCCACGTAATACTAGCTATACACATTCACTATGTAGCCTGCACAGAACCCCCCTGCCTCCTTCCTGAGGGACAGGAGACAAAAGGCCACTGGGCACAATCAGCCATGTTGTCAGGCTAGGTGGTCATGAGTCCTCCCACAGCCCGGCCCTTCTCTCCCAGGAATTCAAGTCTGAGAGGTTTTGTGGATATAGATCTGGAGCCACTGCCTTCAGGCAAGTGGCGCTAATCTTCCCTTAACTTTCTAGCATTTCAGCTCTTAGGAATGAATCAAACTTGTGACTTTCTTGGAGGTATTAGAATTATTTTCATAGTATATTATTGTTCCTACTTAATTCTGAGAGCTGGTACCTACTATGTTATGGTGCTGTGTGTGGCTCCACTGATGAGGGCTTTTAGTAGCCTTCAATATCTACCCACTGTAAAAAATGTATTTTATATTGCAACCCAGTGTACAATGTATAAACACTGAATGATGCTTCATTATATGTATAGGCAGTACAGATAGATCCTTTCTATTCTGCTATAGTCTTTAAAAAAAAAAATGCTCAGTAGCTACCCAGTTGGTTTCTCAACCCACTAATTGTCCTAAACTGCATTTAGCAAAACATTGTGGTAGACAATTAAAGTGTGAACCATATGAAGCATCTACTATATGGGAGGCACAGTGCCACACACTCATTTGATCCTGATAGTGTTTTACACGCCAGGCCACTGAATCTCAGAGACTTCATGGAAGCCCACCTCATACAGCAAGTAAGGGCAGAACTAAGATTGCAGTGCTGGTAGCCTGATGTACATCCATGTCCCTGGGGCCTTGGAACACGTTCTCTGTGTATCTGCCGCAGTGCCCTGCTCAAGGGTGTTCCCAGAGGAGGTGATCAATATATAGGTGAATAAAGGAATCAGAAAGCAAGTTGGCATAGAAAGAAATTCTAAAACAGTCTCTTTAATGTTACCCTAAGCCAATGAATACAAAGGGTCCCCAAGCTTGGCTGATGATTTGATTTTCTTTCTTTTTTTATATTTAAGTGGGTTTTAAATTGAAGTACTGCTGACCATAAAGTGTTACAGCTGAATGGCCTTTTACACACACACACACACACACGCACACATCCCGAGGTGCCCATCTTCTGGTTTCCCTTTCCACACACTCACTTTGCCTGTTCCTCAGTGTCACATAAACGGAATCGTCCACCTGTTCGTGTTGGGGTTCTTTTTTCCCATATCACATCTATGGGATTCATCTGTGTTTTATGCATCTGTAATTCATTCTCTTCTGTTGTGGTAGTATCTGATTTTTTGGTACTTTTGAGGTTTTCTTTTCATTCATAGAACATTTTAGACATGAAAAAATCACACAGAGAGTAATATGTGCCCACCTCCACCATCATAAGAAAACAAGCCTTATGCCCCCATCTTCCTCTTCTTCTACTTCACGTTCCCACTTTAACTCACCCCACCCATCCCAGTAGAACCACTGCCCTACATGTGGTGTGGATCCTTCCCATGCATGTTGGTCAACTTTTGCTGCCTATGTATGAATTCTTAATGGAGCCTGAATTTACATATATGTGGGCTACACACTCACTTTTCCTTTTTTTTTTTTGCATTGACATTCCAGTTAAATTTTCACTTTAATGTTCAAGGTCTTTCTGGGATTCAGAACCTCAGCTCCATGCTCCCGAGGTCAAGAGAGTTAGAGCAAAGTCCAGAGGGAAAGGCCCATTGTAGGGAAGCAGGAAGGGGACTGAGTGAGGAGAGCAGCCCAGGCAGGAGGTGTGTATGTGTGCAGGAAAGATGTTCGCCACCCTCATGACAGTGGCTGTCATCCGGTGGGTCCCCAGGGCCCTTGAAGCTGCTCTAGTTTCCCTGTCATCTTCAACTCATGGGGAGCAAAATGTGCTCCGCTTTCTGGCCTGTTGCCTATGTCCACTGGTGTCATCTCTTTGCTGAAGGAAGGATTTGGGGGAGTGATATAGAAAATGCTGTGGTCCTCTATGTGTCCCTGCAACTGCACGATAACAGGGAAAGCAAAGAGCAGTGACTCGTGGGGGCCAGGGACCATGCTCCGTACTTTCCATGCGCTAATAATATACGAACCCCTCAGAGCAACCCAATGAGGTGGACATTGTCTGACAGCCAGGGGAACTAAAGCACAGGGCAGGGAAGTAAATCCCCCAAGGCTGTAGCTGGCAAGTGGCAGAGCTGGGATTTGATCCCAGAAGGACTCAGATCCTCTGCCCAAATACTCTCCAGCCTGTCTTCTAGTGTAGGCGTTGGAGGCCATGGGCCTTGACAATCTTCTCATTCTGCAGTCATAGCCTTCACAGGGGAAGCTTTCTTTTCTTTTCTTTTGAGACAGAGCCTCAAGCTGTCCCCCTGGGTAGAGTGCCATGGCATCACAGCTCACAGTAACCTCCAACTCCTAGGCTCAAGTGAGTCTCCTGCCTCAGCCTTTCAAGTAGGTGGGACCACAGGCACCCACCACAACACCTGGCTATTTTTTGGTTGCAGCTGTCATTGTTGTTTGGCAGCCTGGACTGGATTTGAACCCGCCACCTTAGGTGTACGTGGCTGGCCCCGTAGCCACTTGAGCCACAGGTGCCGAGCCTGGAGGTTTTCTTGATTCTTAGCTCCAGGCAGGCAGGGACTGCCTTTGTTTAGCTCCTATTTTTATCACTAGCAGTGTAGGTGCTAATGATATTTGTAGAACGGATGCTGAATGAGCATATGGACACATGAGTAAAAGGACAACACTGCAGATACAGGCAGAGTGGTGTCCAGGCTGAGTCTCTGCAGACCCCAGCTCAGCTCTGCGCTGTAGGGGCTCTGAAGGCCAGATGTCTGAGGCCCAGCTCTAGTGCTTCCTAGCAACACCCCCTTGGGTGACCTTTATCTCACTTATCTGGAAAGTGAGGATCCTGACAGCCCTTCCCTCCTTCCCTCCTGGGGTCACTGACACCGCATGGTCAGGATATGATACCAAGCACTCTGGCTACAGACAGGAGTTAGGAGCCTCCCAGGCACACAGGTCCAATGTGATCAAAAGCCCAAGGACATGTCATGGGAGAGCATGTGTGAACTTTGTGCTACTTTCCTGTAACTTTTCCCTGTGTCCCTCATTCTGCCCTTGGCCTGGCTGGCCTTGGCCACTGCCTCAGTGTTTTAGCCCTCTGCTGTCATTCGACACCAGGAAGACAGCCAGGCAGGCCTTGGCTGGCTGCAGAGATGTTACCGCCCCCGTTCCTGGCCACCTGCTCACTGTCCACTGGGTCCCGGCTGGGCTGGGCTAGGCTGGGCAGAGCAGGGCGGCACTTGCCTCACCCCACAACCCCCTGCATCAGTACTAACCAACAGGGGGCTAGACTTCCATCCCCATCCTCAGCCATACCCACGACTTCCCTTCCATGCATTCTGTACTCAGCAGGGCTGTTCACAGGAAGCACGAAGGATGTCTCTCTCACGGTGAGCAGCTAACATTCTGTGAGTGCCTCCTGGGTGCCAAGGGCTCTTTTTACATTCCCATTAGTGATCTCATTTTTCAGAATCATTTTAGGAAAGAGATGCAATCCCCTCACCCCATTTTACAAATGAGTAAACAGAGCCTTAGAGAGATTTACCAGTTGCCTCAGCAGTGTCAGCACTTGAACTCAAAGCCCGGGTTGTCTCTATTTTCCCCCCATGCTGCTTTGCAGAGGAAAGAAGGCGTGAGAAAGCCCCTAGTGGTGGGCACAGCCGCAGTGCTGGTGGCAGCGCTAACCACAGCTAACGTGAGGCACTTGCTTCACCTGCAAACTGCCATCCTCACTTTACAGATGAAAAACGCTGGAAGTTTGGGGAAAATCTGTCCAAACCAGCCAATGCATGAGGCAGTGGAGCCCCTAGCTCCAAAACTCTGTGGGGATTAAAAGATCCAGGTACACTGGCCCATCCAGATGGGAATATTGTTCAGCACTAAAAAGAAATGAGCTATCAAACTGAAAAGACACAGAGGAGCCTTAAATGCATATTACTAAGTGAAAGAAGCTGATCTGAAAAGGCTACACACTGTGTGATTCCAACCATATGATTCTGGAAAAGGCAAAATTATGGAGATAGTAAAAAGGGTCAGTAGTTTCCAGGGGGTAGGGACAGGATGAGCAGGTGGGGCTCAGAGGATCTTTGGAGCAGTGAAACGTCATGTCATGCTGTCATGGTGGATACATGTCATTCTAAATTTGTCCAAACCCATGGACTGTGCAACACCAAGAGTGACCTGTAATGTAAACTGTGGGTTTGGATAATGATGATGTGTCACTGGTGGCTCATCAGTCATAGCAAGTGTACCTTCTGGCCCAGGATGTTGCTAGTGGGGGAGGCTATACATATGTGGGGATGGGGATATGGAAAATCTCTGTACCTTTTGCTCAGTTGTGCTGTGAGCCTAAAACTGCCCTAAAATACAATCTATTAACAAAAAAGAAAAGTGAGACCATGCTGTACTTGTTGGTGCTTGAGCTGCCCCTGGCCTCAGCTCTTCCCACATCCCTAGCTCTGCAGAGTGTGGGGGATTGTTGTTCCCCCGGTTGTTCTTCCCGGTTGTTCTTCCAAGCCTGCCGTCAGGTGTAGCTGAAACCCAGCCCAGCTGTGTGCACCGTGTGCGGAGCTGGACAGAGGCAATGGTTGTGGGTAGATGGCCAGGAGAGGCTGAGGGGATAGCAGACATGCTGGGGGCTCTGCCAGTCTCCCACTTGAGGAGAAGGGTGGAGGAGGTCAGGGAGGTGATAACTACATTCTTTGGTCCCCAGGCCCCAGGACAGTGTGTGCTCAGGGGAGGCTGGCCTCACTGCTGCCAGGGAATTGCAAAATCCAGGCTTAGTTGAATCAATGTCCTTTGGAAAAGTACATTTTGCTCAGGAGCCAAGTAAAACTGAAGACTCTGCAGCCAGCACACTAAAGTCGTGAGCTATGACTCACCCCGAGTGGGAGGGGAGGGCCAGGCTGGGAGGCAGCCCATGGCTCTCCTGTGGGCCCCGGCTCTCTCTGGTGCCACTGTCCCCTCAGCTGGAACAGTGTGTATGCTGGAGGCAGCAGCCTTAGATGGCGGGCTGTTTAGAAAAGATGTTGCCTCTAAGAAGTCATGGATAAAACGAATGACTGTAGAAATTTGATTTTCTTATTGACTTGCATTATTGGGTTAGACATGCCTTCTCTCCAAGATGAGTCTTCAGTAGAGAACAACTTCAAAAGCCTAAATATTCTGGGTGTCACAGGACAAGTGCCAGATGGGACTCTGGCTCTTGTTTGTGACATTAGACAGTTCAGTGCAGCTTTCTGGATGTCAGTTTTTGCCTTTAGAATTTAAGAGTCTGGACTAAATCAGCCTTGATGAATACCCAGAAAGCATGTAGCTCACGTAGTTACTGTTCCCATTCTACTGCTAGACCTGATCCCACAGGGGAAACCTCTCGTCCCACAGGAGCTCCGTGATCTCAGCATTCCCTTGTAGCTCTACAACTTTTAGGTCTTTCTCCCCTCACTATCTTTTCCATTCTACTGTCACATTCAGGGTTTAAAAATTTTCACATTCAGGATTTAAGGTCAGGTTCACAAACTGATAGTCCCAGGCGAAATCTGACCCATGGAAGTATTGGCTTTGCATATTATTTTATTTTTAAAATAATTGGCATCATTTTTTTAATTGGTAATTTCACATAAGACCCCCAGATTTCTGGTTTCTCTGAGCTGGCTGTCCTTGGCCTTTGTCCCAACCATATGCCAAGCTAGGAGGCTTTGTTTGGACTGTCCTACCGAGCCACTTTGCTCATTTCTAGGGCTGCCTAGCCTCAGCAGGTGTTTTTCTACTCCCATCCCATCAGATACAGAAGGCCTGCTTGTCTCTCTCATTTGCTGATGTGAGCAGCTAGGTGACCAATGCTTGGCTTTGTTAATTCGTTTAGGACACTGACATTTCCTGAAACCTCTTTCACAAGGAAAGGTGTTTTCTATTTATAAATAATAACTGCCTGGAAAATTGGTTTTATATTTTTATTTTCCTATGTGAACTTACCTTGAAATAGGGGCTTAGCTATGCCAAGAGCTATTAAAGAAAGTTTAGGTTGGGACAGGAAATATGCTGGGGCTGGGTTCCTTTCCCTTAGCAAGCCCCTCCCCTGCCTCTCCTTTGTGAGTTCTCTTTGCTAGGTGGTTAGGAAGCCAGGTGGCTCCCTGAAGGGACTCAGCCACATATCTCAGGTGAGCTCTTGGCTCAGGAAAGGCTCACCGTTTTCCATGGCTCAGTGGCCCTCTTGCTGCTTACAGATGACGCTCTGTACTTAGGATTGCAGTGCCAGGCACTAGGGGCCCCAGGATGTATAAGACAACTCCCAGTCCTTGAGTTACTCACAGCTTTGAGGCAAGACACCAATAGTATTAATGAGACAGGGTGGCCTTTGCTGTTCATTTGTGACTACAGTCTATGCACATTGAGTGATAGCACAACACGTGGCCAGCTAACAACAAGGAGACACACCACAGCAGGTACCTCAGCCAGCCTGAGAGTGACTGGAGATCGCTTCTCAGAGAAAGGGATGTGTGAGCTCCTGCCTCACCTCCATTCCAGCTGTGTCAGCCTCCTTGTTGTCCCAGGAACCTGCCAGATGTGCGCCCTACCTTGGGGCCTTTGCACTTGCTATCCCTGCTGCCTGGAATGCATCTCCCTGTCTGTCCACACAGCTGCTGTCTCATTTAATTCAGATCTCCATTTGCATGTCTCCTTGTCAGATGGAGTCTTATCTGATACTCCTTACCCCACCTAAAAGACCCCCACCTTATACTCTGTCTTCTTACCCTATCGTATTCTTCTTCATAACACTCATCAGCACTGACATATTAGTTGGTTTCTGGTTTGTCTCCCCGACTATGATGGAAGCTAGGTGAAGGCAGGAAGCATTGCGTCTGACCTCTATTGTATTCTGGGCACCCACAACAGTGCCTGATCCATAGTAGGTGCTCAGTGATGAAAAAAATGAATGAGAGACAGAGAAGGAGATAATGCAGATAGGGGCACAGAGCTAGGACAGACTGGGCCTTTGGGGAACAAAGAGAGATGGTGGGGCAGGGAGTGGGAAGAAGGGACAGATAACACGGCCAAAGATAGGTCTCCTCAGGCCTTACTGCCTCTGTTTCTTTATTTATAATCTGCTTATTATAGAAAAACTGACAACATTGAGATGTGCCCAAATGAAAATGATCACCAACTAACCTCTCAGCCAGGCCAACAAGGAGAACATTCTGATCTTTATCCGTATGCCCTTCTGCAGGGGATTGACTGAAAAGTCTCACCTTTTAATTTGTAGGGAGACCTTTAGAAAGCATACAACTTCCTGCCCTTTTGGGTCCCTTTGCCAGGCGCAAGTCCAAGGTTGGCACACTAATGAGTGACCTTGGACCTCAGGGGTCATGAACCTTTGCAGGAGCTGTCCCTCCTCCTGGGCACCTTCCGCTCTTTTCCTCTCCTGCCTTGTCCCTGCCTGTCTTCCTAGGTTTGAGAGTCACATAGTCTTTTCCAAACCTATTTCCTTTTTCTGTAAACATGAGGATGAAGCTAGTTTTTAAGCCTTGAATGGTTTTGAGGACCAGATGAGATGTGAGTTACTATGTGGGTTCATGGGAGGTGCTCAGTAAATGTCATTCTCCTTCCGTTCTGAAAATCTTAATCCTGTCCTGTGCTCTTACCCTAAGCCAAGCCAGAACTGAGCCCCGGCTTAGTTCTCAAGGTTGCTGAAAGTGTTGTCAAAAAGGTGGCTTTATAGCACAGAGCAAAACTGAATCGACAGGGCAGGTGTGGGCAGAGAGATCAAGGGAGAGTTGGGGTCCCCAAAAGGGACACCTTCCGCAGGCATCTTGGTGTGGCTATTTTTCCCCAAAATGTTCTCTTCCTAAACTTAAAAACACAGACACCAACTGTTTATTCCTTTTAAATCTCTGTGAAAGGCCATGCCTGGCGGGGAGCCACAAGCATGAGAATCCAATCCCCGGAATAGCTCCTGCCGCTCAGCATTTAAATGCCGTCAGTATTTTTATCCGATGATGGGTCACTTTTGAAAAACCCTGCTTGTGTTCTGCCCCTCTAAGAATACATTTCCATTTATAGTGTCTGGTCTCTGGATGTTGTATCCTGGTGTGGGGCCACTGGGTGGCCATGTCCTGTTTCCAGCCAGTTGGAAATAGTTGGGGGGCCCCTGCTCACCCCTCCTGGCCCTCGCTTTAGCCTTGACAAGCGGGAAGCCTGACTCCCAGCCAAGGCCTGGCTGTCTTTCTTCTTCCTGTGTGAGCCTGAGCTCATCTGGCTGTGGTGAGGTAGGGGAGGGAAGTGGGGGTGAGGGATCCCCTCCAGGTGGCACAGCACCACAGTCTCGCCACCACATGGGACCCTTCATCCTTCACCCACTCAACTGAATGCCCACTAGGCCCTGCACCGGCCTGGTGGGTGTGGGCCAGCAACACTGAGCAGGGACAGCCAAGGCCCCCAGGGCCCAGTGGGAGTTTTTGGGCAGCCAAGGGTAGGGGTGCTCCAGGGTAAGGCTGACCAGGGTTTCAGCCCTGACTCTGCTTCTTGCTACTTGCATGAGCGTAGGCAAATGTCTTAGTCTCTCCGAACCTTGGTTTCTGCACTCGTTAAAGGTTCCTTGTGAGTAGGGAGAGGATTCCGTGGGATGGAGTGGGCCAAGTGGCTCAGCAGTGCTCCGCCAACAGGGTAGGAATCCACGAAATGGCAGGCCCCTTTCCCGTTCCTCTGTTACCTCTGGTAACTCAGGTGAGTATAAGCTGAAAGTCATAGGAAACACATTTGAAATTAGAAATAAAAGTTCTTCTTACGTGTTGGGTATCCTAGCATGCATTGGCATCTCCTGAACTGAAGTTTTTAGCAGTGCGGATTCCTGCTTTGCCCACCCTGATTTAGTTCATTCCATTGCAAGGCCCTGGAGTCTGCAGCTATAGCCAACTTCCCACTAGATTCTGAGGCAGTGTTCCATGGGCCACACTTCGAGAAATGCTGCCGGCTCGGCGCCTGTGGCTCAACTGGCTAAGGCGCCAGCTACATAACACCTAAGGTGGCAGGTTCAAACCCAACCTGGCCCACCAAACAATAATGACGGCTGCAACCAAAAAATAGCCAGGCATTGTGGTGGGCACCTGCGGTCCCAGCTACTTGGGAAGCTGAGGAAGGAGACTTGCTTGAGCCCAGGAGTTAGAGGTTGCTGTGAGCTGTGATGCCACATCACTCTACCCAGGGGGACAGCTTGAGGCTCTGTCTCAAAAGAAAAAAAAAAGGTAAAAAAAAAAAAAAGAGAGAAACGCTGCCTCTGTCATCCATTCCACAAGTGTTTCTTTCAGACCTGCTCTGTGCAGGAGAGAGGCCTATTCCCAGGCCGTGGTGATATAGACAGGTGGGGTTCCAGTACATTCTGGTGGTGGAGTCAGGCAGTGAACAGAAACATGTGCTGTCAGGGACTGATAGAAGTGCTCTGAAGGAAAAGAGCAGAGTAAGCCCAGCTTCTCCAAGTCTACTTGAACATAGACTCGAGTGAGGGAGCAAGCCATGCAGATAGGTGAGGGAAGAGCATTGCAGATAGAATAGTGGTGTGCTCAGGTTCTCCAGCTGATGTCAGCAGGAAGTCTGGACTTTCCACACCTCCGCATCTTCCCTTACATTTTATCATAAGGAGTGCTTTGAGCTGAAGTACAGGCAGTCCCCGAATTACAAATGCCCAACTTATTTACAACTTGGACTTATGAATGGAGGCTATTAATGGTAATAGGTAATTGTACCTGTTCCAACTTACAAATTCAACTTAAGAACAAACCTACAGAACGTATCTCATTTATAATCGAGGGACTACCTGTAACAGAAAACCTCATTCTAAGTAGCTAAACAAATAAGATGGTTTTGGTTTTGTCTTTGTTTTCTCACATAACAAGAAGACTGGAAGTAGGCAGCTGCTGGTGCTGGTTTAGCACCTCAGGGATACCAGAGTCTTCATCTGTTTTGTTGGCTGCACTTTTCCCTTGTGGTCCCAAAAGAGCTGCCTCAGCTCCTGCTCTTACATCTGCATTCAAGACAGGAAGATGGGAGTGGGGTGGAGGTGTCAGTGCCAGGGAAGTCTGCTCCTTGGGTCATAAAACCAAAGGCTCCCTGCCTCCAGCAGACTTCTGCTTAAATGTCATTGGTCAGAACTGCTGTGGGCTACCCACAATGCAAGAAAGCCTGGGAAATTGTGTGGCTAAGGTGAAATTGAATTAGGATCCAACCAGGTCTTCTCATTGCATATGATTACCATGTTTCCTAAGAGTCATTTAATCTGTACTAGTTCTACTTCCCCTTTTTTCCCTTTAGTCCTCTATTTATTAAAGAAACTTGTGTCATTTATTCCATAGAATGGGCCACAATATGGATGTGGCTTATTGAATCATTGTAACCTGTTCCTGGTATTTTCTGTAAACTAGGTCTGGAGCTTTGATTACATTTGGGGTCAGACTTGGCGCCTGTGGCTCAAGCGGCTAAGGTGCCAGCCACATACATCTACGGTGGCGGGTTCGAATCCAGCCCGGGCCTGCCAAACAACAACAACGGCTGCAACCAAAAAGAATAGCCGGGCATTGTGGCAGGTGCCTGTGGTCCCAGCTACTTGGGAGGCGGAGGCAGGAGACTCGCTTGAGCCCAGGAGTTGGAGGTTGCTGTGAGCTGTGATGCCACGGCACTCTACCCAGGGGGATGGCTTGAGGCTCTGTCTCAAAAAAAAAAAAAATTTTGAGGTCAGTTCTCTTGGCAACAAATTGTGGTATATGTACATCATGAAATACTATGCAGTCATAAAAAAGATGAGACTTTACATCTTTTATGTTTACCTGGATGGAGCTAAAACATATTCTTCTTAGTAAAGTATCTTAAGAATGGGGAAAAAAGTATCCAATGTATTCAGTACTACTATAAAATCAGTATATAATCACCCACACATTCATAGGAATGGTAAAACACAACTATAGTCCAGAAAGAAGGAGGGAAGAGGAAAGGGGGAGGGGGGAGGCTAGGAGGAGGGAGGGCTTGGGGGGGGATTCCATCCAATGTGCATAATGCAATAATACATTTCTAAGCTACTAAGAATAAAATATGAATGTTTTTGCCACAACAAATAAGTAAGCAAGGAGATGGTTATATTAATCAGTTAGATGTAAGCATTCCACATTGTATATCAAATCAGCACATTGTACCCCATAAATGCATTAACATACACAGTTATCATTTAATAAAGAATTAAAAAAATTCTCTTGGCAAGAAGCATTCCTAGTGTGCTGTGTACTTTGTGTTGCCTCACGTGGACAGGTACAGAATAATTGGCTTTATTCTCTTTGAGTGCTAAGATTGATCATTTGGTTGAGACGGTGGCAGCAGGCCTATCTCTTAAGTTCACTACAATTGCTGATCATTGCCTAGATCTGGTATTTCTTCAGAGGGTGTATAGTAAGGCTTTCACTAATTCTATTAGTCCTTCCGAATTTTCTTTGAAATTATTCTATAAAATAGAACTTTGCCCTCATCAATTATTGGGTTACCTAGACACATATTTTACATAATAAGAAAGAATAGTGCCTTCCTTTTATTTACCAGCTTCCAGAATAATTAGTCGGTGGCCTAGCAGTTCTAAAGGTATTGTCCAGTAAGGCTTTTTATTTTTTAAAGTGTCATTATACATTCGTGGATTATTTAATGTATTTGATGTCTTTCAATCTTGGCTATTATTAATTTTTTTATTCAAAAAGCTTTATTGAGGATATAATTGACTTACAATAAATGTCATGCCCATAAAGTATAAATTTTGGGCATGGTGGCTCACACTTGTAATCCTAGCTCTCTGGGAGGCCAAAGCAGGTGGATCCCTTGAGCTCAGGAGTTAGAGACCAGCCTGAGCAAGAGCAAGACCCCTATCTCTACTAAAAACAGAAAAACTAGCCAAGCCTTGTGGTGGGTGCTTGTAGTCCCAGCTACTGGGGAGGCCGAGGCAAGAGGATTGCCTGAGCCCAAGAGTTTGAGGTTGCTGTGAGCTGTGATGATGCCATGGCACTGCACTCAGGGCTACAGAGTGAGACTGTCTCAAAGAAAAGAAAAAGTATAAAATGTGAGCAGTTTGACATATGTATGCACCCGTGAAACCATTATCATAAGACAGCGAACATGTCCATCACCCCCCAAAGTTCATGCCTGTCCTCACTTCCTCCTTGGGCTGCCAGTGATCTACTGTCACTCTAGATTAGTTTGCATTTTCTAGAATTGTATATAGATAGAATCATATCATATCATATGTCCCCTAGTTTGCCTTCCATTCAGCATAATTAATTTTGTGAATCAGCTGTGTTATAACATGTGTCTGTTCTACATTGCTTTGTATTGCTGAGGAGTGTTCTGATTTGTGGATATGCCATACCTTGTTTATCCATTTTCCTGTTGGTGGATATTTGGGTTGTTTCCATCTTGTGACTCTTGCAAATAAAGCTTCCATGAACATTCATATACATGTCTTTGTGTGGGCATACTCATACTTTCATTTCTCTTGGCCAAAATTCTAGAATGGCTGGATTATATGGCAGGTATATGTTTAACTTTTTAAGAAATTGCTAGGGTTGGGCGCAGTGGCTCATGCCTGTAATCCTAGTACTCTGGGAGGCCAAGGTGGGTGGATTGCTTTGAGCTCAGGAGTTCAAGACCAACCTGAGCCAAAGCGAGATCCCATCTCTAAAAAATAACTGGGTGCTGTTGCAGGCACCTGTAGTCCCAGCTGTTTGGGAGACTGAGGCAAGAAGATTGCATGAGCCGAAGAGTTTGAAGTTGCTGTGACTTATGCGGGGCACTCTACTAGGGGCGACAAAGTGAGACTCTGCCTGAAGAAAAAAAGAAAAGAAATTCCTAAACTCTTTTCCAAAAGTGATAGCAGTATTTTATATTCTCACCAGCAGTGTGTGAGAGCTCTAGTTGTTATATATCCTTACCAACACTCGGTATGATCAGTCTTTATAATTTCAGCCATTCTAATCAGTGTAGAATAGCATCTCATTGTGGTTTTACTTTGCATCTCTCCAATGACTTTGATGTTAGAATCTTTTCATCTGGTTCTTGGCCAGACTTACCATAAGTCAAGTCTTTGGTGAAATGTCTGTTTAACAATCTTTTGACCTAAAAACAACAACAATCTTTTCACTTTTTTTTTTTTTTAGAGACAATCTCACTTTATTGCCCTCTGTAGAGTGCTGGGGCATCACACAGCTCACAGCAACCTCCAGTTCCTGGGCTTAGGCAATTCTCTTGCCT
>NW_003852398.1:4245050-4256422 GCF_000181295.1 Otolemur garnettii | reverse complement strand
CTCCATACATGGGGCCAGCGCCCTACCAGCTGAGCCACAGGTGCCACCCCTGACTTTTTTTTTTAGACAGAGTCTAACTCTGTTGCCCCAGGCTAGGGTGCCATGGCATCAGCTTAGCTCATAACAACCTCAAACTTGTGGGCTCAAATGATCCTCCTGCCTTAGCCTCCTAAGTAGCAGGAACTACTAGCACCCACCAGAACACCTGGCTAGTTTTTCTCTCTCTTTTTTTTTTTTTTAGACAGAGCCTCAAGCTATCGCCCTGGGTAGAGTGCTGTGGTGTCACAGCTTACAGCAACCTCCAACTCCTGAACTTAAGCGATTCTCTTGCCTCAGACTTCCAAGTAGCTGGGACTAAAGGTGCCCACCACAATGCCCAGCTATTTTTTGGTTGTAGTTGTTATTGTTTGACAGGCCCAGGCCGGATTCAAACCTACCAGCTCTGGTTTATGTGGCTGGCACCTTAGCACTTGAGCTACAGGCGCCACCTAGTTTTTTTATTTTTAGTAGAGATGGGGGTCTCACTCTTGCCCAAGCTGGTCTGGAACTCCTGAGCTGAAGCAGTTCTCTTCCCTTGGCTTCCCAGAGTGCTAGAATTAGAGGTGTGAGCCACAATACCAGGCCTTTTTGCCCATTTTTTATCAGGCTGTTTTCTTATTGAGTTTTTGTTTTGTTTTGTTTATTAAATCATAGCTGTGTACATTAATGCAGTCATGGGGTACAATGTGCTGGTTTTATATACAATCTGAAATATTTTCATTCTTACTGAGTTTTTAAGTGTTTTTTACACTTTAAATGATTCAACTACGACTTAGACTTTTACCTAACAACCACAAATAATGTAACCTAATTGTTGATACCCATATATAAATGGAAATTTAAAAAAAAAAAGAGTTCTTTATACTGGGTATAAATCCTTTATCAGAGAAGTGATTCACATGTATTTTCCCCAGTCTGTGGCTCATCTTTTCATTCTTTTCACAGTGCCTTTCAAAGACCAGTCGATGAAGCCTAATTTATCAGCTTTTTTCTTTTATGAATCGGGCTCCTGGGTATCTCTTCCCAAAAAAATCTTTGCCTAACCTAAGTTTATAAAGATTTTCTTATGTTTTCCTCTGGAAGGTTTATAGTAAGTCCTGAAGTCAAATTGAACTTCGTTCCTTTTCAAAGTTGCTTTGTCTATTCTAACTGCTGGAATTCTGACTGGAATTGAATTGAATCCATCAGTTTGGGGAGAAATGTTATCTTAGCAGTCTTGAGTCTTCTGACCCACTAACGTGGTACATTTTGCCATTTATTTAGGTCTTCTTTTATTTCCCTCGGCTATGTTTTCTAGTTTTCAGTATATGTTTCTTGTAGTTCTGTCAAATTTATTTCTAAATATTTAATATTTTCATGTATCTCCAAAGAATAATAGAAGTAACGGTTTGTATGAACTTTTGGTTCCAACTTACATTGTTTCTTTCTGAAGGTATAAGCAAGGATGAAAATCCATTTTAATCACTATGCCTCTCCCCAACACACACATGAAACATAAGAGGTCATAGCCTTCTGTACAGAGCCTTTTTCCATGTCCGTATATAGAGACCTTCCTCATTCCCCAGGCAGCTGTACCATCCCCACTCTATGGAGGAGCTGGAGTGTACTAACTAGTCCCCTCTGGCTGGATGTTTAGATGGGCTCCAGTCATTTGCTATTGTGGCTGGGGCTGTGGTGAATAGCCTTGGGCACACATCATTTTATATTTTCACCTGGAATTTACTGAGTGCCCTTAATGGGCCAGGCCCTGCATGACCCACAGGAGATTCAGGGACAGATCTGACCCAGCCCAGCAGGAGTGGCAGACCCTGCAGCCTTCTCTGGGCTGGGCCAGGTATATATCCTCAGAGCCTAGGGAGATGGGGGAACTGCCTTGGGATGGGGAATGTGGTTTGTCTGGCTTTCTGGAAGCCCAACAGTCAGACTAAATCCTCTTCTGCTTTGTCCAGACTTGGTCTTGGTGGGAAGGACCACCAGGAGTTTATGGTTAGAGAAGGAATTTGGGGTGGGAGAGGTCACAGGTAGAGGCAAATTGGGATAGAAGTAAAGGCCACCAGAGGTAGGGGGCCATGCTATGGATAGAGACCTCTGTGTAGGCACTGAAGTTTAGGGAGAGAGTGCAGGGAAGATACTATACAGGTGTTGGTGACATCAGCATTACACATGATGTGGGCAGGGGTCACCACCTAGACCTGCTATCCAGGCCTTCACCCCTTTACTTCCTAGCCTGTCTCCATCTTCCAGGCAGGAATGTGCAAAAGGTAAGAAGCAAATGTCAAATGGCCAGAGGGTGTGAGTTCAAGTCCTGGCCCTGCACCTGGGGCAAGTAAAGTGGAAAGAATGCTATTATCTGCCACACAGGGCTTTCAGAGTGATCTGAAATGAGGAATGCAAAGTCTAAGCCCAAGGCACCATCTAAACCCAAGGCCTGGTGCAGATAAGCTCTCCCAGGGAGTGGTGGGGGTGGGGGTAGGGGGTGGAGTAGCAGCAGTCCTAGCTGTGATTGCGGTTATTATTATTCTTCTTCCCTCAAAGCTTCTCCATCTCGGCTAGACACTGAGATGGACTTTATTTCCTTTTTTGACAGAAGAGGAAGACTGGTTTGAGCTCATAATAGCAGTTTGAATGTCAAGGTCAGGATCCAAGGGACAATGACAGTGATCTCAGGGCTCACTCATCCTGCCTGCCACTTGGCTTTGTCTGGTGTGCTTATTTACTCTCTGTGCCTCCCCCCCACATGCACACACGTGTAAATGCACACACATACACTACCATAGCCAGTGTGTGACGGTGAATCTCAGTAAGGTACAGGGCATGAGTAAGTGAACAAACGAGCGAGTTTTTCACCCAATTCCCGGGCATTCGGCACTGAGGGCTAGGACAGGCTAGTGGGCAGGGTTGACCAGGCCAAAGCTCCAACTAAAACCCCTGATGGCTATTTTTGGGATGAATGACCCACCACTTCCAATGACTTGCTCCTAAATGGCGTCTAATTTCATTAAGCCTTGGAAACAGTGACATCACAAGCGCCTGCCGGGTAGCCGCCCACATATGGCGAACCGCAGAGTGAGCTGAGATTCTTCTGCAAGAACGGGGAGAAGTGAGGTCCCAAGCAGCAAAAGTTAAAATAGCAAAGCTGAGGCATTCTGCTATGAAAAGAAATTACAGATGAAATCCATTAGTCAGACATTTCCAGCGGCAGTTTCCTTGCTTGGGAGCAGGGTAAGACGTGTGTGTTTATTTTGGGTTGGGTTATGTACTCCTTGCTCTATAGGCTGGATGTGGCCCATAAAGTGGATTTCTGTTAAGTAAGTCCTGTGTTCCCATTGACTTTTACATGTATCCTAAAGTGTGATGAAGCTAGAGGGACAGATTTGGCACCTTTTTGGTTAAAATAGTGACACTTGTGTATTTACTGCACCATTTTAATAAGTCACAAAGTGAATTCAGATGGTCTTTATCTTTTCCCCTTGGGTTCCTTTGCTCAGGGTTTTCCCAGTGAGGTCTCCCTCTTCAGGCACAGAGAAAAAAAAGGAGCAGGAAAGATGGTTTAACTCTAGACCCCTGTTCTCTGCCCTGTACCTTACTTAAAGAGAACTATATGCATAGTTCCCAGTTTCAGCACTGTGCATGTTTGGGGCTCACAGTTACTCACTGCACAAGGCCATCCTGTGTACTGTGGGATGCTCAGCGGCACCCCTTGCCTCTGTCCCCAAGGTACCAGTAGCACCCCCACCATTTGTGACATACCAAAAAAGACAGTGGCCCCCAAGGGGCAAGACCTCCCTTGGCTAAGAACCATGGGCATACACCTTCCCAGGGCATGAGAGCTGCCAAGGATTCTCAAGCTTTTTATTAGCTTGTTTCATTTTAAAAACTCTTGAGTTTAGGCTGGGTGGAGTGGCTCACACCTGTAATCCTAGCACTCCGGGAGGCCGAGGTAGGTGGATTGGTGGACCTCAGGAGTTCGAGGCCAGCCTGAGCAAGAGTGAGCTAAAATGAAAAACTTTAGCCCAAGAGTTTGAGGTTTCTACTAAAAATGAAAAACTTGAGCCCAAGAGTTTAAGGTTGCTGTGAGCTATGATGCCACAGCACTCCACCAAGGGCGACAAAGTGAGATTCTGTCTCAGAAAACAAACAACAAAAAACCTCTGAGTTTAATCTTACCTTGACCTGGGTCAGTCATTCCTCTTCGAGGCTTTCTTTTCTCCACTGTACTGCACGTGGATTGGGCATGTTGATCTTAGGGTACTTTTCAGAGCTGACCATTGGGGGTGTTGAGGGCAGGGGGCTCTGTGGGTTGTAGGTTTGGATCCTGTCCTAGCAGGGGCTAAACCTCTTGCACAGCTACCTCCAGGTACTAGTCCTATTCTCTCCCTTCCAGGCATCCAAGGTCAGTCTTTGTTAAACTCAGTTGATTGTTATTTTGCCTTAATTTCAGCCCATTTTGCCTTTTTTTAAGTAAAAATTTCTAAATATCCACAGAATTGGAGAGAATAGGACAGGAGGCCACTAGGCTTCTATCACCCAGATTTACCACCATCCATTTGGTCTTAATCTTGTTTTTACTGCCAGCTTGTGGGCCTTACTCTTATGTAGATCCATTCATTTCACTCAGTTCCCCAAGGGCCTGGTCTGGGCAGGGCTGGCAGAGAGGAGGGCTGAAGAGCAAAGGTGCTAGACCTGCCCTCGGGAAACTCGGCCTACCAGGAGGACATGGCCTTGGTGACCATAAAGAATCCATCCTTTAGCTTTCTCTGTTTGAGGCTAAGAAATTCCAGTTCTTTAATTTTCCTTCTTAAGAATTATTTCCCACCTAAATGGGCCTGGTTTGTCCCTTCCCTTTTGGGAAAAGCAGCAAGAACATAAAATTAGGCTCGGCGCCTGTGGCTCAATTGGCTAAGGCGCCAGCCACATTCACCTAAGGTGGCGGATTCGAATCCCCAGCCCGGGCCGGCCAAACAACAATGATGGCTGCAACAAAAAAAATGGCCAGGCATTGTGGCGGGCGCCTGTAGTCCCAGCTACCTGGGAGGCTGAGGCAGGAGACTCGCTTGAGCCCAGGAGTTGGAGGTTGCTGTGAGCTGTGAGGCCACGGCACTTCCCCCAGGGGGATAGCTTGAGGCTCCGTCTCAAAAAAAAAAAAAAAAAAGAACATAAAATTAGTCCTGGATTCAGATCTCTACCATGGCACTTCAACAGGTGTGTGAGGTTAGCCAAGTCACCAGCCTCTCTGAGCCTGTAAAATGGAACAATAATCCCTAACTCAAAATTTGGTTGAGAGAATTAAATGAGGCCTAGCATGACCCTAGCACATAGTAGGTTCACACTAAAGTGTCCTTTTTCCTCCCCTATTCTCTTTCCCCTTTCCTCTACATTCTCTTGGTGGCAAGGTGGCCACAACTGGTCACATCACATCACTGCAGTGAGGCATTGACTAATGTAAGCCGGAGAGGATGGCTAACTTCCTGGTCTGTCACATGCCTATGGTTCTCACCAGCCTCCCAGTGGCCCGTGCTCTCAGTGACATTCACTGCTGACTCACTTGGTTTGTGGTCAGCTCTGAAACCAGGGTCTTTTTCAGCTCTTTCTTAACCTCCCCTCTCCTTCCCCACCGTGCCGTGGGAATGGAGTCATTATTAGACTACACAGTGTTTAGGTGACCCTTTCTAAGGAGCTCAAAGCTTTGCTCAACTAGCAGCTTCATGAAGACAGGAGCCAGGCCTGCCTTGCTCCCTTGAACTTCTCCACCCTAGAACGCTGCCTAGTAGAGTAGTAGGTGCTTAGTAAATATCTGTTGAATGAATTAATAATTTTGAACTAGTCCCTATCTTCCAAGAGATTCTCATCTGCTCTGGGACAGCATCCTTGGAAAAAGAGGCAAGGGAAATCTGACTTACCAATAAGCAACTGGGTCTTGTGATTCCCATAAGTAATGCGGCAGTGGAAAGACCATGACCTATGGACTCAGACTTGGTTTTGAATCCCAGCTCAGTAACTCACTGGTTTGGTGAGCTTCAGTTTTCTCACTGGAAAAATGGGCTATCAGTATCTTCTGGGGTTATTGTGAGAAATAAATGCAAGTATCTGTGTCAGAGTGCCCAGCATGGACTAGAAGTGATCACGCCAGGACATCGTTTACTCTTTCCTGAGCACCTTCCTTCTTTGCCTCCTGTAGTTGGGTTCAAATCTCACCTCCCTCTCAGGGCTTTATTTATCACCCAGCCTCCTTACCTCCCCTGTCCCCATCCTCAACAAAAACATACTCTTCTTGAAACCCCCGCATACTCAGCGCACATTTGTTAAACCAGCATCTCTGATTCAAATGCCTACAGGGACCTGGCATATGTGAAGAAAGCAGGCTAAGTGGGATTGTGAAGTGGCATCTCTCCCTTTAGATTTATTTTTACGTATCCATTAAATTAATAATTTCAGACTTGTCCCCTAAATTGCAAGAAATTGTACACAGAGTTCCTATATGCCCTTTACCAAGCTTCCCCAAATGTTAACATCTTACATAATCACAATGCTATTATCAAAACCAGGAAAGTAGCGTTATACAGTGCTATTAGCCAACCTACAGATCTTGCTCAAGTTTCGTTAAACGTCCCACTGATGTCCTTTTTCTGATCCTGAATCCCACATCAGAGTTAGTTGTCATGCCTCTTTAGTCTCCTTCAGTCTGTAAAAGTTCCTCAGTCTTGTTCTTAACACATTTTTTTTAACTTTTTTTTTTTTTTTTCGGTTTAGCAGGCCCGGGCCGTGTTCAAACCTCCAGCCCTGGAGCATGTGGCCGATGCCCTAACCACGGAGCTATGGGCGCTCAGCTATGACCTTAACACTTTTGACAGATGCCAGCCAGTTATTGTACAGAATGCTCCTCAGTGTGGTTTTGTTTGATGTTTGCTCACTATCAGAGTGAAGCTGTACATTTTAGGCAAGATTTCCACATTGTGTCCTCCTTACTGCGCGGTATCAGGAGGCACGTGATGCTGACGCGTCTCTGTCTCCGTCCTGCCGACGGTCACTTTCTTCACTTGGTGGAGGTGGTGTCTGCCAAGTTTCTCCACTGCAAAGTTACTCTTTCCCCTCTGTAATTGAGTGTTTTATGGTATGAAGGTATGTCAACATTCTCTTCCTCATCACACTTTTGATTCATTTGTGTATTGTATCTATGTAGATTAGTGGCTTTCTGTTTTGTCCACTGGGTTATAATCTATGATGATCGTTATTTATTCTGATGCTCATATTATCCTTTATTTGGCCAGTGGGAGCCCCTTCAAGCTGGCTTCTGTTCCTTTTGCTATCTTCCCTCCATTCCTGGAACAGTTTCTTGGTTTCTGACTAAGATTCTCCAGGTTCGTCTTTGTTTTTCTTGTTCAGCCTCCAGAATCACCTGTTGGTCCAGTA
Organism: Otolemur garnettii; assembly: GCF_000181295.1. NCBI lineage: Eukaryota > Metazoa > Chordata > Mammalia > Primates > Galagidae > Otolemur > Otolemur garnettii. The sequence continues at coordinate 4,248,973 of NW_003852398.1, read as the reverse complement.
AGCTCCAATTTCTCTGAGTAGGGAAAATAGTAATTAGAAGCTAAGGTTTAGGCTCTAGTTGCCCTTTTTGCTATTGGGCTGTCACTGTTCCTGGACCCTCTCTTTGGAAAGAGCTAGGAAATGTATGTGTATGTGATGTGTATATATTCGTATGTATTTTTCAGTATTTGTATAGATTGAAAATCATGAATTCACACCAGTAGCTCCTTTCTACCTTAACACCAGGTGTTTGAACCTCCTTTCCCCCACTGTGTATTTGATCAGTCCCCTACATGTACTAATCTCCCATCTCTCCCCTCCTCACTCTTTTGGGGCTCTGACATTCTGCCCTGGGCTATGCCTGCTTCCTCACCCTGAGCAGCCTCTGACTTCCCAACTCCCAGTTTTGAAATGATGGTTCCTATATTTTTTAAACTGTGAGACCCAGTTTCTGCCTGTGGGCCCCTGACGGTGAACTGGACAAAAGCTGGGTTGATAGCCACCTGGAGTTTCTTTAGCCCTAGGGTACTGTCACCAGATTAGTTTTTGGCTAGAAGGGAACTTTTAGGTCCCTATGTGCCCCTTAATTTTACACTCAGGGAAACTGAGGCCCAGCAAGGGACAGATTTTCTGCAGATCAAAGCCCAAGTTGGGGCAGGGAGAAGATGAGACCTCTCCTGTTGCCTCCCCCCTCCCCTGTCTCTCTGTCACTTGTTTTTCCAGTCTCCCTTCTGGGAGCCCATGTGTCCCCTGCACTGGCCCAGTCTGGCGTTTCTGGGACACAGGCCAGTAGCCTTCTCTTGCTCAGACAGTCACAGCTGGGCCTTAAGCCTTCTCTGCAGACTCTCTCTTTTGTCCTGCAGAGTGCTGGCCCAGCATTTGACAATAGGGAACTTCCATGTAAAATTCCAAATTTTTGGCTTCTCTTGAAAAAATCAGAAGGTCTTGTCCCCTGATCCCATACCTCCCAGCGGGAAATAGCTGAGACTCAGTGACAGCTACCCCCTGTTTGTTTCCACTCCATCGCTCTCCCCACCCACCAATTCCCAAATTTGCTGACCTCTGACATCTTCCTACTGTGGGTGGCCCTCCTGGCCCCCATTTGCATTGGTGGGAGAATCCTCTGCTGTGGCCTGGTAGGTGGGACCCTCACTTGCAGCCCCTCATCACCCTCCTCTCCCTCGACCATAACCCAGGCCCCATATGGAAGTCACAGCAGCACCCAGCTCCCTAGGGTCTGCTCTACTCTTAGGCTTAGCTTTTGCTTTTCTCCCTACCTGAGCTGCCCTGTCCCTCCGCCTACCTGTCTTCTCATCCTCTAGCTCTGTTCACACTTCACCTCCTGCAGGAAGCTTCCAGGAGGACCCAAGGCTAAGCTAGGGGCCCCTTTCTGGCCTCCTCCAGTGACCCTGTGATGGAGCACCATTGAATTCTTCCTTTTCTTTGCCCCAGATTGTACAGTGATAGTCGCAGTTGAGCCTAGGCAGTCTTGATTCCATAGCTCATGCCCCTATCTCTAGTAGACCTGTTGATGTTAAAAGCATTCTGCATTTTCTGAGTAAGAGAGGTGGGTAGGTCTGGGTGGGTGAGTTGCATGAATCTCCCTCCTGCCTCCAGCCCCAGTTGCTACTACTCTTAGGGGCTCAAGCAGAGGTGACTGGGAACTGAGCAAGCAGCAGACAAAGTAGTACCTTTTAACTTGGCAGCCTACAAGGATTTTTCTCCCCTGAGGTCTTAAAACACTGAGCACATTTCACGTGTAATTAGGATGAGAACACAGAATCAAATATCAGCCCTTACGCAAGATTTCCAAGTTGTTGCGTTGGGCTAAGCAGGGCGCACTTCATTTCCCAGTTGCCAAAGAGGAACCACACGCTGGCCTGTCTCCCTGAGGGTAGGAGCCACTGGCCTCTCCGCCAGGTCAGGCTCTACCCGGGAGCCTGGGAATGCCATGTGCACTGAAGGCCCTCTTGTTAAAGCTCTCCTGTGTGAGGACTGTCTACTGTTTGGGTTCAAGTGAAAGGCAGGAAGCCAAGTACACGGGAAAGCTCTTTGTGACTTCTCTGCATCAAGTCCTGTAGGGACTGTGTTTCCCTTAACTCTTTTCAATAGCCTTGCAGAGTCTAGTAGCGGTAGCTCCATTTTTACAGATGAGGAAACTGAGACTCAGGGAGGTGAAGTCATTTGCCTGCAGTCACCCAGCAAGGAAGAGGACCAGCCAAGATTTGAACCAGGGCAGTCTGATTCCATGGCCTTAACTCCTAAATAGCCCCCAGTAAAGCAGCGCCAGAATTAAATCCTTGTCTGTCTTATTCCAAAACCCCGAATTCTTCCACCACACCCCACGACTTCCCTGCTGTGGTGGGGTCCAAAGGCATCTGTCTGCTTCTGGAGAGGGAAACCACACGGGACAGGAGGCAGAGCCACCACGAGCTGGTACCAAGACTGGGGGTTCCTGGCAGGATTTTCTGTAACCTCATACCTTAGAGTTAAGCAGAGTATCCGGAGAAGCAGGCAGCAGGAACTGGTAGGGGGTGCGGGAGGTGGAGAGTAGAAACAGGAGGAGGAGGTGGAGGCAGGAAAGGGAAGGAGGGGAGTGGAGAGGTGACGCAGAGCATGAATGCAGCGTGGTCATCCAACTCGAGAAAGGCTGTGCGTTCATTCCCATTTCCTCTAGCGTCAGAGTCACCCAAGACACAGGCGTCCGATTTATATCATGATTATTTATTAAGTGCCTACTATGCTCCAGGCCCATGGTCGCGTTTAGGAACATGGCAGGGGACAAACCCCTACAAGGCCCCGCCCTCACGTGGTTACATTCTGCTGGGGGGAAGAAACACCAAGAAGTGTAGACAAGTGAGTGGTCAAGTCATTTGTAATGACCTTGGGCAGTAAGTGCTATGAAGGAAAGATGACAGGCTGTGATCTTAGGGTGTTGTAGGGGGCAGGGGTCCTATAGAGAGAGTTCCCACAATTCCTGTTGGAGGAGGTCCCCTGAAAGAGTAGAAGGAGTGAGTTCTGGGAAGAACCATGGCTTGCTGAGCCATTTGGCACCACAGCTCACTGACTCGAGACCCACCCTTCGTGCCCACCTCACTCCTGTTCTGCTTGCTTTCCACAGGTTTGACATCTACAGGAAGGTGCCCAAGGACCTTACGCAGCCAACGTATACCGGGGCTATTAGTGAGTAGCTGACCTCCTGGCTGTCTCCTCCAGCCCCATCCCTATGCCTGTCCTCTGCACAACTTGTGGGCCGGGGAGGAGAGAAGGAAAGGCAGGAGGGAGGGAAGAAACACTGAGCATCTTGGCCAGGCTGTTACTGTATTGATTTCTATCCTTATAGTAACTCTACAAGGTGTAGGTCAATAGTAACTGCTCTTGGGAGAGGAAACTGGGGCTTGGGGGTCCACACGATGTCATGAACCCCCATTTGAGGCAAGGAGGCGCCTCACCTCCGTGGGATCTTCCCAGAAAAACCATAGCTCTGCTAATCGTGAGAAAAACATCACAATCCCAGATCGGGGGACATTCTATGGGATTCCTGACCAGTACTCTTCTAAAGTGGCAAGGCCTTGAAAAATGGAGGAAAGGCCAAGGAACTATCACAAGTTAAGAGACTAAGGACTCAGGATAAGTAAATGCAAAGTGGGGTCCTGCATCAGTTCCTGAAACAGAAGTAAGCCATTCATGGGACTGTAGCTTAGTTATTGGTACCGTACTAGTGTTAATTTCTTCATTTTGACACATGTACTATGGTTCTGTAAGATGTTAATGTAAAGAGGACCTGAGTTAAGGGTGTACTGTAGGGATACTGTCTATACTCCTTTGTATCTGTTATTATTTTCCAATAAAATGTTCTTTTAAAAGTTAAGAAAATAGGCAGCACCTATGGCTCAGTGAGTAGGGCGCTGGCCCCATGTATAGAAGGTAGTGTGTTCAAACCC
>NW_003852398.1:4242925-4244537 GCF_000181295.1 Otolemur garnettii | reverse complement strand
TGAAGCTGCAGTTCTCTTCTTGAGCCCTGGCAAACCCAGGGAACAGCTCAGCTGCATGGCAGGATGCCTGTCACATAGGCTCTCAGGCAGAGCGGGGTTCACTCTCCTATTGAGCAGCTGTGTGACCTTGGGCAAGTCACTTCAGCTTTCTGAGCCTCAGTTTCCTGATCAGGGGCTTAAACGTGTCCAGAGACATGTCCTGTGCAGGGCACATGCTAAGCCCTCCCAGCGTGGATGACCCTCCTTTTCTTATCACTCTGCAGCTTTGTGTGTTGACCCCCAAGGAAGGGCTGGAAAGGGACCACAACAGGAAAGAGGCTTGCTTAGTATATGAACCTGGTCCAGAAGGTCAAATGCGGCTTCCTGTCTGCCCCCTCTTCCTATGACCTGCCAGTGGCTCACCCCTCTCTCTGTCCTTTTCCCAACTTCTGTAGTTTCCTACTTCATGGGTACTTTCAACAATCAGATGTGTAACCATCTAGAATTTTCTGGAAAATATTTAAGTTTTGATATACCTCTATCATTATTGCTCAGCCCTGCCTTTTTTCTGTTGATATTAAAATACATCCTGGACACCTTTAACCAGTGAAAAAATGGTTACCACATTCTTCTTTCCAGCTGTGTCATCCATTATCTGAAGACTGGTGGTGTACGTAGCCAGCCCCTGGAGGGTGACGCACTCCATTCTAGTTTGTTGCCATTACAGACATCCTTGTCCATATCCTTTTTATACCCTCATATGGTTATTTCTGTAAGGTAACTTTCCTAGAAGAGGAATTACTGGGTCAAAGGGTATGTGTGTTTTAAAATTCAGAAGGTCCTGCCAGATGGCCCTCCAGGGATCTGGTCTGATAGGCAGTGCTCAGGATGGCGAATTTCCTCACACAAGAGGAAGAGCGTGAGGCATAGGAAGCCAGCCTTAGCTACCACTCAGTGAACAAATATTTATTAATTGGGTCGTAGGGCCAGGTCCCCTGCCAAGCGCTAGGACCATGATGATGAATGGACTTAGGTCTTTGTCCTTGAAGAGCCCAGTGGGGTAGCAGATTCAGACACATACCATTTCATTATGTTGTGATAGGTGTGTTCATAACTGAAGGGAGGGATCAGGTTTGCTGGAGACTTACAGATCAGGGTTTGAATTTTGCCTCTCCCACTTAACATGCTGTGTGACCTTGGATTCCTGGGTCTCAGGTTTAGTATCCCCTTTGCTGGCTGCACCAGGTTTCTTACCAGCAAGCATTCTCCTGGGGTCACATTCCTACCCGCCCAATGCCTGAGTCAGTTTCAGAAGTCAGAGTCAGAGAGCCTTTAAGTCTTGCCCAAACATGGATTGAAAAACCTTCATCCATGCCTTCAGTATCAGAGGGCCTTTCTGGTTGAAATACATTTTACCTACCTTCATGTTTTCTATTCATTTGTTTGTTCGTTCATTCGTTCAACAAACATTGATTTTGTACCTTTTCTAAGCTAGGCGCTGTGCTATCCCATGAGGCCACAGAGGTTCCAAGACCTCCTTTCTGCTTTGGCAAGCATTTATAAGATCAGGACCTTGGGACTCGGTGCCTGTGGCTCAAGCGGCTAAGGCGCCAGCCACAAACACCTAAGGTGG
>NW_003852398.1:4233519-4242712 GCF_000181295.1 Otolemur garnettii | reverse complement strand
AAAAAAAAAAAAAAAAAAAAAAGATCAGGACCTTGGACCTCTTGGGTCTCAGCTAAGCAGACTCAACACTGATTGTGTCCACCTGCTGGGCTGACCAGGCTTCTGTTCAAGCCCCGAGAAAACACACAGGTTTCAGAAAGAGGGCTTGCCATCCCCATTCCTCCACTCAGCTCCAGTCTGGGTGGCATCAGAACCTTGGGGATAGACGTCTGCAGGCAGGGGGGCCAGGAAGGCAGCGAGGAGACTTGAGTCTGTTCAAGTCAGTACTGACCTTCACTAACACTCTGTGTTTGGTGGCTGTTCATCATCATGGCACCGAGGGGGTTTTAGGGAGTGCAAATGATTCTGAAATGTGGGTCCGGTGTGATCCTGGTCAGAAAAGGTGCAAAATTCCAGAAAAAAGAATTGCCTGCTCAGTGGGATTCTCCTTTAAGAGGCATAATGATGAGCATTTGCAGGTGAGAAGGGGAAGAACAGCAGCCAGGAAATGTGGATTGACAGCTGATCTCCAATGGATTCGTTCAGTGCCTGAAGAGGAAGCTTGAAATTAATTTCTTTGCTATAAATAAAATTCAAAATAACCATGACCACTTAAGCAAAGCCTAACTAAAAAGGGTGTGCCCATTACACTGCACATGTTCATTTAGAGAAAAAAGGGATTGGTGTACTTACATGTGCTTGTATGTCTGCGGAAAGACACATGGGACTGCAGTAGGGCAGGAGGGAGAGACTCATGATCCCCTTTTACTTTTATTTTTTTTTGAGACAGAGCCTCAAGCTGTCACCCTGGGTAGAGTGCCGTGGCATCACAGCTCACAACAACCTCTAACTCCTGGGCTTAAGCAATTCTCTTGCCTCAGCCTCCCAAGTAGGTGGGACTACAGGTGCCCGCCACAATGCCCAGCAATTTTTTGGTTGTAGTTGTCATTGTTGTTTGGCAAGCCTGGGCTGGATTCCAGCCTGCCAGCTCCGCTGTGTGTGGCTGGTGCCTTAGCTACTTGAGCTATAAGTGCCAAACTTCATGATACCCTTTTAAAATGGCTGGATGTTTTTTCTTGTAAAATACATTTATTACCTATTTTTATGAAAAGTGGTGGCTCAGCGTCTGTGGCTCAAGTGGCTAAGGTGCCAGCCACATGCACCTAAGGTGGCGGGTTCGAATCCAGCCCGGACCCACCAAACAACAATGATGGCTGCAACCAAAAAATAGCCTGGCGTTGTGGTGGGTGCCTCTAGTCCCAGCTACTTGGGAGGCAGAGGCAGGAGAATTGCTTGAGCCCAGGAGCTGGAGGTTGCTGTGAGCTGTGATGCCACAGCTCTCTACCCAGGGGGACAGCTTGAGGCTCTGTCTCAAAAAAAAAAAAGAAAAGTGGTTGCCCCCTTCATCAGTGTTTGCCCACCCTTGACATGGGCTTATGCCAATCGTTTGCACTCCCTAAAACCCCCTCGGTTGCCCCCTTCAATGTTGCCCCCATACAACTTTTTCAAAGTTTGAGAGCAATTGGGAGCAATTGTCATATCCCCTGCCTCTCAGGGTGGTTGGAGAGACTTGGGGCAGTCTGCGCCATCCCACCCTTCACTAGGAGTCTGAGTTCTTGGGGCTCCTTTTCTAGGAGTGCCAGCTCTGGAACATGTGGTTTCCAGTCCTGCCTCCCCACTCCCCTCACCCATGGAGGCCCAGGTCAGCCTCTTCTTGCTGAGTCCCCCATTTCTGCACCCTTGACATGGGCTTATGCCACCTGTCAGGGCTCGTGGAAGTGTGAGATGACAGGGTGTCTGTGAACACCCTCGTGACGGGGCACACAGAAGGTGCTTGGCAAATGCTTCCTTCCTTCCCTCTGTGCTCAGAGTGCATCTTCAGCTCTTTGTTTCGAAGAAGGAGATCGATAGATTGATGGATTTGGAGCTGTTTGTTTTAAAGTAGGTAGATAGATAAATAAATAAACAAGCTAAAAAATAAGATAAATAATTAGCTTTAACATCCCTGGTCCGTGGTCATCTCTGCTAGTGTAGTGAAGCTGTTGAGAACGTAGCAGAATCAGAAAGTGGGATTGGGAACTCTGTGTAGGCAATTAAGGGCCCCCAATTTGTTAAATCACCTTCCCTAAATGACCAGACCCTCCTGACATCTCCAGATGGAAGTCCTAGTAATTTAAATCCTCAGAGCAGCCCTATGAGGCAGGTGCTACCATTGCTGCCATTTTCTAGATAAGGAAATTGAGGCACAGAGGTTAGAAACTTACCTAGGGACATGTAGCAGGTTAGTGATGGAGCCCCAGGGTGACCCTGGGGTGTGAACCCTCACCCATTAAGCTCTTCTGTGATACGCTCAGGTGAGGGGTGTTCAGCCCTTGTTTTGTACCTATCAGTGCCTCCATATCCCCAGACCTGGGACAGGTGCTAGAGCTGTGGAGTTTTTACCTTTAGGGATATCAGTCTGGAGGGAAGAACATCCACTAATAAAATGTGGAAAGGGTTCAAATAGAGGCGGGAACCCACAGGCATGACTAGCTCTACCTCTGGGTGTATAGAGCTTCACTTCCGAAGGGACATTTGAGTTGGGCTTGGGAAGATGCGTAGGAGTTCACCAAGCAGAGGATGACCATAGAGGAGAGAAGGTGGTTCCATGCAAAGGAACAGAAATGAAATGCATATTTGGAGAACTGCCCAGGGCTTTAGGTGGCTGGGTGGCTGAATGTAGGGGGTGTCAGGAGATGGGGCTTTTGATCTGAGTTAAGGGCCATACCCTGGGGCACTTGCTATGTCCTGTCCTAAGGCATGACCCCAGGCGCCATGCAGGTGAGATGGACAGTTGACATGGGTCAGCTCTGGCTCCAGAACTCTGCTCTACACTGCATTTCAGACATGTTGGACTTTCTTTCCCTTCCAGAAAGAATTCTTCTCTTAGTCATCTCATTTTCTCTAGTTCTGTGGCCATGGGCACTTGTTCAGGGTACCATGGAGGGTGTTGATAAACAACAGACATTGTCTCAGTCTTGGGATCAGGGCAGCAGAAGGGAGTAGTGAGGCCTGTGGCAAACTTGAGGGCCTTTTATGTGAAATGCGCCAATTGTTCAATGTGGACTCCACATTTTAAAATATGCGTCACTCAAACCAAATAGAACACATGTGTGGGCCACCAATTTGCAGCCCCTCTTTTTGTCTGGCCTCTGCATTAAAGAGCTCTTGTGCAAGAAAGCCGGGCGGGCCCCCAGGAGGGTTGCCCACTCAGGGAGGTTGATCCAGACCCGAGGGGCAGATCAGTTCCCAAGGCAGAGTGCCTTTCTGGGGGTGGGCCTGCTTCCCATTGAGGCCACAAATCAGAAGGGGCTTTGAGGGGCCTGTGGGCGCCCCCATCACACTGTGTCCTGGGTGCTATTTCCTCTTCCCTCTGAGCTGGCCTCCCGTCATCAGTGCCTGCCCCCCTTAACAGTTTGCGTCTCTGTTATTTCTTCCAGTCTCTGTCTGCTGCTGCCTCTTCATCCTCTTCCTCTTCCTCTCGGAGCTCACTGGATTCATAACGACTGAAGTGTAAGTCATGCTTCCCTGATAGGGCATTCCAGAGCGTTCTGGGACCCTAGACAAGAATGAGGGAGAGGTCGTAAAAAGGAAAAGGAACCTCAGACGCTTCCAACTTTTATTTCTAAGTCTGTGGCATTGGTCAGCTCTCCCCTTTCTTAAAAGGGTTTTAAAGTTGAAGTAAAAGCTAATGTTCTTTCATTAAAGCTGGAAGAGAATGTTTTGGTTCATTCTATGGAGGGTCTTCTGGGTCCACAGATGAATGAAGTAACTTGCTCAGCTCTGCCGTCCCTTTGTTTGGCTTTTTTCCCTCTGAATCATCACACGGGCATTTGATGTTAGAGCTGAAGAGTTCAGAGAAACGGGTGCAGCTTCCTACCAGAAGAGCTGGTGAAGCTGCTGACATCAGACCCCAGCCCCCTCCACTAAACCCTTCTCATTTCTTAGGCCCACGCTCAGCAAAGAATCAGTGTGGGCTTCCTGGCAGTGGCTGACGCAGAGTTAATCCATCCACGATTCCTAGAATTATCTGTCGTCCAGATAACCTAGTAAACGCTCTGGGGCGTGTGTAAGAGAATGCCATTGGCATTATTCAGTCAAGACCTCGTGGGACGCCCCTCTGAGATAGAATTAGACCCAGGAGCTTCCTGCCTTTGGCACTGGCTCGAGGCTTCAAAGCCTCTTCTTCGTTTTCGTGTTTACAATCCAGAAAGTCATCACAGAGCTGGGCCCTGGCCACCCACTTCCCTGTTCAGTACTGGAATTTTCTTTCTTACTCATGGAATTTGTTTCCTTTGCCTCCCTCTCAGGCACAAGACAATAGGAAACTACAAACAGAGCTGCTTAGCCCAAGATGGCCATGTTGTTAAAAAGGCATTACCACCTTTAATCCTCAAACAGCCCCAGGAAGTGGCTGTCCTGTCCCCTCTTTACCGGAGAGGAAACTGAGGCTCAGAGAGATGAAGAGAGCTTCCCATCGTCACACAGTAAGCAGGTGTCTCCCAAAGCCACATGAGTGCTTTGCCAGCACACTGAATGGCTAGTCTCGCCTTGTTTCTGGGCATACTTCCTGCCCTCCACTGGTGTAGGAGAATTTGCCATCCCTGTCACTCTGACCCAGTTTTTAGTGCCTGTGATGGCACCAAAGTCTGGGAGGCCTCATAGAGTGGTGGTAAGAGCATTGCATAAGGCCTTGGGAGACCTACGGCCAGGTCTCTGCTTGATTAGTACTTTGCTGTGTGACCCTGGGCAAGTTGCCAAACATCTCTGGGTCTCAGAATTGCTGGCCAAATGAGGGAGGATAGACCAGAGTCAAAGGTCCCCTTCTAGCCCTGGAAGAGGCTTTGTCTGCTACCCAAGACATGATCCCCTGGCCGTGCTAGGCTCAGAGAAAGTGTTTTATTCCCCCAGGTCCCTAATGAGGGATGACTTTGTCTAAGATAAGCGTCTTCCCCTCTCTGCACAGTTGGGGCATTGGACTTCTCAGGGATCATCCTATCATGAATCAAAGGTGGAAATGGAGAGACTGAGATTTACTGGCATTATGAAGCACCTCCTATGTGCCAGGCACCCTCACCCTCTCTGAGAGGGGGCTCACTTATCTTGGCAGACCCATCTTGTGCTAAGCAAGGTGAGAGAGAGGGTGATACCTATAACAGCAGCAAGGACCAGACACCAACCGGGCAGGTGTCTTTACGTGTTGAAGCAGAGCACCTGCAAGTGTGGGTGACCCTATGGCTAGAAGTGCCTGGTGTGTGTGCAGACAGGAAGAAAGCCGTGGAATGGAGCACAGAGGATCGGGAAGGGCTGGGCCCCTTGCGCTGCTGGTCTGACAGGACTCAGTCCTTGACTGGGAGCTTATGGCACCCAGAGCCAGGGCTGCTCACTCAGTGCTGTGTGGTTCTGGGCTCAGAGGAGCCGAAAATACCAGCAGTGGACACAAAACTAGACTGTTTCAACTAGTGATAAATGCTCCAAGACCAAAACAAAGGCAAGGTAGGAGAGAGAGAATGAGCGGGCTACAAGTGATATATTGAGGATGAAACAAGATTATTTAGCCAGAAAGTACTTACTGTATCTGATCTACTTTAATATCAGTAGATCCAGCCAGGTACGGGGCTCAAACCTATAATCCTAGCACTTGGGAAGCTGAGGTAGATGGATTGCTTGAGCTCAGGAGTTAGAGACCAACTTAAGCAAGAGCCAGACCCCATCTCTAAAAAATGACTGGGCGCTGTGGTGGGCTTCTGTAGTCCTAGTTACCTGAGAGGCTGAGGCAAGAGAATCCCTTGAACCCGAGAGTTTCAGGTTGCTGTGAGCTAAGATGCCATGGCAAACTACCACAGGTGATCAAGTGAGACTCTGCCTCAAAAAAAAAAAAAAAATGTATCAGCAGGTCCATATCTCTCTGCACATTTATTCTTGTCCTGTGTATGCTCCATGCAACTCTAAAAAGGTTTTAAGGCTGTTACTGGCATACAGTAAGTGCTCACTAAATGTAAATTTCCTGGCCCACCCTTCTACCCTCCTTTGAGTTAAGAACAGGCGTCTTTCACCTCCTGGTAACAACATGAGAGGTGGCATTAGTCATCTGAGCCCGTAGATAGGTGGGGCATTAAGGCAGTGGGCCACAGATAAGTTTTGATGTCAGAGCTGGTGAGAGTGTGGGGAAGGCCCTTCCAGTGAGCCCAGACAGCGCACACCATTTACCAAGGGCAGGGCTGGTTTTCGGATGAGCAGTACGTTTCCCCCAGTCTCCCTCCTCCCCTTCTCCAGGATGTCCTTTTCTTTGGTCCTGGGAGCATCCTGGACTGGACACTTTGACCCCACCAAGTCCATGGAGAGGTGGAAAGATGAGGGGTAAGGGAAGGAAATGCTAGGGACACTTCTTAGTGCATTTTTGGCCCTGTGCTAAACACATCTCCCTCCTCAGTGTCAGTGGCCAGAGGGAGACAGGGATGAAGAGAGAGGAGCTGCCCACAGGGAGTCCTCACGGATGCATCCTGAAGACTTCATGAACAGTTGGTAGGAAAAAACATTGCCCCTTCGGTCAATTTATCAAATGCCCCTTCTGCCATTTATCAGAAGCCTCTGTGACCCCTGGAAGCCCTGCAGGTTTGTGAAGAATTAGAAGTCACAATTTTCCTCTTTCCCTGGACGGCTGGCCATCTCCGGCAGTTTTGTGACTACAATGGGTCAGCACCCCTTTCCCCCGCTCTGAGATTGTAACCCAAGGAAATGAGGTCACTGCTGGTTGGATCAACAGTGTTCCAACCTGGCCTGTGGTTATCAGTGACATAAGACGCTTATTCTGGCCTGGGCCTGTGGGGAGGGAGGCATGTTTGTTTGGATGGTTGGGCTTCAACCTGGGCTTTGGACAGGCCGGTAATTATCCTTGGGAAAGAGGCCCCACAGGGTGTTCGGAGACTCTGTGTTTCCAGGGGAGTAGCCTCCTCCTTGGAGAACCTGGCCACAGAATGTTCCCGTCTTTGACCGCCCAGGCTCTGACTGCTCTTGGTAATTATTAACCTCATGAAGATTTATAATAATAAAACATAGTAGCTGGAACTCCTCATTGAAAACTTGTAGCATAATATAGTTCATGGTGCTTTCAAGTTATGATTGTTTGTGTGACCATGTGCTAGCCCCCGAGGTTAGTGCCTCGTAATGGTCATCTCATTGCCTCAACCCCTTGATGCAGCTGCTACTGTTAGCCCTACATTATAGCTGAGGAAACTGAGGCACCAGGAGGTGAAAACCTTGTGAGGTTAGTAAGTGGTGGAGCCAGAGTGAAACCCAGGTCTTGGTGACACCTGAGCCCAGACTCAGCACGCCCACTCTGTCATACCACCTGTCCCTGCTCAGAGCATTTGGGGCTCCAGGCACGTGGGAGCTGCTGCTTTTTGGTCAGAATAGTTGACTAGAGGACTTGGATGCACCTTCCTCGGGGGAGGTGGCTGAGCAGGCAGATGGAACCCCCAGAAATGGGAGCTTGGAGGCCACCCTGTGTCATGTTCTCACAGGCTCCCTGTAACAGGTCTGGGGTGGGGAAGCCAGTAGCTTAACTTAGAGAAGGAGCTGGAAGTCTCCCTCTGAGCCCCAAATACCTGCCTGGAGCCTGAATTGGGGGCCAGGCTGGCTAGAGTACCTCTGGTGTCACATTAGAGAGCATCAAGGACATTGCTCTTAACAGTGTGAGGCCTGAAGAATGCTGAACATGGAGAGACGGGTTTATGAGGATGAGCTTGGGGTAGGGTGAGCTGGAGGCCAGGGCCCCAGTGTGGAGTGGGTGATGACACAAGGCAGAGAGGCTAAGGGTGCTGGGACCATGGCTTGGGAGCATGTGTGTGTGACTGGGTGGCTGGCCATTGGGACATATTTTGAACATCCACCCGGCAGGCCATAGATGTACTTCCTTTGCTTGGAAGAGTCAGGATCCGAAACCCACAGTCCCAGAGTGCTTGCTTGCAGAGCCTGCATCCCTCCCCTCCCATTCCCACCCCCCATTCCTTGCTGCAGCCTCTGCTACGTAAGTTTTCCATTTGATCAAAGATGAAGCAGAGGTCAGCAACTTTGGGCAGGAATCTAAACTATTTGAGTGCTCTTCTAAAGGCAAATAAAATTGTTTTCCATAGATGTCATCGGACTCACGCCTCGGCCTAGAATGTCAAGGCCCTCTACTACATTCCACCTACACTCCCCCCAACTGCACCTCCCAGGCCCTTTCTTACCTTCTCCCTACAAGGCCACTGCTTACCCACAGTCCACACACCCCCACACACTCGGCCACTCCGAGGCTGACTCCCCAACACCATCTGGCATCACTTACCTGGAATGTGGCCCCCCCCACCATCTTCGCTGCTTCCTGGGGGGGTTCATTCCCAAGAAGTTTGCAAGCATGTGCTCTGTGCTCAGGCTCAGGGGGTGCTGTCCTGAGAGAGGTGACAAAGGGAGGCTTGTGGGGCACAAAGCAGTGGACCCTGGAGTGCCTTCATGTCCTGCAAGCCATGTAGGCCATGGTGGGGGGACATGTCTGAAGATTATCAAAAAGGGCAGTGACACCTGCAGTGAAGGTCTATTTGGGGGCCACTTGCTCTCAGTGTTTCACCAATACCTGTCCCATCTAGACAGTGTGATGCCTGGGAAGGAGGGGAGGGCTCTGATCATGGCCAGCCATATGTCCTCTGAGCCTGGTTTCAACACAGGAGAAGAGAACAGTAACCTCTGTTAAATACCAGCTTGCTGCGAGTGGATGAGATACTCATTCATGAATGTGAAATGAAATGGGAGCGCGTTCCTAAGACTGAGCTCGGGTGTTTCTCTTGTTCTTATTTAATCTTCTCAGCAACTCTATGACATAGATACTATGATTGTCCCCACTTTATGTCTGGGGAGACTGGTGGGGGCAAAGTCCCTAGCCCATGGTCTTGTCATTGAAGAGGTGACAGAGCCAGGATTTGAACCCTGGAAGCCTGGGTGCAAAAAATTGGATGCCGTGTTTTCTTTTTTTTTTTTGGCCAGGGCTGGGATTGAACCCGCCACCTCTGGCGTATGGGGCCGGCACCCTACTCCTTTGAGCCACAGGTGCCACCTGATGCTGTGTTTTCTTAACCCAGGCCTGTAGCAGACCCTAGAGAGAGAGAGACACTTCTGCCCTGGGACAGCCTGTAGTGTA
>NW_003852398.1:4227758-4233410 GCF_000181295.1 Otolemur garnettii | reverse complement strand
CCTCCCTCCCTCCTCTCCCCTCCCCTCCTTTCCCCCCTCCTCTCTCATCCTCCTCTTCCCTCCTCTCGATTCCTTCCTTCCTCCCACCCTCCTCTCCCCTTCCCTCCTTTCCCCCCTCCTCTCTCGTCCTCCCCTTCCCTCCCCTCCCTCCCTTCTCTTTCTCCCTCCTTCCCTTCTTCTCTTCCTTCTTTCCTTCCTTCTCTTCCTTCTTTTGAGGGAGGTATAAATAACTTACATAAATCTTAGGGTAGAGGCTTGATGCATTTTCACCCATGTTTACACCCTGATACTCATCACCCCGATCACACGACACATTTCTATCTCCCAGAAGTTTCCCCTGAGCCTCTCCCAATCAGTCAACCCTGTCAGTCACCCCCTTCTGACTTCTGTTGCTGTAGATTAATTTTGCCTATTTTTAAACTGCATCGAAAACTTTTCCAGCATTAACGATGAGGAAACTGAGGCTCAGAGGGATAAGGCAACTTGTTTCAGGTCTCACAGCCTCCACATGGCAGAGCCAGGAGGTGAACCCACGTCTGTCTGCCACTGCTTCCTCATCACCTGTGCTAGTTAATAGAATCCGCAAACTTTAGTGAATCCACAGAAAGCATTCATTTTCCTTCCAGGTGGACTGATTGCTGACAACCCATTGGCCTTTTAAAATCAGTTAAAATCCTAGCCAATAAAGTCAGTTAGCCTTGGCAGGCCCCTGCCCCGGGTGGCTGTGGGCAGGCTTGAGGTGCTAGCCCGTGGGGCAGGAAGCCAGAAGCCCTGGAACATTTGCCTTGGACACGGAAGGCAGCCGTGTTGACCTCATCAGGCAGCACAGGTGATTGAACATGTTTACCGTGAAGCCTGGGGCCTCCAGGAAGGAGCCTGGGAGCAGCCAGCTCTGGCTTATGTAACCAGACTGGCCAGCGTGCGGCAGGCCGGTGCATTTTCCATCCCTGCCTGGCACCTCAGCCCCTCTCTTCTGGGTGGCCCATCAGCCCTGGGGAGCCTGGCTTCTGTTTATTCTGGTGAGGAAGACAGGGCTCCACGTCTGGGAAAGGCTTCTTGGGGCCTTGTGGGTGAGCTCATTTTGGCGCCACACGTGGGATTCACCTTGCTCTTCACTGAGCTCACCTGCCAGAGGATTACCGGGGGTGACATCATCCTACAGTCCTCAGAGGCCCAGCCTCACCAGGTGGGAAAGGTGAATAACTGCAAGGAAGAGTCTCACGCAGTCTCAGCTGAGAAGGGAAGCCAGAGGTTCTCCCTAGGTGATCATTTTGTTAATCATCCAGCAATTTCATTACTCAACAACCCTCCAGACTTGGGAATAAAGGCTGGGGTAGAAATTGGGTGCTGAAGGCCAGGGAGGAGCGTTTGGCAGTAGGGAAACCCATCTTCCTCCAGCCCAGTGATTTTCAATTGGTGTGCTATGACAAGGTCTTAGGGGTGCCTTGAAAATTTTTAAAGATTGTTGATTAAATTATTTTGAAAAAAGTTCAAAGTGGAGTAAGTGTATTCTTGTTTTTACTCTGTTTTTTGGTCAGCATAATTTACTCGTGCCACAGATTCAAGTGTGTCATGAGATTTTAAAAGGTTAGAAGGTACTGCTCTAACCTAATCTTCTGTGATCCTGTTTGCTCATTTGTTCTTGGTGTCCTCCGATATGGGCCAATGCTATGAACCGGGCCAAGCACTGGCCTCCGTCTCCCCTCCCCACACCAAGTGTCCTCTCAGGCCAAAGTCCCCCTCATTTTCTCCCTCGACCCTGGATGCTGAGGAGAGGTTGGGGAAACACCAAGAGCTGTGGGAAGCTTTGGGGCCAGTAGAAGGCAGATGGGGGTTGAGATTCTAGATCGGCCACTCCCTGCTATGTGACCTTGGAGTTGGGACACACCTCTGAGCCTCAGTTTCCTGGTTTAGTTTTAAAATGGTGATCAGGACACTTCACAGGAGCAGCTGGGATAATGTGAATGCACATAGTAGGCCCCTTCTGCTTAACAGGCAGAGACAAGCTGTCTGAAGGATAAGCCCCATCTGTTGTGCTCATGTCTCTGGGACTAGCCTTGTGGCCCCACCAGGACACAGCCCTAGCTATCTTTTCTGAGCCCACTGTTCCCTATTGAGCACCAGTTATATCACACCCAGTACTATGGGCACAAGATGGGGTTGTAGTAAAAACAAAATCCCCTTGCCCTGGTCTGCCTATTCTTTCCCTGAGACATTTGGTCATTGACAAAACTCTCAGAGTCTGATTGTTTAATGTGGGCAGTCCTCCTTTATCTTAACAGCCTGTGGAGCCAGCCCAAGGGACCTAATAAATGTTTAAAATAACCAGAGCCCAGCCACCTCCAGCACTGCGGCCTTCAGCTGCCCCTTGGGCCTGGCCTTTAGATTGGAGGAGTTACCTGGGAATTAGGCACCCGCTGTCGACTAGGTAGCCCCTCAGGGAGATCTAGGACGCCTCAAGCTCAGCACAGCCTCTGGCACTTGGTATCTCCCACTCCCACCAGTCCTGCTCTTCCGGGGGTTCTCAGCCCAATGAGTGGGTCCAGAAAGAAATAGAATAACCCGGGTGGCACCTGTGGCTCAGTGAGTAGGGCGCTCACCCCATATACCAAGGGTGGCGGGTTCAAACCTGGCCCTGGCCAAACTGCAACAAAATAATAGCCGGGTATTGTGGCGGGCTCCTGTAGTCCCAGCTACTCAGGAGGCTGAGGCAAGAGAATTGCCTAAGCCCAAGAGCTGGAGGTTGCTGTGAGCTGTGACGCCATTGAACTCTACTGGGGACAACAAAGTGAAACTCTGTCTCTTAAAAGAAAAAAAGAAATACAATAACCCACCCGCATGCCTCTCTCAGCAGCCAACAGGTATCCATCAGTAAGTCCTGTCTGCCCTGCGCTGTGTCCTGCAGCCTGCCCCCCCACCCACCCCCCCACCACATGCTGCCTGAGGCACTATCTGACAGGGGTCCTCAAACTTTTTAAACAGGGGGCCAGTTCACTGTCCCTCAGACCGTTGGAGGGCCAGACTGTGGGCCCTGGGACGAGTCGGCTACTAAGCAGGACAGGCAGCAGTGGCAAAAATACCCGGCGGGCTGCATGTGGCCCGTGGGCCATTGTTTGAGGACCCCGACCCTCCTTGTCTTTGTGTCACATGGCGGAACCCAGTAGAGTGCAAGCCTGCCTGTGCGCTGGCTCAGCCTCCAGTCCAGCCTCGCCTGGCGCCCCCACTCTGACTGCATCACACTCCACGCTTCCCTTTGCTCTCACACTTCATTCACTTCCCCAAACGAGCCACGCCTTCCCCGCCTCCAGGCTTTGCACTTGCTGCCAGGACAGTGCCTACTCATC
Organism: Otolemur garnettii; assembly: GCF_000181295.1. NCBI lineage: Eukaryota > Metazoa > Chordata > Mammalia > Primates > Galagidae > Otolemur > Otolemur garnettii. Next base: position 4,230,066 of record NW_003852398.1, on the reverse strand, counting down.
GTCCAGACCTTACTTGCATCTCAGAGAAGTGAGTCTGTGGCTCTTTAGTCCTTCTTGGGTCGTTTGCAGTTTCTGTCAAAGCAGTAATCCTAGCTGGTGGCAGCATATTTGTTTAGAAGATGAGCAATGTCTGGCTGTGGCCTCTGTAACCTCCATGAAGGCAGAGACTGCCTCTGTCGCTGTTACTGGTGTCTGACAGTTAGAAGGTATTAAAAAAGTAATTTGTTGGGCTCGGCGCCTTAGCCGCTTGAGCCACAGGCGCCTGTGGCTCAAGCGGCTAAGGTGCCAACCACATACACCTGAGGTGGCGGGTTTGAATCCCCAGCCCGGGCCCGCCAAACAAGAATGATGGCTGCAACCAAAAAATGGCCAGGCGCTGTGGCGGGCGCCTGTAGTCCCAGCTACTTGGGAGGCTAAGGCAGGAGACTCGCTTGAGCCCAGGAGTTGGAGGTTGCTGTGAGTGTGATGCCATGGCATGCTACCCAAGGGGATAGCTTGAGGCTCCGTCTCAAAAAAAAAAAAAAAAAGTATTTATTGAACAAATGTCGGTTGCCTACAAATGCTGGTCTTATGCCACTGTCTCTGAACAACAAAGTGATGTGGCTATCTGTGGAGCCACCTGCCCTCAACTATGACCACTGTGGTCAATGGGATAATGACCTCTAGCTCCTAAAGATGTCTCCATCTCTGTCCCTGAAACTTGTGACTCTGTTACCTTACAAAAGGAACTTTTCAAATGTGGTTACATCAAGCATCTGGTGATGGGGAGGGGATAGTGAGTTAACCAGGCGGGCAAGATGAAATCACAGAGTTCTTATAAGAGAGAGGCTGGAGACCAGAGGTGGAAGAAGGGGCCATGAGCCTAGCCCCTAAAAGGCGAGAAAGGCAAGAAAATGGATTCTCCCCAGGAACACAGTCCTGCAGACCCATTTGACACTTCTGACCTCCAAAAGTATAACATAAATTTGTGTTTTTCTTAAGCTATCAATTTTGTGATAATTTGTTAGGGCAGCCACTGGAAACATACAGCTGTCAAGTCCTTTCTCGGAACAGGTTCTGCCACCCCCAGGCTTTGGAGGATGAGCACCTGCAATACCCAGCCTCCCAGTTGGCTAGGAAGGGGGGTCGCAAGAGAGGAGGCATAAGGTACTGTGTGCCCTTTGGGTGCCAGGCCCTGAGCCCTCCCCCATTTCTCAAACTACCACGTTAGTGGTGGGTGTTGTCATGCCTGCTTAACAGATAGGTTCACAGAGGTGAGCATAGAAAATGCATTACCTCTGAGAGGAGCACGCAGTCAAGGCAAGAGCCCTGACCCTGAGCACACGTGGTCTTTGCCCAGATGGGAGTCTGGGTTATCTGAACAGTGGTTGCAAAGCAAAGTGGCCCTTGGCTGTCTTCTGCAGCTGCACCCTCCTCTCAATGAAAGTTTCTGTACTTTTCTTTCTTCCACAGCGTGAATGAGCTCTACGTTGATGACCCAGACAAGGACAGCGGGGGCAAGATTGATGTCAGTCTGAACATCAGTTTACCCAATCTGCACTGTGAGCGTGAGTATTCCCCATAGCCCTCCCTCCAGCAAGACCCTGCCTTTGAGCTAATCTGTGTGTGCAGAAATGGTGAGATTCCCCAGGTCAAGTCAAGCGAACAGGGCAATCTGCAAGCATCACTTAGCTCATGACTCTCCCCACTCTGTCTTTGAGACCAGTGTAATTGAATATGCATTCGCTTGGAGGCTTTCATAAAAAACAGGAAACTACTCCCAGGGGTTACCTCTGGAGAGCAGCCACGTTGCAGCAGGGAGGTGGGCAGCGTCTCACAGGGCATGTTTCTCAGCAGCCGAGCCCAAGGTTCTCATGAGAGTGATTTATTGAGAGGAGGAAATGAGTGAGGGACTCGGGGCAAGGCAAGAAGATAAGCAAAGATAACATGTTCAGCTCAAGTCCAAACTCATTCTGATCTCACAGGATGATGTGGGGTGTGAATGACACCATAGCATCTCTCCCAGCCCCCCGACCCCTGTAGTAGTCATGGGACCAGGCTGTTACTATCCATATCACTGGCTAATGGCTGCAGAGTGATGTGGGCCATGTAACCTCCCAAGCATCTCAAGGCAAGGAGACCTCCAGTAAAGCAAGAGCGTTCATTTGGAGAGGTGTACAGCTGTGAGCTATTGGTAGCCGGCACTTAACAGAAGCTGGGGTGGGTGCAGCATCTATGAAAGGGAGCAGGACAGGGCTCCAGCAGCAGCATCTGTTACAGGAAACTTCTTCCTTTTTCCTTGACGTCTGCTTTGGTATTTGTTTGTTTG
>NW_003852398.1:4221840-4227456 GCF_000181295.1 Otolemur garnettii | reverse complement strand
AAAAAAAAAAAGAGACAGAGTCTCACTGTGTCACCCTTGGTAGAGTGCTGTGGTGTCACAGCTCACAGCAACCTCAAACTCTTGGGCTTAAGCGTTTCTCTTGCCTCAGCTTCCCAGGTAGCTGAGACTATAGGCACCCACCACAATGCCTGGCTATTTTTTTGTTGTTGTTGTCCTTGTTGGTTAGCAGGCTAGGGCCTGGTTCGAACCCACCAGCCCCGGTGCATGTGGCTGGCGACCTACGCACTAAGCTGTGGGCACTGAGCCTGTTTGTTTGTTTTAACCAAGAGAGTGAATTATTTGTATAAGACAAAAATTCATTCAAACTGCAGTTCAGGCTTGGCACCCATAGCTCAGTGGGTAGAGCGCCAGCCACCTACACTGGGGCTGGCGAGTTCTCACCTAGCCCAGGTCTGCTAAACAACAATGACAGCTACAACAGAAAAGCAGCTGAGTGTTGTGACTGACACCTGTAGTCCCAACTACTTGAGAGCCTGAGGCAAGAGAATCGCTTAAGCCCAAGAGTTGCTGTGAGCTGTGACACCATAGCACTCTACCAAGGGCAAGATAGTGATACTCTGTCTCAAAAAAAAAAAAAAAATTACAATTCAGAGTCAAATCCTGGCTCCTTAACTCACTAAAACTGTGACCTTGGCTAAGGTAACCTCTCCGAGCCTCAGTTTCCTGGTCTTAGTAATGGTCTTAGTAATGGTCTTAGTAATATCTATACAGGCCTAATGTTGTTGGGAGAATCCAACGAGATGGTTCCTAGACTTATTAGCAAGTGGACTGCTTGTCTGGGCTGGGGTTCTAGCTGTCCCTCTGTGTAGCCAGTCAGGGAATTTATTGCAGGCCTTTCCCTTCCCACCCGCTTGCCTTCTGTCAGAGGGCATGACTGAGGGCAGAACACTGGGTGGGTCTCCAGCCAGAGAAAAGGATAGATTTAGCTCTGTTAATGGCTTTTGGTGAGACTTACATCACAATTTTGAATCCTCAATGGGCCCCAAGCCAGGGAATGTATTGAAATAGGTTGGTTTTATTTTTTATTATGTTTTCTCTTTCCCTTACAAAAATAATCCATCTGGCAGCTTCTCATTTAGAAATTGATTGTGTCTCTGAAGCAGGGAAATTCTTAATGAGGCCAGAGGACGGCACCAGTGGGGCAGGGAAGGGAAAGGATGTTGTTCTAGGAGAGGCCGGGTGACATCAGGCCTCTGGCTGTGCTGCCCCACATCTCACTGGGCTCTGCTGGATCTTCAGGGTTATAACTTGAACACCCCACCCCCACCCACAGTCAGAGCCCAGCTGGTGTTTCTTTAAAAGAAATAGAAGTTTTTATTATAGAAAAAAATGTAGGCTCAGCATCGTATCTCTGGAAAGTCCAGAGAAATAGAAAAAATTGCCCATCATTCCACTCCCCGATGACTGTCGGTTGACTTTTTGACATCATTCTGTCCAGCTGGCCGTCCTCTCTGCATTTCTGAACATGGCTGAGATCAGGCTGCATGTATGATCTCATATCCTGCTTTTAAAAGTAATAATCTTTAATACATAGCTAATACAGGAAAACTTTGTATTATATTTAAAAAGACAACATAGTCAAAAATATAAAAATATATTTAAGAAGTAAAAAGTAAAAGCGCGCCTCCGTATTCGCTCTCGTTGTACCCACCATGTCGTCTTCCCCAGAGAAAGCCTCTGCTAGCGGCTGGAGTCCCTTCTCCCCACTCCTACATGTCTGCCAACATATATCGTGTTTGAGGGGTTTTTCCCCCTTTTTATACAATTGAAACTCTCTGATATGGGACCCTCTGGAGTTTCTCTTTTTTTTCAGCTAATATCTTGGAACTGTTCTTACATTATTCATAATATGAGTAAAATAATAACAGCTGCCATTTATTCAGTTCCTGTCCCAAGCCAGGCCCTATCCTATATCCTTTGGGTGTAGTGATGCCCAACAGAGTGGCTGGAGGGTGTGGGCTCTAGAGCAAGACCACGTGGATTCCAGTCCAAGCTCTGCTGTTTCTTAACTGAGAGATTTCTGTGCCTTGGTTTCCCCAAATGCCGAGTGGCACTGCTAATATTATCTTCCCCACAGAGATGTTCAGATGGCATGTTCTTACCTAAAAGGCACTTAGAAGAGAGTCTAGCACATAGCAAGTGCTGTGTCAGTTTTCTTTAATCCTTACCACAAGCCTGTGATAGAGGAAGAAACTGAGGCACAGAGAGCAGTTAGGTGTCCTGCCTGAGGTCCCGGCACTGCTAAGTTACCTCTGCCCCACTGGAGCCTCTTCTCCGTTCTTTGTGTCTGCTGTATCACAGATGAAGGCCATACTATTGGCTGACCCCACAGTGATGGCCAGTTGAGTTGCTCCCAGTTGTCACGATTTCAAATAACTTTGTCCAGAGCAGCCTTGCCCATACATCTGGGCACACATGTATGTGTCTGTAGGGTCTGTAGGACTGGTTCCAAGGGTTGGAACTGCTAAGTCAAACAGAGACCTGCCTGCGTTTCTTTTATTTTTTTGTTTTTTTGTTTTTTGGGACAGAATCTTACTTTATCGCCCTTAGCAAGAGTGCCGTGGTGTCACACCTCACAGCAACCTCCAACTCCTGGGCTTAGGCAGTTCTCTTGCCTCAGCCTCCCGAGTAGCTGGGACTACAGGTGCCCACCACAATGCCTGGCTATTTTTTTGTTGCAGTTTGGCTGGGCCAGGTTCGAACCCACCACCCTCAGTATATGGGGCTGGCGCCCTACCCACTGAGCCACAGGCACTGCCCCTCATGTTTCTTTTAAATGTAACGCTATAGCATCAGCATTTCCCCCATACTACAGGCCGTGGAGGTACCACATTCCCTTCTCCGGTGGGCCCTCATTTGCCTCCCTATTCCCACTGAGGAACATGGGGTGGCACTCTTCAGATTGCTTCCAGCTGTTTTTCTTGCACTGTAGCCTCCTTTCTATTCCTCCTGCGTGGGAAACTTTCCATAGTTTACAGGGATCCTCTCTCTGCTTACCACTTGGACTATCTCAGGGAATGCTGTTGGCATTGGTGTACCCATTTGGGTACTCAGATGGGACTCAGATGGGAAAGCTGAGTCCCAATAAGGTGACAGGGTCCCCTTGGAATCAAGACCAGGGTTTCCATTTAGTGTACTGAGGAGCCTAGAAAAGCACCGAGCCTCCTGCAGGGCAGGGTCTGTCTTTTCCCTTTGTGCTATTCCACAGGGCTGGGGGGGCACAGGCATGGGATAAAGGAAGGCATAAGTGAGTGATTGGTAAATGCATGAAGGCCTGCTGGAGCCTGTTCACCTCATGAACCCAGGGACATCAGGTGCAGTAAGTGCTAACATTTATTATGTGCTTTCCACTTACTGTGCATCAGACCTTGTTCTAATGTTCTAATTTTCTGTGCCTGTTGATCCTCATAATCCTGCAAGAAGGGCTCAGTTACCCATTACCAGCCCCATTTTATAGAGAAAGAAATTGAGGCATCCAGAGGTTAAGAACCTGAGCCAAGGTTGTAGTGAGGATAAAAAGCAGAGCCAGGATTCAGACCACCAGTGTGCCTTGGAATCTTTACTCCCCTCCTCCCCTCAGCCTCACATATAACAGAGTCATCCCCTGTACCCTATCGACTCTGGATCCCAGACCATGAGCTCTTAGAGGGCCCCGGGCCTGGCCTGTTCAGAGAGTGGATGAGGGTTCCTGTAGAGGAGAGGCTGCTCCCAACCTCCTGTGTCTCTGGGTTTGTGATCATTGCCTCCCCTTGGTTTTTACAGTGGTTGGGCTGGACATTCAGGATGAGATGGGCAGGCACGAGGTGGGCCACATCGATAACTCCATGAAGATCCCGCTGAACAATGGGGCAGGCTGCCGCTTCGAAGGACAGTTCAGCATCAACAAGGTACAGAGACCCTGCCTGGGGCTCTCTCACCTGCACCCCCTTCTCTCCATCCCCTTCCTCCCTGGAACTAGTTGGTAGAGGTGTATGCCTACTTGACCCAGTGGTGCCCTTAGGTTGTGAGGACCAGTGTCCAGCCAACTGGAAGCTTCTGTGGGTTCCAGGCTCTGTGAGGTTTTTTAAGTCCCTGATGGGAAGGGCCGCTTTTCTTCCTAGATGGGGAGACAGTGGGTGATAAGAAGGCCTTAGGATCTGTAGCCTAAGGTTCCAGTACTAGCTCTACCCGCTCTTGGCTAAGCAATGCCCGCCGAAGTTACTTGTCCATGTGATGGCGAGGATGTGGTGGCAACAATGATATCATGATACTACCCACTTACATAATTTATGTGAGAATAAAATGAGTTAATACACATTTATTCCTTAAAAAGATGCATTGAGAACCTTCTGTGTTCCAGGGTTGTGACAGGCTCTGGGATAACGTTCCTGAGTTGGTGGGACTTACCTCCCAGTGGAGGGAGATAGTCGGTCTGCAAACTAAGTGCTGTAGCAGGTGCTAAGTGCTGGGATGGGGAGTAAAAGGGGCAAGGAGTGAAGTGTGTGTGGTAGGTTTGAAGGCACCTTGTCAGCTCCAAAAAATCATTCAAGGATTGCTGTTGTTTTGTCCCCAGACCCAGGAGCTTCAGCTCCTAAAGTCACAGGTGTGAGGGCAGGGGCAGTCCAGTGAGGGCCAGCACATTCAGCTCAGCTCAGCATTGCCGCAGTGGAGCCTCTCAACAACCCTGTGAGGTAACACATTCTACAGATGAGGATGCTGAAGCCCAAAGAGGTCAGGGGTCTTGCCTGAGCTCACGCACTTCCCCATATCCCACAGCTGCCCTTCTTGATCCCAGCCAGACTGGGCCACTGAGCACACCAGGCTTCGTGTGTCCCTCCTGCAGCTTCTGCTTAGAGCACCCCTCTTTTAGTCCCTGACACCTGAACTGGAGATTGCAATCTCAACTAGCCACATCCGGTCCCAAGACAAGTTAAGTTTGTCCTATATAACATTACACATCAGAGCCATTGCTATTTAATGAAAGATCAGGAGTCAGGGTGTGATGACACATGCCTGTAATCCTAGCACTTTGGGAGGCTAAGGCAAGAGGATCACTTGAGGCCCAGAGTTCAAGGCTAGCCTGAGCAAGAGTGAGACCCCCATCTCTACAAAAAATAGAAAAATCAGCCAAGTGTGGTGGCGGGCAACTGTAGTCCCAGCTACTTGGGAGGCTGAAGCAGGAGGATCACTTGAGCCCAGGAGAGTGAGGTTGCTGTGAGATATGATGATGCCACTGCACTCTAGCCCAGGTTACAGAGCAAGACCCTGTCTTAAAAAGGAAAAAAAAAATCAGGAGTCCAGATTTCTGGCTTTTAAAAGCCAGAGGTTCTGGCCACAGTGGACCCATGTTCCCACTAGTGACAATAATCAGGCACCAAGGAGCAGCTCATCCCTTTAGATGGGGCATATGCTGGGCCTTCTAGTCTTTCAAGCAGAGTGAACTTCTTACGTGATAGCATCAGGTACTAATGCGGAAGCTTCAAGACCAGCTCGGTGCCTGTGGCTCAAGCGGCTAAGGCGCCAGCCACATATACCTAAGGTGGCGGGTTCAAATCCCCAGCCCGGGCCCACCAAACAACAATGATGGCTGCAACCAAAAAATGGCCAGGCGTTGTG
>NW_003852398.1:4216506-4221707 GCF_000181295.1 Otolemur garnettii | reverse complement strand
AAAAAAAAAAAAAAAAAAAGAAGCTTCAAGACCTTCTCAAGGCTTCAGCTAGAACAGGGAAGATTCTGCCACATCATGTGGGCTAAAGTGAGTCTCGGGCCAGCCCAGGCTCAGGTATTGAGAGTCCTGGTGCATTGAGGGCTCTCTTTGCCCCCCATGGCACCTTTACCGTGCCCATGTTTTGGATTTTATGGTAGTTGTGATGTGCAGCAATATTTTAAGCATATTTATTATTTAGAACTAGATTATCTAATTCATTTTGATTTAATTTTAATTAAATTAAGTGTACATTTCACAGTCACTCTGTCTAAATAGCCACATTTCAAGTGCTCAAAGCCACATCACAGCTGGGACCACTGCATGAGACAGTGCAGACACAGGGCGTTTCCACATCGAGGACAGTTCTGCTGGACAGCATAGCTAACGGAAGCTCACTCTGGCAGCTGCATCCAGGTCCACCACAGGGGCCAAGGGCAGAGGTCACAGGCAGTGGGGGAGGCCATTGGGATTAGTGGTGGGCCACTGCTCTGTGGAGTCCCCATACCCTCTCTCTGTCCCCACTTCATCCTACTGGGGAACTGTACTCACCTACAGTCTCAGTTGACATGGATCCCTTGGGGAAGCCCTTCCTCCCCTTCCCGCCCCACACACTACCTGTCCCCATCCTCATCACACCGTAGCTATTGTCTGTTTTTCCCTATAGACTTGTATTCCTTGGCTTACTTTCCCCTTGCCCCCCAACTTTGACTAATTTACCCACACTTCTATGCTCTTGGGTGTCTCCTGCATGCCTGGCTCCTTGCTCAACACAGGGCCCTTGGTGGCCCGTGGTCTCTGATGGGCTGCCAGACAACACACAGGGAAACATAGAAACATATAACTGGTAGAGCAGCTGTGAAGAGAGAGTGGAGGAGGAGGCCTCCTGAGGGAGAGTGACCGGGGAAGGCCCATGGGGGGGCTGACAGTGGAGGATGAACAGACACAAACATGGTGGTGATCAGAAAGGGACCACATTTATTCAGGTCAGCACAGCACCCAGGATGGTAGCCCAGGAGATTGCCCACTACCCCACCCTCCACCTCTTGGCAAACATGTCTAACACTGCCATCTGCTCCCCTTAGAATGGGCTGTGTTGGGGCCCCCAGCAGGCTCTGGGTGAATTGGTACTTGTCCTTTGGGGTCAGATAGACCTGTGGTCAAGGATCCTGGCTACAGTGCTCACTGGTTGAATGACTGGGCAGTTTAGCTTCTCTGAGCCTCAGTTTCCTCATCTGTAAAGCAAGGGTAATAATACTGACCTCATATGAACAAATTAAAATATATAAAACACTTAATACAATGGGGACTAGATAAGCATCAATGTCCTTCCCTGCCTGCCTTATCAGTGAGGTATTTGCATGACCTCATCAGCTGGCACCCACTGTCACCTGGGTACAAGTGTCCCTGTAAAAGGTACATGGAAGACGTCCAAGAAATGAACCTTCTCTGGTTTCCATGAAAGAATCACACCAGCCCTCGTGTTATGGCTGCCACTGTTTGGGTTCTTACCTGGCCCTCTCCGTGTATTAACTCACTTAGTCCTGGAAGCAGCCCTGAGGAAACCAGGGCATAGGAGATTATGTGCCTGGTCAAGGTTACATGGCCAGGATTTGAACCCAGGTGACCTAGCACCAGGGCTCTGGCACTGTACTCGTGGGCCTGCTGCTTGTGGTTGCTTCTCCCAACATCTTGGTCACACGTGCCGTGACTGCTGTGCTGGTATCACAGCCAGGCCACCCTCTGCCCCAAACTTTGGAGGAGTGAAGACCCTCCCCACCACTAGCTCACCCACGTTCCGTCATTAATGGTTTGTACCTTTGAGGAGCTGCCCATCAAGAGGTATTCAGACTAATGATGCCACTGGTGATGGCGTGCTGTGACGGCAAGGTCAGCAGCTGGCACCCACTCTATCTCGCATCCCAGCATCAGGCTGAGACTTGTCCTGTGCCCTCTTCTCCATCCATCAGAAAGTTGACCAGCAGCCAGAGTCAGAGTTCACAAGGCTCAAGCTTCAGTAGTAGCCCCCACCTGAAACACATGGCGACCTTGCTTCAACTTGCCGAGCCCCCTAGGAGGGGACCAGGATGGGGCGTGGGTGTGGAGCCTGGCTCCAGCTATATGTTTTTAAAATTCATCAGAGACACTGACGTAGGTTCCTCAGTCACAAGCTCTAAAAGCGTTATCTTGTCTTTCCTGAGCCCAGCGTGTGTTGGCATGAGTCAGCACCTGTGATGGATTTGGTGTGGGGCGGGAGTGGGTTACTGAGTCACAGCCTGGCAGGCCCAGCAGCGGGCGGCAGATGCCCAGGGGCCAGCCTCCTTGACTCACTTAACTCTGAGGCCAGGAGGCCCAGACCCCAGGCCCAATTCTTTTTTTTTTTTTTTTTTTGAGACAGAGCCTCAAGCTTTCCCCCTGGGTAGAGTGCTGTGGCATCACAGCTCACAGCAACCTCCAACTCCTGGGCTCAAGCGAGTCTCCTGCCTCAGCTTCCCAAGTATTTGAGGACCACAGGCACCTGCCACAACGCCCAGCTATTTTTTGGTTGCAGCTATCGTTGTTGTTTGGCGGGCCCAGGCTGGATTCGAACCCACCACCTTAGGTGTATGTGGCTAGCGCCTTAGCCACTTGAGCCACAGGCGCCAAGCCCCCGAGCCCAATTCTGAATTCTACCATGGTTCATCTACGGGAGGCTATAGGTCACTGCATAGGAAAACTCTGGAGGGACACACACCTAGTGGCTATCAGCTTCTTATTTCCAGGGATGGTAGGCAACAGGACATTAGTTCTAACTATATCTTGTGAATATTTTGTAATGGAAACATATCCAGGTATTATTTGAATTTTTGGAGGCCAGTGTGGTGCCTCACTCTATAATCCTAGCTCTTAGAACGCTGAGATGGGAGGATCACTTGAGACAAGGGGTTTAACACCAGCTTGGACAATGTAGCAAGACTTTATGTCACTAACAACAGCAAAAAAATGTTTCTGATACAATGGGCTTTCCCCGTGTCCTGCCTGTGTCTGTGCTGTTCTCTTTTCAAGACGGGCCCTTCTCTACCAGCTCTGATGGCAAACTTGTTCCTCCTTCAAACCTGACCAGTGACAGCTGCCAACTGCTCTGCATGCGTCACCTCACTAAATCCTCCCAGTAACCCCGTGTGGGTGTCATCCCCATTTAGTAATGGGGAAACTGAGGCACAGAGTAGTTACCAACCTTGCCTAGGCCCCCCCAGCTAGGAAGTGGGGCTGGCTTGGGCCCACATGTGGAACTCAGAGCCACCACCACTCTACCATGGTAATTGGGGCCCTGAAGCAGGTGACAGCACGGTCCCTGGAGGGAGACCTGGCCGAGCTGTTGTTCTTGCTCCACTCCAGTCCAGTGGGTACCCCCTTCCCCACTCTGTCCTGCAGCACACTCAGCTGTGAGCTCCCTAGGCCTGAGGACAGGACCATGCCCTGTTAGCTGGTACCTCTGTTATCAGTCTGAAGCCCAGGCCCCATGAAAGTGGGAATATTCCTGTAGGAAATCCACAAGTTCGTGTTGGAACAGGCACATTTGCAGAATCAGGAGGCTTTGATGGATGCCACACAGAGAGCTGGCTGGATTCTGTCCTCTCATGCAGCCTCCAAGCTCCATCATCTTCACTGGGTGGAATGAGACAACCCCTGAGGTTTTGGGATTTTGTCTTTTTTTTTTATTTTTCCATCACCTCAGGTAATTTTTCTTTCTTTCTTTTATTTTTATTTTTATTTTTTGTCTATATTTTTCTTTTTTCTTTTTATTAAATCATAAATGCATAGATCATGTATACATTAATGCATTTATGGGGTACAATATGCTGATTTCATATTTTCTTTGAGACAGAGTCTCACTCTGTGACCCTAGGGAGAGTGCTGTAGCATCCTAGCTCACAGCAACCTCAAACTGTTGGGCTCAAAAGATCCTCTTGCCTCAACTTCCAAGTGGCTGGGACTATAGGTACCCACCAAGGTGCCCACCCACCTTGCCCTTCCAGAGTGCTAGGATTACAGGCCTGAGACACCATGCCCAGCCCCCCTGAGGTTTTTCAATGAGGCATCTGGGAGCCTTTGGTAAACACCCCCACCCCCTCTTGCATCTCATTGTTCCCTGTGCCCGCCACCTCCCAGACCCCTCTGTGGACAATACCAAGCCCTCTAGTTCCTTAAACACAGCACTGCTGGCCAGTTTCTGGCCTCCACACGTGCTCGTGCTGTCTCCTCTGCCCACATGCCCTGTCTTCTCTTCCAGGGTGATGCAGACCTGCTTCAGAGCCTTAGCACAAAGGTGTCCATTCCCCTGGGAAACTGTCCCTGAACGTGACCCACACCCTGACTAAGTGGGAGTCTTCTCCATGACCCCATGGTCTGTACATTGCTCTGGGCCAGTATGGATCCCATAGAACCTCATCATCTTTTCCAAGTCTGTTGTAGAAGTCCAGGGGCTTGGCTGGGCCAGCCTCTTGTCAGGCCCAGCGCCTCCTGAGGGACTGGCTCCACATGCTGTTGATGGGGTAAATGGCATCCAGGCCTCAGTAGGAAGGGGCAGTGTGTCCAAATAGCATGAGCTCAAACTGCAGTTCTCAGTGTGTGACCTTAGTTTGCTCACTACTCTGAGCCTCAATTTCCTTTTCTATAAAGAAGGAATTGTTCTATACCAAAGTCAAAGAATTAAATATCATCTGCTCATTCAATAAGTATTTAATGAGCACCTACTGCACATTGGGTCCGGGGAGGGCATCAGGAATCAGGACAAAATTCCTTGCTGGCATGGAGCTCGTGTCCTGGCAGTAGCAAGCAGATGAGAACAGAGGCCACTGTGAGGATGTGGGCTTCAACTCTGAATGAACAGAAGCCTTGGGGGGTTCTGGGCAGAGGAGTAACAAGATCAGATGTAGGATTTAGAAAGATCTGTCTGGTCACCATTGGGGAAAGGCCTGGGGTTGGAGGAGGGTAGAAGCTGAGAGCCCAGGGAGAGGGCTGCCATCATCTATCCATCCAGAGAGGACCTTGGGCCATGGGAGCAAGAAGGAGTCAGAAGCTCTGACTCCTTTAGATCATTAAGGCGACCATGCCCCTAGTGGAGCTGAAGGGTTTCCTATGGATGGGATCAGGTGGGAGAAAAAGGTCCTCCAAGGGTGACC
>NW_003852398.1:4203523-4216416 GCF_000181295.1 Otolemur garnettii | reverse complement strand
TTGTCATTGGCATCATTCATTCTGTAAATATTCATGCAGTATTTCTCATGGGCTAGACTCTGCAAGGGCTTAGATACCCCAGGAGGAAGTGAGGCTACTGCAGTTGGCCCTGTGGGGATCCCCCTATCTGGGGCAACAGGGCATACTTGGGTGATCTTGGTTTGAATTTGAAGGCCCTCTGGTCTGTAGGCTCAAAGGTCATCCTCCAACCCACCGTGGGGCCAGCAGCCCAGCGTCCATGGGGCTGGAGGAGAAGAGCTACTGTTTGCATCAGCCACTAGGTAGGCACTTCACACATGTTCTCTCAGCAGGCCGTCCCCACACCCCCTTGAGTAGCTGCTGTCAGTGCACCCCACCCCAAGTCCTACAGGTGAGAATCCCAAGGCTTGGAGAGGAGAAGTGACTCCTATACACAGTTGGAAATGATACAGGCCAGAATCCAAACTCAGGACTGTCTGATTCGCACAGGATGAAGCTCTGTACCTCACTCCCTGGGACAGTCAACCAAACGCCTAAAATTTGTATTTTCCCTCCAGGTCCCTGGCAACTTCCACGTGTCCACACACAGCGCCACAGCCCAGCCACAGAACCCAGACATGACGCATGTCATCCATAAGCTCTCATTTGGGGACACGCTACAGGTGAGCAGGGGACACTCAAGAAGGTTTGGCCAGTGGTGGGGGTGCACGGGCTGTGTAACCTGGTACCCTCTGTCCTCCCTGGAGACAGGGAGATGCCTTGCTCAGGGCTCACTCCATTTGAGGCCCTGCTTCATCAGCCAGCTCCTCATTACTTCTGCTGCAGTTTCTTGGGCAGAGTATGGGACTTGGAAACAGGCTGAGACCTGGGGGTGGGGGACAGGGGCATGGGAAAGGACTCACCTTTAATGATCTAATACCAAGTGCAGGTATATGAGGTAGGTGGGAGCACCCTCCTTTATAGACGTGGAGGCTGGGCCCAGAGAAGCCCTTTGTCCAGGATCCCCCTGCGGGTCAGTCTGACTTCAGCCTGCTCCTCTGCACAGCCATCTCTGCCTTATGCTCAGTGCCTACTCTCTTAAATAGGGGTGATGTGGCAAGTGGAGTATTTTGAGAAACCTTATTACTTTCACAAGGGCCACTTTTGGTGGATCCACTGACAATTTCCTACCCATGGCAGCTGGACCAGCGGGCTTTCTACTTTAAACTTGCAGTAAAGGCCCAAACACTCACCACCTACAGTCCTGAAGATACATTCTGTTACACTCTTTTTTTTTTTTTTGAGACGGAGCCTCAAGCTATCCCCCTGGGTAGAGTGCCATGGCATCACGCTCACAGCAACCTCCAACTCCTGGGCTCAAGCGAGTCTCCTGCCTCAGCCTCCCAAGTAGCTGGGATTATAGGCGTCCGCCACAGCGCCGGCCATTTTTTGGTTGCAGCCATCATTGTTGTTTGGCGGGCCCGGGCTGGGGATTCGAACCTGCCCCCTTAGGTGTATGTGGCTGGCGCCTTAGCCGCTTGAGCCACAGGCGCCGAGCCAATTCTGTTACACTCTTATTTGACAAAGGGGGAACAAGGCTCAGAAGCAGGATGTAATTGTTTCGGGCCACATTGCTGGGATTGAGACCCCTGGGTCCTGCCCCATGCCTTGGCCAGTGAGATTCCCAAGTTCTTTTCGAAGTTGCTTAGAGGGTGCCCTCTGGGCATAACGATGTGCACACAAGCCCACATGTGCCTATAAACGCACACACACCATCGTGATGCACACATGTACACACTTGCTCAGACACTCATGTTCATCACAGGCACATTCAGAGGTGTGCTGGTCGTATACATGGTTGTCTGTGCACACAAGACTCATCCCTGAACACACATACCAGCCAGAAACATGCATAGACTTACTCAGGCTGGGACCTCTCCAATAAAGACTCACATACGTGCCCACCCCACCCCACCCATCTGTATGTACCACTAGAAATAAGAATTCTTATGGATCAAGAAATTGTGATATATGTACACTATGGAATACTATGCAGCCCTAAAGAAAGATGGAGACTTTACCTCCTTCGTGTTTATATGGATGGAATTAGAAAATATTCTTCTCAGCAAAGTATCTCAAGAATGGAAGAAAAAGTATCCAATGTACATAGCCCTATTTTGAAACTAATTCATAGCTTTTATAGGAATGTTATAACCTAATTATAGCCTTAGAATATGGGAAGGGGTTGGGAGAGGGGAGGCAAGAGGGGTGGAAGGGGGGAGGGAGGGTGATCAGTGGGGTCACCTCTATGGTTTATCTTACAAGGGTACAAGTGAATCTTTCTAAAAGCAGAGTATGAATGTCTTAACTCAATAACTAAAAGAATGACATGAAGGTTATGTTAACCAGTTTGATGAGAGTATTTCAAAATGTATATGAAAATAGCACACTGTACCCCATGATTGCATTAATGTACATAGTTATGCTATAAGAAATTAAAAAAAAACATAATGTTGAGGAAAGAAAAAACTAGACTTAAAAGAAAAAAAAAGAAATAAGAATTCTCAATAGCGGCTAGATGCAGTGGCTCACATCTATAATCCTAGCACTCTAGGAGGCAAGGCAGGAGGAGCACCTGAGCTCAGGAGTTCAAGACCAGCTTGAGAAAGAGCCAGACCCCATCTCTACTAAAAATAGAAAATGTAGCCGGGCACTGTGGTGGGCACTTCTAAGTCCTAGCTACTCTGGAGGCTGAGAGAAGAGGATCACTTGAATCCAACAGTTTGAGGTTGCTGTGGGCTATGATGACACTATGGCACTCTACCCAGAGCAACAAAAGGAGATTCTGTCTCAAAAAAAAAAAAAAAAAAAAAAGGAAAAGAATTCCTGGTAGTGTTTGAATGCTTCCTGTGTGCCAAGCACCATGCTTTACAAGCACACTCTACTTTCAGTCTCTCAGCAGCCCAAGAGGTAGGTACTGTTACGGTCCCATTTTAGAGGGGGAAACTGCAGAAACCACAAGAGGTGCAGGCTACCCCACAGCTAGTCTGTGGCAGAGCCTGGGTTCGAGTCCAGACAGTACAGTTTCACTACCACCACTGCCTCCCTTGCACACTGGAGTGTACTCCCCTGACACACTGGTGTTCTCACGCTTGTGTTTGTCCACTTATCACACTTGCTTTTGTGTCTTTCTCCGTGGGTGCCTATGCCTAGCCTGAGACTTGGTCAACTCCTTTCTATTGCTTTTATAGGCCTTGGGGGGTTCCTCATAGACACAGAGCTCAGGAACAGAGGGTGCTTGACCTCCCTGGGTGCCCTGGGCCAGACAAGCTTGCGTATGTCCCTGCCCACTTTCTCAGTAAAGCACAGCTTGCCCTGGGACTGTGGACACTCTCCCTGCAGGCAGATTCACACAGGATTCACCCTCCCATCTCTCCATCTCTCCACCCTAGGGACTGTTCTAGGAGTTAAGAGCCTGGGTTCCTGGGCCTGTCTTTGGATTTAAATGTTGACTCTCCCACTTGGGCAAGTTGTTTATGCTTGGGAAATTTGCTTTTCCTTTCTAGGCCTCAGTTTTATCTAGTCTGTAAACTGGGGATAGTAAGTACCTGCTTTGTAGGATTGTTGCGAAGCTAGAGTGAATTAATAAAGCTCTTGGAACAATGTTTAAGTGGTCAGTGAAGTTAGCCAGTACCATTGTTGCTGTCTGTGCCCATGCTCAGTGTAGGTAGGATAAAGCGTGTTGTTGGCCTGCAGAGGGTTCACACATCTGTGAAGAAGACAGACTCGGAGTGGTTACCACCCATGGGACTGGGGCCCTCTATGCTAGGGCAACATCCTAACTGCCTTGATACCTAGTAGCTCACCAAATTCTACAGCAGTCGTGGAAGGTAGGAAGGTAGGCACTGCAAACCCCTGCGTACACATGGGGAAACTGAGGTACAGAGTCACATGCCCAAGGTCATGCAGCTCATTTGTGGCACAATCAAAATTCGATCCTAGTCTGGATCACAGCACACTTCTTATGCATGGGGAACTTTTGACATCTTTGGCCTGCAGGCATTTTCTCACTTAGAGAACAGTGTGATAGATGCTTTTTTGTGTTTGTTTTTTTGACATTGTCTTGCCCTGGCTAGAGTGCAGTGCTGTCATCATAGCTCACAGCAATCTTAAACAACCAGAGTGCTAGGATTACAGGCTTGAGCCACAGTGCCCAGCCAAAAATAAATTTTTTTTCTTGAGAAAGAGTTTCACTTTGTCACCCTTGGTAGAATGCTGTGGTATCATAGCTCACAGCAACCTCAAACTTCAGGACTCAAGCAATCCCCTTGCCTTAGCCTCCCATGTAGCTGAGACTATAGACACCCACCACAACATCCAGCTGTTTTCAGAGTCGGGGTCTTGCTCTTCTTTCACAGGCTGGTCTCCAACTGCTAAGCTCTGGCAATCTACCTGCCTTGGCCTCCCAGAGTCTAGGATTACAGGTGTGAGCTACCATACTGGGCACCTTTCTTAATCTTCACAAAAACTCCCTCAAGATTGTTGGACAGGATTTATTTTTCCTGATGAAAAAACTGGCTCAGGCTCGGCGCCCTGCATAGCCAGTGGTTACGGCGCCAGCCACATACACCGAGGCTGGCGGGTTTGATCCCAGCCCGAGCCTGCTAAGCAACAATGACAACTGCAACCAAAAAATAGCCCAGCGTTGTGATGGGCACCTGTAGGCCCAGCTACTTTGGAGGCTAAGGGAAGAGAATCGCTTAAGCCCAAGAGTTAGGGGTTGCTGTGATCTGTGAGGCCATAGCACTGTACCCAGGGTGACACTGAAACTATCTCAATAAAAAAAGGAAAAAGAGGCTCAGCGCCTATAGCTCAACCGGCTAAGGCGCCAGCCACGTACACCTAAGGTGGCGGGTTCGAATCCCCAGCCCGGACCCGCCCAACAACAATGACGGCTGCAACCAAAAAATAGCCGGGCGTTGTGGCGGGCGCCTGTGGTCCCAGCTACTTGGGAGGCGGAGGCAGGAGACTCGCTTGAGCCCAGGAGTTGGAGGTTGCTGTGAGCTGTAATGCCACGGCACTCTACCCAGGGGGACAGCTTGAGGCCCTGTCTCAAAAAAAAAAAAAGGAAAAAGAAAGAACTGGGTCAGAGAGCTTTTGTAACTTGTTCAGGGTCACACAGCTTGTAAGAAACCAGGTGTGTTTGGCCCCAGGTCATCTTTTACTGTTTCTCATACAGTCGAGTGTTCTTCGGGCCCTGTGGAAATGCTCTGCTCTTCTGTGCCAGGCCCTGGGGTTACAGTGATGAATAAACAATATGGGGTTTTCACCCTCAAGAAGAGATTGAATATAGAGAACATGATAATATAGAGCTAGGATTGCTAAAGACTAAGAGAAGCCCAGGATTCTGGGAAATGAGGGAGGCCATCCCAGAGGAGGTGACCTTCAAAGTGACATCTAAGCCAAGCCCTAAAGGATAAGAAGGATTTAACTGGGCATAGCAGGGAAATGGGTCCTGTTTGAGGGGGAATCTCAAACATCACCCCTCCACCTGAGCACCCCAATGGTCATTTTCACAGGAAATGCGCTTGAGAGTACTTTCAGAAAAATAGATGTCTGTGACTCCTGCATGATGTTCTGTGCATGAGATGCCGGAGGCCCAGGGGACGAGGACTCCTCATATCCTCAGAGTTGGCTGACAGGTCTCAGAAGTGGCCACCTCAAGCAGGGAGCTGGGCTTTATGTGGGGTGGGAGACCCATGTTAGATTCAGGAAGGTGGAGACTGACAGGGTCAGGGTGGTGACATAGAGCACCCATCTACTATGGGGAAGATGGACCCAGGAGGCAACACTGCAGGTAGGGAGGGAAGGGAAGGGCCCAGCCTGGGGCAGGTTAGAGAGGAGAAGAAGAGAGGCCGGGCCAGAGAGAAAGGGGAAGGGGTCTGGTGGTGGTAAAGCAGATGAACAGCAGAGACCTGAGCTTAGGTATCACTGCAGTAGAAATCAAATTTTGTACAAATGTACAAAAGGCCCGTCCCATTGTGGGTCAGGGGTCTCGGTTCCCCGAACCCAGTTCACCTGGTTTGAGCTAGAAAGTTCAACCAAGGTATGGCGCTGAAAATAAAACTGGAGTGGCACCGGCAGTGTGGATGGAGAGCAGAAGTCCCCTATACAAGTTTCAGGGTAAGAGAGATTTTATGTAGGAAGAACAAAGAGAAAGTTTAGAGCACTTCCAAAGAGAGTTGAAAGCAAGTCCTTCTCATTGAGGAGAGAAGGAGAGAGAGAGAGAGAGAAGACGCAAAGGTCTCCAGCAGTATAAATGTTCTCCGTTTGAAATTGGCTACCATCTTTCACTGGCATCTCTGCAGCTCCAGGCAGTACTGCCCTTTTCTGTTGGTCATTGATTGTCTCTTTCTGTTGGTCATTGGTTACCTAGGTTACTTCATATCCATATTCTTATGGACCCTCCAGATTTCCAGGTGCAGCAGGCCAGGTTTTCTTCTTACCCCCCTAGAAGTCCCTTCTTTAGTGTCCCTTCTCACATCCATCCATCCATCTATCCATCCATTGTCCATGCATCCATTCCTCAAGTATTTATTGAATACCCACAGTGTGCCAGGCCTTGCACACTTTGGCGAGCACAGGTGTGGCCCTTGCCCACGTGGAACTTCCAGCCTAGAGAGGAAGACACATGTTAATCAAATCATCATACAAGTTCTATTTGAGATAAAATTGTGACACATTACAATGGAAGGGAACATTCCCATACTCTGATCTCTGTAACCACTGCCCTCATAGGTTAGAGCTGAAGTCTTCAGATGGTCATTTCCATGACAGCAAGTGTACAGACTTGGTTTGTTGAGAGTTAAGTGCTCAAGAACTATCAGCCACCTGAGACCAGGGTCAGGGATCAGGTCACCTACCTGCTGTTGGCTGCTCCTGGTGTGGCTCTTTCTACCTATATTTCTAATTCCTACCTATATTTATTTCTGACTCCCACACCTCACTCCCCTTCTTGCGTAAGGCCTGCCTGATCCTCTGACTCAGGCCTTTGCACATGCTGATTGCCCGAAGAACTTCTGGCTTTTCTCCAGATCTTGGTGTCAGTGTCACTTCCTCCAGGAAGCCCTCCAGGGTGTCTAACTTAGTAGCCCCTGTTAGCCATGTTCATATACCAGGCATGTCTTGTCCTGCTTTAGATGCTCTTTGAGGCTGATCTGGCTTCCCATGACCCTCCGAGAAAAAGGTGGGATGTGGTTCGCAGCCCTTCTCTTCAGCAGCCCCTACCAGGGGGGACACAGCCCAGCTAGCTGCTGTGAGGAGGCGTCTCTTTACAACTGCTGTATGTTATCCATAGCAGATGGGCTTGGTGGGGGGCCAGCATCTCTGGAGCACCCCTGCCCTGGGCTCCTCCAGGGGCCTTTCAGAGGGCTTTGAGGGTATTGGGAGGAGTGTGCTTGAGCCAAGAAGTCATGTTTACTTGAGTTTTTTGTGTGGTTTAGTGGAAGGAGCTCAGGCTTGGAGTCAGACAGACATGAATTAGAGTTTGACTTAGCCATCTATTAGCTGGGCAAGTTTTGGTATCTTTCCAAGCCTTGGTTTACTCTTCTGCAAAATGGACCCAGCAATACATCATTAGGGGGATTAAATGAGATGCTAAGACAGGGTAGCACATGGTCAGTGCTCTAGGTGGGAAACAAGCTAGTGCCCACTGTGTGCCAGGCCTGTGCTATCTTTTGCTTCCTATAAGTTCTCTACAAGACAAAGGTGGTACCTGGTGGATCCCCCCAGCCAGGTCCAGACCTGGAGGTGGTGGTATCCTGAGGACCATCCTCTCACTGTGCTTTTCCTCAGGTGCAGAATGTCCACGGAGCTTTCAACGCTCTTGGTGGAGCAGACAGACTCACCTCCAACCGTACGTATCCTGGATCCCAGCTGGGAACAGCCTTCTGCTCCAAGATTCCTGGGACACTTTGGGAGGCCGAGATGGGTGGACTGCTTGAGCTCAAGAGTTCAAGACCAGCCTGAGCAAGAGCGAGACCCCATCTCTAAAAACAGCCAGGTGCTGTGGCGGGCGCCCATAGTCCCAGCTACTTGGGAGACTGAGAGCAGAGGATTGCTTGAGCCTAGGAGTTTGAGGTTGCTGTGAGCTATGAAGCCATGGTACTCTACCAAGGGCAACATAGTGAGACCCTGTCTCAAAAAATAAACAAATAAAAAGATTCCCAGGGCAGCAGGCAGGAGAGAGTGGGGTGTGGGCGCTCATCAAGCTCTCCCTCCACACCAGGGAAACTGCTCACTCTCCATTCCCATAGCTAGCTGAGAAAGGAAGACAAGCAGCTTGTCCCTGGGCAAGGCATGTGCCCGCCCCTGGCATATGACACTCACTCAGTGAGTACCAGCTATTATCCTTACTGTTGTCATTACTGCCACATCATTGTTCCCAGGTGAGATAATCACCTAAGAGGTGGGAGTGATGGCAGGACTAGAGTCTGTGCTGGCTCCGAGTGGTCCAGTGAGAACAGGTCTGTCGGTGGCCCACCTGGCCACCTCCCTGACACTCCCTCCTGCTGAAACCCCTTCCGTGGATAGTGGCTCCTACAGTTCTCTCCCTCCTCTGCTCCCTGGCACCTTGGCTCAGATTACAGAGAATGCCACATCTCCACACATGTGCACACGTGTACACACGCCCACACACACAGGGCCTTGAACACGGGGGCAGAACAGGCCTCCCAAGACTGTTCATTCTGCAACCACTGCTTGATCCTGTTGGGCAGGCTACCTGGACTTTTCTTATTTCCTCATCCGAATCCACCTTTGTCACCTGTCTGGCTTTGCTTATTTTTCCTAAAACACATTTGCTGTCCCACCATCAGGGATCCAAGTGAAAGAAAACAATCCTCCATGACGCGTCCCCCAGCAATCAAATTTTTCATGTTTGTGCAACCCTGTGAAATCTTTGTGAGCAAAAGGCATTTTGTTTCTCCAAGTCATGGATAGCAGTTTGCCTTCTGATGTTTGCATTTGGCATTATAATAATGCTGTATAACATAGCCACAGTTTATTCCTTTCCACTTGTAACAGAGGCACAGTTTCCTGTCTGGAAGCTCTGGTGTCCTTTTCTTAAGGCATTGTCCTATCACTCGGAATGTCTGTTGTCCCCTGTGTTTCACTGTGACAGCACTGCCTGCGATGTGTGTGGGGTTGGCTCTACCTTACCCGGTTGCCTTCCAGCAACTGTGCCCCTTCATCCTGCCTCCCGCAGCTGATGACAGTGCTTCCTTGTTGCTGAATAGTGCCTCCTTGTTCGAGTGCGCATGTCTGGTAGTAATAGAGGTAGAGGACTATCATTGTCCTACTATATCTTAGGTAAAAGGAGTGTGTTGTCCCAAGGTGGCCAGCAACATATGCTTTCGGCTAGGATGGACTCCTCAGGTGCCTGGTATTGGAAGAGGATGGCGCTAAGGAGGCCCAGGTGTGAGAGCAGAGAGAGAGTGTTGTCAGAAAACCCTGCCTTCTCTGAGGCTTTCCCTTGGGTGGAAATAGTAAGGCTGAGGCAGTGGACTGCCTGAGCTCAGGAGCTCGAGACCCGCCTGAGCAAGAGCCAGACCCCATCTCTAAAACTGGACATTGTGGTGGACGCCTGTAGTCCCAGCTACTTGGGAGGCTGAGATAAGAGGATCACGTGAGCTCACAAGTTTGATGTTGCTGTGAGCTATGATATCAGGGCGCTCTACCCAGGGCAACAGACTCGGTCTAAAAAAAAAAATATTAGACCAAACAGAAAACGGCCAGGTGGGGTTGCCTTTTGTTTCCTGAGCTCCCAAGCTCAGCCCCCCTGCTGGGCCTGAGGATGCTGTGAGGTATGACACCACGGCACTCTACTGAGGGTTTTAAAGCCATTGCAGAGCCCCCCATGCCCAGGTCATGCCACGGGGGCTGCTTCTTGTCATTTAGATCTCAGTTCAAATGCCGCCACCACATAGAGGTGGCCGTCCCGACAACGCTGTGTGAAGTAACCCCCACTCCTAGTGACGAGCCTGTTTTCTTCCTGGCACATACCACTCTCAGAAGTTGTCTTGTTCATTCACTCTTCTGTTGCTCTGGGCTTTTGTTCCAGCCAGGACACAGCACGCTGCCCACCACTCTATCCCCAGGGCCCAGCGCAGCGTGTAGTAGGTGTATAGTCTGTGGGAAGAGGTGATAAGCAGTCACACCCCAGAGGCCACTGGGGGGGAGCCCCAGCCAGATGGTGATGCAGTGTGGTCAGAAAGACCTTGGAGTCCAGGGTCCTGCTCCACTGGTTCCCAATCCTGTGACCTTGAGGAAGTCATTTAACTCCTTTCAGCCTCAGTTTTTGCACCTATCAAGTAGGGAGAATCCTCTCCACCATGCCATGAGGATTAATGAGATGTATGTCAAGGCTTTAGTACACGCCCTGGCACACTGTGAGTGCTCAGTAAATGTTAGCCATTCTCACTGTCATCAACAACTAACTTCAGGAATGAGATCCCTAAAGGCAGACTCTAAGGTGAACTTTTCTTAGGTGGAATTGTGTCTTGGATTGTGGAACTGAATTGCACAACTGGTCCTGAATCCAAACTGGAATCCAAATTAGCTTATCATATATATTATAGGCTAATAGCTTAAAAACATAGATTCTGGGCCCTACCCTAGTACTGGGGTAGAGATGAAACACAATTGGCTATGTGTTGATAATCACTGAAACTGGGAAAGGAGTTCATTATATGATTCCCTGCTTTTTATGTTCAAATTTTTCCATTCTAAGATGTTGGGAGGGAGCATGAAGACAATGTGGGCCTGCTTGGACCAGTTTGGAGCCAGTGGTCTCTAGGAATGGTCAGCTAACAAGGAACCCACACAGGTATAACTAAGTGCAGTGAGCATTTGGCACATTGTGTCAAAGGCTTTAAAAATAATCATTGCCAGCTTGGCAATTGTAGCACAGTGGTTATGGCGCCCCTTGGCAGGTTTGACTCTGGCCCAGGCCTGCTAAACAGCAATGATAACTACAACAACAACAACAAAAATACCTGGGCGTTGTGGTGGGCACCTGTAGGCCCAGTTGCTAGGGAGGCTGAGGCAAGAGAATTGCTTAATCCTAACAGTTTGAGGATGCTGTGAGCTATGACGCCACGGTACTCTACTAAGGGTGACATAGTGAGACTCTGTCTCAAAAAAATAATAATCATTGCCTTTGAGTCATCCATTCTACTCATAGGAGAGTGAGCTAAGGAAATAACTAAGAGAGTGTACAAAGATCTCGGAAAATAATGTTGATTGTGTCATTGATTATAAGAGTGAAAATGAGGAGCTGCGTCAGTGTCCAGCAGCTTGGACAGGAGATTGGTTGAGGGCATGGTAACTGCCTACATCATGAATGCATGCAGCTGCTGACTGAGATGTGTTGGACCTCACTGGCAGTCAGGAAGCAAGCATTTATTGAGTACCTACTATATGTCAGGCATTGAACTAGGTTCTGGGGCTCAGGAGGTGAGTAAAACCAAACTCTATCGAACTTACATTCTATGTCTTGGATCCAAAAAGATGTTTATGATGTTCTTGGAGAAAGGTACAATATGATCCTTTGTTAGGAAAACATAAATATATACATAAACATAAGTTTGGCAGGTTTATACATGAGAATTTGAACCAGTTTTCTGAGGACGTTGGATTGGATTTATGGGTGATTTTTGTTTTGTGTGATCACCTGTGTTTTATATAAGTTTCAATAAAAAATATTACAGGTGTGATTTCGGTCAGGCATTCACTCTTTAAATCCTTTAAGTTTTTATAACCCAGAGTGATGGGCATTTGGGACACCATCTGTCAGCTGTGGTCTTTAGGCCTCTACTTTAAATGCAGATTCTGAGCCCACCCTGGCTCCATTGACAGATGAGGTTCAGGTATCTGCCTCTTAATCCCTCCTGATTCTCATGCTCCCAACATCTGAGAACCATTGTGTGTGTGTGGGGGGGGGGGGTCTTCATGGACTTAGCTCTGAGGCTGCAGGGCATTATTCCAGGTTTTCAGAGGAAACGACTCAAAATAATTCAGGAACCACTTCCTTTTCTTACTTAGGTGCAGGAAGAGGCAGGGAGGGAGAGGCAGGGCCATGAATACTGACTGCATCCCCAACCCTCTTTCAGAAGAAGACTCACTCAACTATGAGACCAGGATTAGAACCCACAGATCTGAATTTCTCCATGGCCCCTGACCTGAGATTCTAGAAGGTCTACTAGCTTCTCTTAGCATCCCAGAAGGCCCAGGAGAATTCCTGGCTTTTCTGGGTGATACTTTGTGGTTTTTGGCCAGCATTATACAGCCCAGCATTTGATTCCGGTTGCCTCATGCTTATCAGCAGCTGATTCATCTGCTTTCCCATTCATACCTCTGTTCAGTCACCCTTCCATCTGTTCATTCACTCAGTAAGCATCTGCTATGGTCCGCTCCGTACCAGGCCCTGCATAGGGCTCTGGGGACACAGAGATGAGTAAGGCTCCATCCCTGCCCTTGGCAACCTCCCCAATCCAGGAAGAACTGATCTGCCATTAATTGAAAACAGGGAAGGAGATCAATGAGCTCTTTGCGGATGCAGTGTTTCTAGTTGGTGGGTTCTTGTTTGAGAAACAGAAACACAAGCCCGATGTGGTGGCTCACACCTGTAATCCTAGCATTCTGGGAAGCTGAGGCTGGTGGATTGCCTGAGCTCAGGAGTTTAAGACCAACCTGAGCAAGAGTGAGACCCCCCTTCCATCTCTGAAAAGAAACTAGCTGGGCATTGGGGTGGTGTCTGTAGTTCCAGTTACTTGGGAGGCTGAGGCCTAATTAAGAGTGTGAAGTTACTATGAGCTGTGATGCCACGGCACTCTACCAAAGGTGAGAAAATAAGACTTTGTCTCGGCTCGGCGCCT
>NW_003852398.1:4200036-4203018 GCF_000181295.1 Otolemur garnettii | reverse complement strand
TGGCAGGCCCAGGCTGGATTTGAATCCGCCAGCTCTGGTGTATGTCGCTGGCACCTTAGTCACTTGAGCTACAGGCGCCGAGCCTGTTGGTTTTTTTTGAGACAGAGTCTCACTATGTTACCCTTGGTAGAGTGCCATGGCATCACAGCTCACAGCAACCTCCAACTCGGGCTTAAGCAATTCTCTTGCCTCAGCATCCTGAGTAGCTGGGACTACAGGCGCCCACACAACACCCGGCTATTTTTTGGTTGCAGTTGTCATTGTTGTTTAGCAGCCCAGGCTGGCCTCAAACCCACCAGCCTCGGTGTATGTGACTGACACCCTACCCACTGAGCTATGGGTGCTACCAACACCATTTGTTTTAGACATAAACATATTCAGACATTACCAGAGGGTACACATTGAAACAAATCATGCCTTCCCTCCCAGAGAATAAAGCGACTGTGGTTTCTTGGGTATCTTTCCAGATAATTCTGTATATTCACACACCTAGAGAGAGTTCATATTCCTGCCTCCAGTTTGCTGTGGGACTTGGTTCTTTTTGCTTCACCCTACCTCTTGGAGGATAGCCTCTCCCAGTGCCCAATCTTTGATGGTGGCCCTGTTGATGGACATTTGGATTGGTTCTAGAGTTTTGATACCATATTCAGTAGGGGGTAAAGATCCTAATGGGCGGAATCTCTTGATTTCTGACGTCTGAGGGGAGAAGGTGAAGAAGCGTGCTTGATGGTGAAAATGTAGGGATGAGCTTCCTGCTGGGCCAAGATGGATTAGGATTGAAACAACCCAGAATGAGCTGTCAGTAGACAATGCCGTCAACCCCTTCTTCATCTGCTGTGTGTCCTTCCTGCAGCCCTGGCCTCCCACGACTACATCCTGAAGATCGTGCCCACGGTTTACGAAGACAAGAGTGGCAAGCAGCAGTACTCCTACCAGTACACGGTGGCCAACAAGGTGCGCAGGCGGTGGCTGGGCTGAGCTGTGTACAGCTGCGCCCTCTGCTGGCAGAGAGCAGAGGTGACCGGGGCTACTCCTGAGTGATGATTCCTGCTGCTTCCAAATGAAAAGATCTAGTCCCTACCATTGTGATGACCTCAGAGTCCAGGAGAGAACTGTCTACCCAGGAGAAAGGGTGTGATCTTTTTGAGAAGGAGCAGGCAGGCAGCTTCCCCCTAAGGTCCCAGGGTTGCAGTGTTCTCAACAGCCCAGCATTGGGTTCCTACCCTTCAGACTCAGACCCCTGATTGGCCAGCACACAATAGACACTCCATTTCTTGTGGCACAAGTGCTTTATCCAAAATCTCGAGGCAGATGAATTGCAGCAGGATGGTTATTGATTAATTTGCTATTGATTAACAGGGTGTCCCAGGACCCTAACACTCAAGTCATGAAGAAGGAGGCAGACCTTGGTGGGAAGCAGAGCATGGTCAGGGTCAGTGGTGGGTTAACCCAACAGTTAGTGGTTTCAAGCCAAGACAGCCTTTAGCTTCTCCAGACATCCTGCCAATGGCACGTGAAGATGCCTCTACCCTTTTGGATGGGTTTTTCCACCTGCCACCAGGAGTCTACTTTTTCTTCTTTTCCAGGGTTGCCCAAAGACCTTATAAGCTATTTAGCTGCTTACCCTGGGCTAGACATGCCGAGTTCTCTGCCTCCATCATCTTTTTTAGCCATCATGACAGCTCTGACATTGGGCAGATTTGACCCTCGAGACACTGAGGGGTGATTGTAGAGCTTTAAAGTACCTGGATGAGGGCTGGGTGCAGTGGCTTATGCCTATAATCCTAGCACTCTGGGAGGCCCAGGCAGGTGGATTGCTTGAGCTCATAAGTTGGAGACCAGCCTGAGCGAAAGTGAGACCCTGTCGCTACTAAAAATAGAAAAACTAAAGCAAGAGGATCGCTTGAGCCAAGTTGGAGGTTGGTGTGAGCTATGATGCCATAGCACTCTACCCAGGGTGATAGCTTGAGACTCTATCTCAAAAAGCAACAAAAAAAGTAGCTGGGTGGGGATTAGAACCAGGTTCTCCATGGGCTCCTGAGCTTCTCTTGATGACCTCACCTGCTTAGTCTGACTGAAGTGCTGTGTCCGCCCACCTGGGAGCTGCTCTCTGTCAGGTGCCTTAGTCCCCCTGCTCTGATCTACCCTAGATGAATGTTCCAGCATAATTCTCCAAGGACAGTCCTGTTTCTTCTATTCATTATTTCTTGAAGGGTATCTCATTGTATCCCTCAATTGCTGACAGCAACTAGCAGATGGGAAACACTGAGCAGAAAGAGCACAGACTTGGGACCATACTGCCAGCTCAAATCCCAGCTCGGTCACTCACTAGCTGTGTGACCTGGGACACATCATGTGACCGTTCTGTGCCTCAGTTTACTCATTTGTAAAATGAAGCCAGTACTCACTTTATAAGAGTGCTGTCAAATGAGGCAATAAAAAATGCTCTAGCCCACAAAAAGGTTTTGGGTAAAGGATACTGACTACTGTAGTTTTTCACTGTTTTTTCTTTCTCTGAGCCTCAGCTCTAGGCTTGTGATCCAGTCACCCTTCCCCATCAGCCATCTCTAAAGAAAGCTGATCTTTCTTTGCTCAAGGCTCCTTCCCTGCAAGGCTGTGGCAGTGACCCAGCAGCCAGAACTGCTTGCTCAGCATCCCCTGTGGCCCTGGCCCCAGCCTTCCCTGGCAGTGGCCAGTGGTGCTCCAGTGGGGAGGTCAGGTCTCAGTTGCCTGGGCCCAGCATTTGGGGCTGGGGTGCCCCAATCGTTCTGTTTGGTCTCTAGTTGTTGCAGACAAGTGAGAATACCCCAAAAGCTTTCAGTATCCTCAAGTGGCTGAACTGGAAAGGTCCCATGGGTCATCATCCCAGACCCGTTAATGGTTTTTTTTTTTTTTTTTTTTTTTAGTTTTTGGCTAGGGCTAGGTTTGAACCCGCCGTCTCCAGCATACGGAGCCAGCGCCCTACACCTCTGGGCCACAGGC
>NW_003852398.1:4197419-4200016 GCF_000181295.1 Otolemur garnettii | reverse complement strand
CTGGAAAGGTCCCATGGGTCATCATCCCAGACCCCTTATTTTGTTTTTTTTTTTTTTTTTTTTGCAGTTTTTGGCCAGGTCTAGGTTTGAACCCGCCACCTCCAGCATATGGAGCCAGCACCCTACACCTTTGGGCCACAGGCGCCACCCCCCTTAATGTTTGTATGGGGAAAATAAGGCCCCAAGGGAGCAAGGACTGACCTAGGGATGCTCTGTTAGTCCAGCCCCTTAGCATCCTCTGGCCCCCAGCTATATGCTGGCTCAGGAAGTTTTGTGGCAGGACTGTGCCCTCTGGCTTTCCAGTTTTGTGAAGTTCCTCTTTTGAAGAAGCAGCTCACTCCCCACACAGCCTTTATACTCATCTCTCTCTCTCTCTCACACACACACACACACACACACACAGAGGTGTCAGGATGTCTGCTTATCTGGCACGTGCAACTCAGAATATCCCCTCCTCAGTATGTCTTCCCGATGCCCCTGGGAAGAATCGGTCACTCATTCACAGCCCCCTCAATGCTCCATGTCCCTCCATCCCACATATTTAATGTTGCAGTGTTAGGGGCATTTTTATGTCATGCCTCCTCCAAATTGTGATCCCCTCTAGGGAGAAGGCAGGGCTTGTTCACCTCAGGGGCCAAGTACAGCAGAGGTACTCAGCCAGGGGCCAGTACAGCAGAGGTACTCAGCAAACTGTTGTTGAACAAATGAATGGATTTGGGCAGTCTAAGAGTTTGAAGGGGAAAATAGGCCTTTACTCAGATTGAGCCCCAGATCATCCTTTTCCTTTTGCATCTCTGGTTTCAGATTCATATTTTGGTTCTGGGGCTGTTTTCAGTTTACACAGTCAATTCTAAACAGTCAGGGAAGTCAGAAATGCCCAGATGCTGATGGCAAAGCCTAAAAGGGGAGTGATGGAAGGGAAGGGGTGGTAAAGTCTGCCTCTGTTGGGGGAGGGGACGGTTGCCAGGGAGTCCTCTGCAACTCAACCTTTACCCACTGTGAGACAGTTTGTGCTTCTGATTCTCACGTCCTCCCCACTTCCTCTACCCCAGGAGTATGTTGCGTATAGCCACACGGGCCGCATCATCCCAGCCATCTGGTTCCGCTATGACCTCAGCCCCATCACGGTCAAGTACACAGAGAGACGGCAGCCACTGTACAGGTTCATCACCACGGTGAGTGGGTGGAGCACTGGACCGTGCACCCTTCCCTTGGGGCCCCTCCCCTATTCTTCCTGAAACAGGATGGAGCCTGGGGGCTGGGGGCTCTGGCTGAATGCAGGAGGCTTTGACCACTAGGATGTTAAGCAATGTTTTCAGAAACACATGGGTACCAATGACATTTAATCTAGAAAATGTTTTCGGGAAGGATGCCACTAAATCTATTGAATTCTTGTAGCAAATCTACTATATACAACTCTATTAGATGTTTATGCTTTTCTCCAGTTTTGTTTTTACAGAAGTTATTCTCAGTGGGATTTATCCTTTCATGTGTAAATTTTACAATGATTTCACTCATCTTTTTTTTTTCCACATCTAATTTCCAGTTACAGCTGCTGATGTGGTCAGGTTTCTGTTTTCTTTCCTTCCTCCCTATTCTTTTTATTTATTTATATTTTTGCCACTGTCTCTCCCATGCCAAGTTTTCTCTGAAGCAGCTTCAAGCTGATGTCAGTTTTCTTTTATGCTGATTGTTTCTATCAAGTATACTGTTTCCTGGCCTCCCATTCACAATGTTGTTGGGGTCAGAACAGGAGAAGCAGAGTGCCCTCAGGAGTCCAAGAGATGTTGGGTAAGGCAGAGGCAGCTGAGGTGGAAGAGACAGGATGATCATCCCTACCTCACAGATTTGGGAGCTGAGGCCTGAAGATAAATACAGCATTGAAAGGCCCTTAGGTTTCTCTACCTCTTCATACTTTTAATAGTAGTTCAAGATCAGTGGTCTAGTCCTAGCTCTCTCATTTCCTGCAGTAACTAGGTCGTGTATTTGTCAGGACTCTGTTACAGAAGATCCAGAGCCATGCCTTGAGCTGGTTTGGGGAATAAGTAGGCCTCAGGCATGGTGGAATCCAGCTACGAACATTGTCAGGAATAGATCTCTTTCCATCTTTTGATCTGCGTCCCTCTGTACTGGCTTCATTCTTAAGGGGAACTTAACTAGTAGAAATAGCCTCTTTCTCAGTAATTCCACCTGAGGCCTGACATAGGCAAGTATTCTCATCAGCCCGGCTCAGGCCCCATGCCATCCTCGTGACCTGGGCTCTGCTTAGGGTTCATGGGCAAGCTTAGGGCCCATGCACCCTCTGGAGCCAACCATCCAGACCATAGGGACAAAGATTGTAAGTGGTGGAGGTCCTCAAGGGAAAAAGCAGGATCCAGCTTCTACAAGAGGGACAAGTAAGTGCTGGCAGGCAGAGTGGCACGATGTCCTTGAAAAGGCCTCCCTCTAGGCTCTGACACAGGAATGGTTATCCCTGCTAGTGCCACCTCCTTGCACGGGCATCCAACTGCAGCCGGCTATGAATGCTTATCCAAAAGTTGTCTTGGACCACACATTAAATACACAAACACTGATGAAAACTGATGAGCAGGCTCGGC
>NW_003852398.1:4192928-4196618 GCF_000181295.1 Otolemur garnettii | reverse complement strand
TGAGGGTGACAAGTGAGACACTCTCTCTCAAAAAAGAAAAAAAGAAAGGAAAAAGAAAAAAAAGAAAGAAAAATACTAAGCTGATAGGCGTAAGAATAGTAACTTACAGACTTATAACATTTCTTTCTTTGTTTCTTTCTTTCTTTCTTTTTTTTTTTTTGACAGAGTCTCACTTAGCCACCCATGGTAGAGTACCATGGGGTCTTAGCTCACTGCAACCTCAAACTCTTGGGTTCAAGTGATTGTCTCGCCTCAGCCTCCCAAGTAGCTAGGACTACAGATGCCCACCACAATGCCTGGCTATTTTTTTTTTTAATCTTAGTTTTGCAGGCTGAGTTCGAACCCACCACCCCTGCTACATGGGGCTGGTGCTCTAGCCACTGAGCTACAGGCACCCCACACACATACTTTAGAAAACGGGTGGCGCCTGTGGCTCAGTGGGTAGGGCACCGGCCCCACATGCTGAGGGTGGCGGGTTCAAACCCAGCCCTGGCCAAACTGCAACAAAAAATAGCCAGGTGTCATGGCGGGCACCTGTAGTCCCAACTACTCAGGAGGCTAAGGCAAGAGAATCGTCTAAGCCCAGGAGTTGGAGGTTGCTGTGAGCTGTGACGCCATGGCACTCTACAGAGGGTGACAAAGTGATTAAAAAAAAGAAAATAGTGATTTCAAAATTTATATGTAAAGAACTCCTACAGATCAGTAAGAAAAAGTTTAACTTCCCCCCCAAATGGGCAAGGGCTGAGGACCAACCATTCACAGAAGAGACCATACTGGTAGTGAAAAGATACCCAAGTTCACGAGAAATTAGAGAAATGAAATTCAAAAGAACAGGACCTAATTCAGTCCTATCAGACTGGCAGAAATTAAGAACCTGCCACTGCAAAGATTGGGGAGATGTGAAGCTACAAGGACGCATGTGTACCTCTGGTGCTTTTGGAAACTGGTGCAGCCACTTTGGAGAGAAATGCACAAACCCTTTGGCTCCTAGAACAAATGATTTTACCCAAGACCTCACAGGGTAGCACACCCCAAGTGGGTCTTGGTGCTGATTCTTACTTCAGTTCTTCTCTAGCTGCCACCCAGAATAAGTCAGATGCTGAGATAGAAGCAGATGCCCTGGTACCTCTGTGCACGTGTGATTACTCTTCAGAGGCCCTGAGGCCTGTGGCCTTGGCAGCAGCAGAGCAACCCCTCTACCCACACCTCAGTGCAGGGTGGGCAGGCCTTTCCGTGTCCACCTTTCCATTCTCTCCTGTAAGGAAAGCAAGTGAGAGTCAGGGCATTGAAATCACATGACATGTGGCTGAGAAATGAAGTGACTTCATTGAACATTTGCTAGAGTTTACCATGTGCTGGGCCCTCTGCCATGGTTAGCTGCATCATACCCTGTGCTCAAGGAGTTCCCAGCTGGTGGGGAAGATGAGTGAGCACACAGAGAACCACCGTCCCCTTCGGACCCCCAGTGGAGACGTGCACCAGGCACAGTGGGTAGAGAGGAGGCGCCATCCCCTTGGTTTGAAAAGCTCCAGAAGGGAAACCCTGAGGTGGGTCTTGAAGGGTGAAGAGGAAGTGTCCAAAGAAAGGGAATGTACGTGCAAAGCTACCTGATGTAACATGTCTTGTGAAGGCCGTGTGGCCTCCTTTGACTTCGTCAGGTCCAGGTGAGCCACTGACCTCAGAGTAGGAGGTTCCAAGAAGCTATAGGAGAAGACCCTTCCTTCATTCCCTAGAGACTGCATGCCTCTGTGACTCCTTTTCCTTCTTGTCCTCCCTTTGGCCAACCAGCCTGTCCTCCATCTCTGCCCATCCACTTGCGCGTGGGCTGGCTGATGGAGCCCCCAGGCCTGCGGGCCATACTGCTGCAGGGAACCTCCTGACATGACTAGCCGGGTGGTTTTTCTGAAAGCCCCAGGCTGCCACCTTGGTTGCCATGGCAACTGTGGGGTCAGCTTCAAGTGAGCCAGCCAGCCGGCTGTCCCTGGCAGATGGCGTCATTGTAGAGCTTCAAAGGCCCTTGTCACAGGGCAGCAGATGCAGGGATGACGCTAGCACTTAAACACACACATACACACACAGCACAAAGATGCCTGGGAGCCGTCTGAGGATGGGGTGGGGCTGGGGTGGAAGTGGAGGCACCTGCTGCGTGTTCTCTTTCTCTCTCTTAAAAATCAAACACTTGCGTGCAAAGGCCCTGAGCCCCAAATGGTGGGCGTCTGCAAATAGCTCCTCAGAGGGGCTGCTGATGAAGAGGGGCTTAGGCCAGAATGTCGTCATGTGGCGGCTGTGGGGCTGGGAGGCAGCTGTGGGTGGGATGGAATGAGGGCAGGTGGGGCCGCCCAGATGCACTGCCAAGTCTCCAGTACCTGGCTTATTCTGGGATACACAGCCTCATTGTCACCTGGGAAGGACTTCTTCCCCCCCCCCCACTTTAATAGTCCCTCTTCCTGGATATCTTCAGCCAGGCTACCTGGAGTTCCTCTCTATGGGCACCCAGGCAACCTTGCTCAGACCTTTGCTGTGCATTACACCAGAAAATTCCACCATCAGGGGAATAAACAGATCACGTCTGACATCCTGCCAAGTAATCCCCTTCCAAGTGCTTCCCTCCCACACACCCACATTTGTCCCCTGCCACTTGCCGAAGCTCCTTTTCGAGATTGCCTTCAAGTGGGTTGCAGTGACAGATTGGATGGCTTGGGAGGTGTCAGATCTCTTCCCTTGCATGGTTTATTTTATTTTGGAGGAACAGCCGGAAGTCACAAAATGCCAAATTGGGCCAGTATGGCTGTGACACGTTTTGCCCACCAAAAAGTACTGCATGGTTCATCTTCCCATTGAATACGACTCAAAACCTACAATTCATGAAGACTTGTATAGCTCATTTTACTCAAGTGGTGCTTTAGAACCTTAATGGTGGGGAAGGTTTGCTGTAGTGAGCCCCACCCTCCATGTTCCTCTCCAACACCCTCCCACAAAGTCTCCCGAAAACTTTAGATAGCATTTTGTGGTTGCCAGGTCTGATTATGACCCTAAGGTCTGATTTACTTCTGTTTCCCAGCATCCAGCATAGGGCATGGACTAGACACAGGGACATCTCTTAAGGGACAGCTGCATAAAGAAGTGATCACATGCCGGTAGTCCATCTGGAGGCTGAGGCAGGAGGATTACTTGAGCCTAGGAGTTTGTGGCCGCAGTGAGCTATAATGCCACCATTGCACTCAAGCCTGGGAAACAGAGCAAGACCCCATCTCTTAGAAAAAGGAAAAAAAAAGTATATAGCTACTCTTATTAAGCACCTACTACATGCTATAATTATATGGCTGTCTCCTTTATCTTTCCCAGAACTCCCCAAGGTAGATTATAGATGAATTAAACTGAGGCTCAGGGAGCTAAAGAAATTCATCCACAATCACACAGCTATTAAGTGGCAGGGCTGATCCCAGCAGCTGCCTCTCTGCAGCATCTTCTGCCTCTTACCTCAGCTTGGGAGTTTTCATCTTTCAAAACGAAGGCTCACATAGGCTTCATGTCATTCTCATAGTTGTTGTGTTAAGACATTTATATACCACATTTAGAAAGATTCACATGTACTCTTATAGGATAAATCATAGACGTGATCCCAGCAATGACTTTCAATTGGATGAAAGTATTTCAAACTGTATATGGAAACAACACACTGTACCCCAT
>NW_003852398.1:4185594-4191877 GCF_000181295.1 Otolemur garnettii | reverse complement strand
GCCCACCTGTCCTGCTTAACCTTCTCCTAGTGCCTTTCTCCTCAGACTGAGTTCCAGGGAGACTGGGTCTTAGTCATCACTGGTCTCTGGACCCGGTATAGTGCAGGCGGGTAATAAATAGGCATTAAACAATGAACAGACAGATGGAGAGGTGTACCTTGGTCCACTCTCCAACCTCACACCACCACCCCCTATCCCTTGCCAAGACAATTTCTGTTATCTGAGGAACAGAACAGAACCCAATTTAGGAGCTCTGTGATTCAGGTCTGGAAATGCACAAAAAAATTTCAGCTCCTTCTAGAGTATTTGAGCTGAACTAAATCTTCCAGAGGGGTGTGTACCAGGGACAGGTTGTTCCAACTGGGTCTGAACACAGAGTTGGAGCTGCTGGTGCTCTCTTTTCTAAGGCAGGTGCTGAGGCATAAAAGAAATATCAGACAGGGGGCTCCATTTTCCAAACTGGGCTCCCTTATTTCAAGGCATTCACTATATAGTCAAATTGAGAAAACAAATTTCATACGTAGAAGCCATCCTGACATGAAGTGAGAGGCTGATGGGAGGCTTCTAACTGGGAATGAGTTAAGGTGGCCAAACAGAAAAAGTAGGCCCTTTCCAGTGTCCCAAACCTGGATTCCAGTGACCTTTTCCTTTGGCTGAGTCTTTCCCTCTCTGAGGTTGTCCTCCTCTGTGAAATAAGGTTCCCCTAGCAGTCTCCCTGGCAGTCTCCCAGATTGAATGAGAAAGCAGAAGGTGCCTTCTCAGGTCTGGCACACAGTAGGTGCTCATCCAAGATGGAGTTTGTTAGGGTGGGGGTGGGTGGATGTTTTGGGGATGTAGCCATTGTAAAAATGGCAGGAAGGGGCCTCACTCTCTCCAGGCCCCCAGCCTAGGGGTGTGAGGGTGAGGGGCCTGGAAGGCATGAGGCCACACACTCTCTTCCCCCCACCCCCAGCCTGTCCAGAACCCAGTCATCCGCTTCCCTCCGTGACAACCCCCACCTCTGCCTCTGCGACTTTGGTGTTCTCATCCCTGGCTCCAGTCTGTCTGCCGCCACTGGCATCTGGTGGGACTACGATTCATTACTTATTTCCTCATACCGTGCCTTTGCCACAAGCTTTTAAAGCAATGCTGACTGCATGTAGAAAGTGAGTGAACAGCTCCTAGATGCTTGTGGTACGGCAGGGAGCTGGACAGTGTCACTCCGTCCTCATAGCGGGCCCCATTCTACAGATGGGGGAAGCTAAGGCTCAGAGAGGTCAAAGGGCTTTCCCAGCCAGGGTCAAAGAGCTAGGAGGGGAACCCAGGAGTATTTAGCTGAGTCTTCCCTCCCCACCACGCTGGGTGTGGTGCTTCTCCACTGCAGGCATTTAGCTCTCTGGCCAGCAGGGCTGGAATACCTTTCTGTATTATAAGAAATAAAGAACCGATATTATAAACATAAGGAAACTCACACACCTTTAAAGGTAGGCAAGCTAACTACATTCTAAGTTATAGTGAAAGTTCAGGAAGCCGATAGATACTCCGGGAGATGGTCTCTGAGTAGAATAAAGGGGCATTATTGATGACTTGTGATGAATGCAAGTTCGGGTGCTTCTCACAGACTCCCTGGGGTTTGGATATCAAATTGTCCTTGTTTCCAATTTCTTCGGAATTGTGGCTGCTGACTGGAATAGGCTTACACGCATTGGCCCTGCTTAGCTTCTTAGCTCAGTGGCCCTGCTCCCTCATCCCCTGCAGGGAAGAACCCCCACCCCAGGTTGCCCCCTGCCTTGGGGCGTGGTCAGGAGCTATAATAGCATGGTAGTGGCAGGGGGCTGGGAGCAGGCGTCCCCGTGTGTATGTGTGCTACTCTCTTTCGTTACCACAACAGTCCCCAAGGGTTGAGGCTTAGTCTTCCTGTTTTTAAAAATAAGGAAACTGAGGCACAGGGAGCTAGGGTGGTGTAAGAACACATGGACGGGAGTGGCCCAAACAAGTTCTGCCATACTCCAAAGCCCAGGCTCTCTCCTTGGCATCACAGTGCCCCCTGGACCTAGGCTACATTTTCCAGGTTCAGGATCTCACAGGTGCAGCGTTGAGTTGGGGACGGGTGCTTCCTACCTGCCTATCCTGAGCCTCTCCTAGGCCCACCTTTCCATCAGCGCTGCCTTCCCCCAGCTCCTGACTGACACTCCTGCCAGTGAGTCCATCACCTTTGCTCCTGCCTTGGGCATAGAATTCTCCTGTGCCTTTCCCAACGAGTCATTCCTTCGTGCTCGTGCCTCCATTCACTCACTCACTCTCTAACTCACTGTCCAGCTCACTCATCTACTCCTCATTCATTCTTTCTCATTCATTCACTTCTTTACTTATTCAAGAAACATGTATCAGTTATTTTGGCCATCTTTCCTAGGCATTTAGGAAAAGGAGCATTTAAGCAATAGGGTTGATAGAGTGCATTAGTGAGATTCAGGGAGCTTTCTGACTGGCAATAGAATGCCAACAACCTCTGGCCTGAGGTGCTCT
The DNA here is from genome assembly GCF_000181295.1 of Otolemur garnettii. Lineage (NCBI taxonomy): Eukaryota > Metazoa > Chordata > Mammalia > Primates > Galagidae > Otolemur > Otolemur garnettii. Next base: position 4,189,372 of record NW_003852398.1, on the reverse strand, counting down.
GTCCAGAGGGCTGTTCATCACAATACTTCTTGGCACTTACCTGAGGAAGTACCTCGTCCGGGCCTCAGCTTCCCTGTCTGTTTAGTGGGTTGACTTCAGAGGGTCCTCAGAGTGCTAGGGCTCTGGGCAACTGCAAAGAATCTGCCTCTGGTGCCTGGGACACTCTTGCTGTCCTCCATGAATTAACTTGTCTTCTGCTTCAAGTGCCAGATAGACAATGGAAATTAAGACCCAAAGGCCTACTCTGGGGAGTAAGTGATGTTTTACCCATTTTTTCTGACTAAAGTAGGTTTTAAGTTTAGAGAAATCTCAGATTATGCTGTGCGTGGTGGTTCATGCCTGTAATCCTTGCACTTGAGAGGCCGAGTCAAGCAGATTGCCTGAGCTCACAGGTTCAAGACCAGCCTGAGCCAGAGTGACACCTCCTCTCTAAAAATAGCAAGGGGTATGGTGGACGCCTGTAGTCCCAGCTATTCGGCACTCTACTGAAGGCAGCAAAGTGAGACTCTGTCTCAAAAAAAAAAAAAAAAAAAAAATCTCAGATCTTAGCAACAAGATCAGAACCTTCTGATGAACTGAAAGATGAGATTAGGTGTTATTTACTCGGCACCTACTAAGTGCCCCAGAGGTGTTTTCTGCAGTATGACAATCAGCAAAGTAGGGGTGGCTTTCTCATTGTATAGGTAAAGGAAGTGAGGCCCAGAGAGGCTCTAGTGTGGCAAGAGATAGTAAGGTTGCACAAGTCGATGGCCAGAGGCTGGGTCCCCTGCTGCCACCTCAGGGGAGGCCCAATGGCCTCCCCAGTCCTCACCATGGACAGCAAGGTACACATCTCCCTGCCTCTCCTGTGGCACCCCCAGAGAGACCCATGAGTGCAATCTGCTTTACTTTCATTTTCATTCATTCACGTTTCTCCTGGGTCCCAGACCACAGGTTGGGGAGGCAAGGAGTCCCCATGTTCCCTCTTGCCAGCAGCACCCCTGCCCTCCTTCCCATCGGTTCTTGAGATACCTTCAGTGTTTCCTCCCACCTCACGGCATCTGCCGTTGGTTCCTGTTTGTCCCGCATCAGCAGGGAATCCTAAACATGCTAAAGCCTGTCGTCTTGCTGCTGCCAAAGGAGGGCCTGGCGTCCAAAGACAGACTGTTGGCAGCCTTGTGGCCACGTTTCCCTGTGTTTCAGACATGGGAATGGTGACCTTCTCAGGAACAGGGTGTTTGCAAGTGACTACTTTCCTGGGTGAGTCCAGGCGTGGTAACACCCTGGTGCCACAGGTTCCTGTGTCCTCCCATAGGCTGGAATCCAGGGAGCTCCATGCCTAGGAGCCCCCAGGCGCCCTCTCCTTATGGCCCTACTTCACCTCAAGTGGTCACCACCTAGGGGTGTGAGCTTGTCATGGAGGCCCAGGCAGTTTAAAGACAAAATCATGAGAGCGAGAGGCTGTGACAGGTTGCGCCAGGATGCTAGAATTCCCCCAGCTTTGAGAAGCCCCCCAGAACATGTCAGGACTTCCCCTTCCCAGACCTCCTCAGGTGGCCTTGCCCATCCCTGCCACAGATGCAAGCTAGTGGGGTGCTGCTGGGTTGAGTGGTATTGGTGGATACACATGAGGCCTCACCAAGGGTACCCCCTTAGCCTGAAGGCTGAAAATAATTCTTGCCCAGTCATTCTGTGACTGGGCAAGTTGCTTAGCAGCTTCCATGCTCCCAGAGCCTCAGTTTCCCCACAGGCTATGTGTTTTGCTGTGGCCCTCAATGCATGTGTTGTCTCCCTGTTTCCTGGGCCAGCCCAGTGAAAGAAGAGTTCAGACTGGGTATACGTGAGTCATTGGCACTCGGGTTCTAACTGGTGTGTAGATGAATACAGATATGTGTGTGTGTGTGGTTATTTTTTTATATTTTGCTTCATTGCACTTAAGTCATATTTTCCTGTCTTCTAATCCAAGCCCTAAAAGCGTTTTGTGGTATAAAATCTCCCATCATCTGATCCACTCTTCCGAAATAAACCAGCTCCCTTGCCGTCATCTTCCCTGAAAAGTACCCCTGCGTCATGCTCTGAGGCCGGCAGGGAGAGGCCTTGCCCGCTAAAAACACTTCAAAATAATCCCCCCAGTACGCTGGTCGTCTCCGCTCCCTGAGGGGCTGCTCTGGTTTCTCGGACTGTCATTACTGGAATGCCAGCTGCTCCACTCAGAGCTGTCCATACAGACCTGCTCTGTCTGTCCTGGGTCATGCAGGCCTCTGCTTAGCTCATCTCATGGAAATATCATTTAAAAAATAAACGCCACTTCAATTTGCACTTCCCTCTCGCCTTCACTATGTCTCCTGGCGTCCCACCACTTGGCACCACTCAATCCATTAAGGCACTGCTGGCTCCTAGAGAGTCTGCTGCTGTGTGTCAGTGGCTGGCTGCCCACCAGCGATGGTGCCTCTTGGGCTGCTAGTGGCCTCAGGGGCCCTCTGGGGCTGCCCAACTGTTGGCTTCCTTTAAGTTGAGTCCTGTGGTCATTTAAATGCCCCTTAAACATGGCATAGGAGAAGAAGTGAGAGCTCCAGAGGTGGGCAGATTTGTCTCTGCCTCAGGTACTGTGTGACCTTAGACAAATTATTTCCCTCTCTCGGCTCCATGGGTGCATCAGAGGAGAGGTGCCCCCTGCTCCTGGGCATACGAGGACGGTGGGTGCTGCTGGTTCTTATGAATGGCAGAAAGGAGGGGAAAATATGTCTAAAGTATTTTGCAGAGCTTTACCTTCTTTTGTCTTCCACCATCCACACTTCAATTCTTTTAAGTCATCAGAAAGCAATTTGTAGGCTATCAAGTTTCGAGTAAAACATAACATTAGTTTGATTAGTCCCAAATGGAGTTCTGATGACTTCAGAGCTAAGTTAGTAATTCAATGAGTGGGGCCTTTTGTGCCTGAGAAGCAGCAGGATGTCCCATTAAGAGCACAGACTCAGAAGTTTTGAACCTCAGTTCGGTCACTTGCTGTGGGATCGGACAAATGGTCCTTGGCTGTAAAATAAGTGTAGGATCGTACCTTCCTAGCTCCAAAGGTTGAGCTGGGGATTCATTGAGATAAACGTGAAACACTTCAAACCAGGCCTTGCACAGAGAAGGCACTGCATAAGTATCGCCCATTTTATTGTGGTTATTACATTATTATGTGGCACTAAGTCATGGTTCTCAACCTGTGGGTCGTGACCCACAGGGACTGTATTAAAGGGCCATGGCATTAGGAAGGCTGAGAACTACTGTGCTAAGTTACGATGTACAGATACACAAGTGACATTCATTATCATCCCCTGCTGTAGCATCTCAACCAGGGGTAATGCCCCTACAGGGGGCATTTGGCAACTTTTGGAACATTTGGTTGTCACCGCAAGCGGGAGAGGGCACTGCTGGCATCTCGAGGGTCATGGCCAGGGATGCGGGTAATCATCTTTCAGTGCACAGGACAGCCTCCTACAATGAAGAATTATTTGGCCCAATGTCAACAGTGCCATTATAGTTTTTTTTGTTTGTTTTGTTTTTTTTGAGACAGAGTTTCACTTACTAACCCTCGGTAGAGTGTGTGGCGTCACAGCTCACAGCAACCTCCTACTCCTTGGGCTTAGGTGATTCTCTGTCTCAGCCTCCTGAGTAGCTGCAACTACAGATGCCTCCTACAACGCCTGGCTATATTTTTGTTGCAGTTTGGCCGGGGCTGGGTTTGAACCCGACACTCTCAGTATATGGGGCCGGTGCCTTACCCACTAAGCCACAGGCGCCGCTCAACAGT
>NW_003852398.1:4181716-4185170 GCF_000181295.1 Otolemur garnettii | reverse complement strand
TCCCAGCTACTTGGGAGGCGGAGGCAGGAGACTCGCTTGAGCCCAGGAGTTGGAGGTTGCTGTGAGCTGTAATGCCACGGCACTCTACCCAGAGGGACAGCTTGAGATTCTGTCTCAAAAAAAATAAATAAATAAATAAACCTTGCCTTAATACAAGCTTTCTAGCAGCACCCCAGGCCTCTCTTTGTATCATTTGCCTTATTGTATTTTTACATTTATTGGTATGATTATTTGCTTATTACCCATCAAGTCTAAGGATTGCCACTTCCTGACATGCGACCTATAGAGCTGCCTTTCAGAATCTCCATTCTTCATCTGAAAAAGGGATTGTATATATCTGATAAATGTGGAATAGAGGTTAAGACCACAGTCTTCAGGGTCAAAACAAACCTGAGTTTAAGTTGCAGCTCTTGTTACTAAATTAGTGTATTTAGGGAAGTTACTGCATGAACCTTGGTTTCCTTACCTGTGAAATGGGTCTTATAATTCTCTTCTTCATTCAGAGGGTTAATATGGGAATTAAAGGAGCTGGTGGTAAGGATAATTATTGTATTATTATTCTCAAAGTCATCATCTGCATGGAGTACATCCTGACCTTGTTGGTGACCTCGTGGTCAGCATAACGGGCACACTGGGGCAGTGCATGCACTTGGAGAGCTCATCATCTCATGACTTGGGAGGACTCTGGCCTGCTGCTCCCTCTCATCCTGACCTCTGATCTCCCTCCCCACATACCTTTTTCAGATCTGTGCCATCATTGGCGGGACCTTCACTGTCGCCGGCATTCTGGACTCGTGCATCTTCACAGCCTCGGAGGCCTGGAAGAAGATCCAGTTGGGCAAGATGCACTGACATCGCATGTAGTGGCCAAGGTCACAGGGAGGCTGCCAGCCCTGCCTCCAGCACCCTGCCTCCTTTTGCCCTCACTTTGGCCCAGAATCTGGCTGTGTCCCAAAGAGTGTTTGGGAGGTGGAGGGAAGGTAGAGGGTGGCTCAAGGTTTTGCAGCTACCTCTTTTCCCTGGGTTTCATTTTAGACAAATCATACTGCCTGAAGTTGCGATTCCCCTTCCCCTGGGGTGCCCTAAGACAAAAGTCAGGCAAGAGGGACTCCAGAGATACTAGGGACCCCTCTGGGAGGGCTATAGTTTCTTCTCTCTTAAGGGAACAGCCCAGAATCCATATCAACCAGCTTTTAGCCAGGCTTTGACAATCTTAGTCCCCACCATTAGGACACATTAATAATTTGGTTTCTTACCTGGGCAGCCTACCTACCCCAGAAGCGCCAGACCTGGGCTTTGAAACAAGGCTGCCTGAAGGTACTCCCACCTGGTGCCTTCCACGAAGGATGGTACTACCCAGGCAAGCCCCTAACATTTCACACTGTAGAATGGAAACTCTAATCCTGCCTCTTCCCTTCCTACCCATCTTAGAGCGCCAACCTCAAGTCCCGTGCTCCCACCCCCTTGTTCTTTCAAGAAGCAGATGCCCAGTTGTGTAGCAGCAGTAGAGACTTTTAAACCTGCAAGGCAGGGTCACAGTTTCCCCTTTTTCTCTCCTCTGTGTTCCTCTGAACCAATGTGCCTCAGCCGCTGTGCTGTGTGGCAACAGCATGTCTTGGTGGAGGGGCTGGTTCCCACTGCCAAGACCCCCCCATCTCTCTGTTGGGATCTGCAGTGGTAGGGGGTGAGGGTTGTGTGACTGGGAGGTTATCCTAGATAGACACAGCTTGTGCACTTATGTCCAGATGGAAAGCATCCTTCCTTGCATCCCTAAAATAATCATGCAGCCTCTCCCAGGTAGTTGCTGTTGATCCCAAGGCCTTAGGTAGGGGAAGCAAAGCAAGCCAACCCTTCTTCTGTCTTTGGACCTCTTATCTTCTGGGTTCCCCAGGGGTGCACAGCGCATGGACCCCTCTGCAGCCCAGCTGTGGCCCCCTTCTCACTGAGCTCTCCCCTTGGATAGTTATGTACTGCCCCTGGGGAAGATCCAATGTCTTCCCACCTGCCTCTGAGAAGGTCCCTACCCTGCTGCTCCCCTTCATCCTTCCCCTTTTGTCCTGAAAGGGAGGGGCAATGGCCCAGGCATGAATTCCACCAAGGGAATTTTAGCTATGCCCTCTTGTCCCAGAGAGAGAGCCACCGGTCTGTTTTCCATTTATATCAAGATTGTTTGCATACTTTTGTAATGAAGGGGAGTGTCCAGTGGAATGGTTTTTAAATTATCTATATGGATAGCTCAAGTCTCTCCCATTTGTAATTTGGGTTCTGGATTCCAATTAGAAAAGCTTCTCCTTTTGCATATGAGTTGACTGATGTGAATGTAAATGCATTTGGTTATTTCTGGTATCTGTGGCCACTTGGATACATATTTTTTTTTACATTCTGTTCCCCAGTTACAGAAAGGCGTCCCTTTGGCGTGTGAATACGTGTGCCTGTGGAGGGTGGGGCAGGGTGGGGCGGGGCAGGAAATGTGTGGCATGCACATGAGTCGAAATTCTACTTTTATGCATTTTTTTAAAAAAACTCTGAGAACATAGGGGATGTCAGTTTCCTATGGAAGAGACATCTCTGACCTGTTATTCTTATAAGCAAAATCTCAAGGGAAAAAAATGTTTTAGTTCTTTCCCCATTTAGTAGGTTCAAATAGATTAAAAGGCTGATTTTCAGATATATTGCTGTGTGATTCTTTCTACCTTGATTGTGGCTGGGTAGCCCTGAGGCTAGAATCACAACCACACTGGAATTTAACTCCAGAGAAGAGAAGATGATGGAAATATGTTGGAAAGAAGGTTTGTGAGAATGATCAGAAAGTCAAGACTCCTTGGATTCAGCCCTTCTTTTATTGAATCCCTGCATATCGTTCTTTGATACGCTGCTTTCTAGCTGCATAGCCTCACTCTAGGTTGACAGCTTCTTGGTGCCTGTTTCCTTGGGTGAAAATGGGGCTAGTAATAAAACTACCTATTAGGACTGTTGTGGAAATAGAACCTAAAAAATGTGCAAAGAAATTGTATCAGAATGAAGCCAGATGAAGTAGCTCACACCTGTAATCCTAGCAACTCTGGGAGGCCTAGGTGGATGGATAGCTTGAGCTCAAGGAGTTTTAGACCAGCCTGAGCAAAAGCGAGGTGCCATCTCTACTAAAAATAGAAAATCTGAGGCAAGAGGATCATTGAGCCCAAGAGTTGGAGGTTGTTATGAGCTATGATGCATGGCACTCTACCCAGGGCAACAGCTTGAGACACTGTCTCAAAAGAAAAAGAAATTATATCAGAAAGAGATCATGTATGTAAGGAAAGTATTTATCCCTGGTAGGTGGTAAATTTTCAAAAATGGTGGCCAGGGCTCAGCGCCTGTGGCTCAAGTGGCTAAGGCACCAGCCACATACACCTAATTGGTGGGTTCGAATCCAGCCCGGGCCCACCAAACAACGATGGCTGCAACCAAAAAAAAA
>NW_003852398.1:4180423-4181621 GCF_000181295.1 Otolemur garnettii | reverse complement strand
TGATGCCATAGCACTCTACTCAGGGTGACAGCTTGAGGCTCTGTCTCAAAAAAAAAAAAAAAAAAAAAATGGTGGCCAGAGGTGAGTATGGCTCACACCTATAATCCTAGCACTCTGGGAGGCCAAGGCAGGTGGATTGCCTGAGCTCAGGAATTAAGAGACCAGCCTGAGCAAGAGTGAGACCCCATTTCTATTAAAAGTAGAAAAACTAGGGCCGGGTATAGTGGCTCACGCTTATAATCTCAGCACTTGGGTAGCTGAGGCAGGTGGATTTCCTGAGCTCACACGTTTGCCTGAGCCAGAGCGAGACCTCATCTCTAAAAATAGCTGGGAGTTGTGGCGAGCGCCTGTAATCCCAGCTACTTGAGAGGTTGAGGCAAGAGAATCGCTTAAGCTCAGGAGTTTGAGGTTGCTGTGAGCTATGATGTCATGGCACTCTACCAAGGGTGACAAAGTGAGACTCCATCTCAAAAAAAAAAAAAAAACAAAGGCACTAGCCAGGCATCATGGTAGGGTGCCTAGTTCCAGCTACTTGCGACCCTTAAGGCAAGAAGATCTCTGAACTCAAGAGTTTGAGGTTACAGTGAGATCTGATGATGATACAACGACACTCAACCCAGGCTGACAGAGTAAGACTCTGTCTCCAATAAAGAAGAAAATTTTTTTTTTCAAAAACAATAATTGTTCCATATGGGTCTTCCCAAATATAATCTCCTTGAGAGCAGGGTTGATATTTTTACACATCTTTGAGCCAAGGGCTCTATAAGTGAAAGGTAATTCATAAATTCTTGATTTCAAACAACCTGGCACTTCTTTTTCAACTTAAGCTCAGTCATCAGCCATGAGAAATGGGCTTCCATAGGTCTTTCCCATCCTCCTGTACAGGCTTTCATCAGAACACTAATGTGGGTAAACACACCAGGCATGAATGTGAAAGAGAATCAGTCTGCAAGAAATCCTTCCCCAACCCTCCCCATGCTCTCTCCGTATCCTAATACTTGAGTTATGTGTTCCCAAATCTGTTCATGCCAGTTGTGCTCTTTACTGTAGTGACATGATTCAGTTAAACCAAAGAAATAGGATTTAAATATGAAATTGGTGGTTCGGCGCCTATAGCTCAACCGGCTAAGGCGCCAGCCACGTACACCTAAGGCGGCGGGTTCAAATCCCCAGCCCGGACCCGCCAAACAACAATGAC
>NW_003852398.1:4174289-4178823 GCF_000181295.1 Otolemur garnettii | reverse complement strand
GTTTCAAGCACAGTAAGTGTATTCTTTTTTTACTCTTTTTTTTTTTTTTTTTTTTTTTTAGAGACAGACTCTTACTTTGTCACCCTTCAATAGAGTACTGTGGCATCACAGCTCACAGCAACTTCTAGTAAGTCTTGGGCTTAGGAGATTCTCTTGCCTCAGCCTCCCAAGTATCTGGGACTACAGGCGTCCACCACAACGCCTGACTATTTTCTGTTGCAGTTTGGCCAGGACCAGGTTCAAACCTGCCACCCTTGGTATATGGGGCTTGTGCCCGCCCTACTCACTGAGCCATAGGCACTGCCCTAATCTTTTTTTTTGATCAGCACAATTTAAGTGTGTCACAGAAGTTAATGATAGTTTCACGTGTGCCATGAGATAAAAAAGGTTGAAAAACACTGACTAAGGGATGGATATAATTTTTATGATTTCTTCTTTCAACAAACTTTTCCAATTATCTAACCAAATGTGGATTACAGTGGTTTCATGTAAGAGGATTGCTAAATCTGGATTGCAGAGCAAGCCCAAAGTAGGGCAGATGATAAGTTGGGAGCTGTTGTGGTCCAGGCAGAAATGGCTTCTTCTGGGGAGGTGCTGCAGATGAGACGTTCTTTGAAAGGTGCTTCAGGAGGAGGGAAGCTCAAGTGCTGCAGCCCCCACTGCCTGGGTAGGCGGGTATCACAAGACCTAGTGAAGCCTCAGAAGAAGTGCAGTGTAGCAATAGGGTTCATGAATGGTAGGTATGCTTAGTTTTTACTATTGTATGTTACAAATAATTTTTTTTTAATTCTTGCTAGAAGTATTATAGTAGGCTACTGGAGGTCACATTCTCTTCGAAGAACCTGGTTCTTTTTTTTTTTTTTCATTGAGACAGAGTCTCACTTTGTCATCCTCAGTAGAGTGCCATGGCGTCATAGCTCACAGTAAGTAACCTTAAAATCCTGAGTTTAAGAGATTCTCTTGCCTCATGCTCCCAACTAGCTGGGACTATAGGCACCTACCACAACTCCCAGCTATTTTTTTGTTATAGTTGTCATGGTTGTTTTTAGCAAGTCTGGGCCAGGTTCAAACCTGCCAGCACCGGTGTATGTGGCTGGTACCCTAACCATTGAGCTACAGGCACCAAGCCAAAGAACCTGGTTCTTAATCCAGAGGGTTCATTAGCTGCTGCAGCAGACAGATCCAGGATTGTGAGACTAAAGACCCTTTTCCTTCCTTGGCAGTTGTTTCCCGTATGTTATATGTAGTGCTGAGGTCATGAACTTTATGCAGACCACTCATTGGTCACACTGAGTGATTGCTCTTCAGGTCTTATCTCTCTCAGAGGTGGGTGTTATCTCCTCTTTAGGAAGGAAGAAACCAAGACTTAGTATCTTGTCCTGGTCACACAGGTAGTGAAGTTAGAATTCAAACCCAGGTCTACTGACTCCACAGTTAAGAAGAATTATATGGGTTTGCCTGCGTCCCAAGATGGTCTTAGCTGTGTTGAATGGAACAACTGGACATGAAAGTGGTCAGAGCAGGAGGTGCTTTGGTTTGGTTTGGTTTTTCCTTTAAAACAATCTGCAGAGAGAATCTAAATTGAAACTTAGTAGGGGTGGCCTTTTTCAAAGTTGTAAAACTCTTACAATGACATTTTAAGTACACAAATAATACATGCACATAAGCCTACTGGAGGAAAATTATAAAATACTGAAAAGTAAAAATGGGAAAAATTAAAGTCACCCATAATCTCACCAGAGATAATCATTTTAGTGATGTTTTTCCATAAACAAAATGTGCAATTATTTTGTAGTTTATTACAAGTTAGTAGACATCTTTTTATGTTAATACATATATATGGAACTCTATTATCTCTATCAGCTACAAGATAAATAATAACCATTTTGAGCATTTAAATCCTTTGCTGTGGTTTGGCGCCTGAAGCTCAGTGGTTAGGGCACCGGTCACATACACCGGGGCTGGTGGGTTCAAACCTGGCCCAGGCCTGCTAATGACAACTACAACAACAACAAAAAAAACAGCTGGGTGTTGTGGTGGGTACCTGTATTCCCAGCTACTTGGGAGGCTAAGGCAAGAGAGTTGCTTAAGCCCAAGAGTTTGAGGTTGCTGTGAGCTGAGACGCCACAGCACTCTACTGAGGACGACATAGTGAGACTCTGTCTCAAAAAAAAGAAACTAACTTGGCCTCTGGCTCAGTGCCCGTTTCTCAGTGATTAGGGCACTAGCCACATGCACTGGGGCTGGTTGGTTTGAACCTGGCCAGCTAAGCAACAATGACAACAATAGCAAAAAAATAGCTGGTTCTTGTAGTGGGTGCCTGTATTCAGATAACTGCTTCTGAATGTCTGCTTTCATAATGAATTCGGGTATGAGATGTTCAGCCACAGAGCTTTAGATATGAGTTCGGTAGGCAAGTAAGACTTTGTCTCAAAAAAATAAATAAAAATAAAAGGGACATTGTGAGGGTTAACAGATGACATGAAATAATGTTTGTACATCTGTTAGCATAATGCCTAACAGTAAATGCTAGGCCTATTAAGATTAGCCATTATTATTCATTTAATAAATAAATTTCTACCATTTATTAAGTTCTTACTCTGTACCACGCATTGAGCTAAGCATTCATTTAATCCTGAGACCAAACCAGTGAGGTAAGTACTATTGTTACTCCCATTTTTCAGATAAGAAAACTGAGTAACAGGGTGGTGCCCATATGTAGCTCAATGGATACGGCACTGGCCACATACACCAAGGCTGGTGGGTTCGAACCCAGCCCAGGCCAGCTAACATTAACAATGACAACTGCAACCAAAAAATAGCCAGGCGTTGTGGCGGGTACCTGCAGTCCCAGCTACTTGGGAGGCTGAGGCAAGAGAATCGCTTAAGCCCAAGAGTTTGAGGTTACTATGATCTGAGACACCATGGCACTCTACTGAGGTGCCATAATGAGACTCTATCTCCAAAAAAAAAAAAAGAAGAAAACTGAGTGACCAAGAGGAATATCTTATGCAAAGCCACAGAGCCAGTAACTGGTGGAGATCCAAACCTAGACAAGTCAGATGCCAGGGCTCATGTACTTCTCCGCCATGCAACCCACTGCTGCATAGAAATAAAAATAGTCACTGGGCATTTCCTCTGTGCCAGGTGTTGGGGCTTCTATACCAGTCCCTGTGCATATTTCCAAGAGTGGACATGAGGCAACATAGCCAGTCCCACTAAGTCATTAGAATTCAGGCCTAGGCCTCTTGTCATCTTATCTGGTGATGTCATTGTGCTTGTTTTAATTTTACTGAACCATGTGGCAGGTTAGCCTGATGGAGCATGTATCCCTGACTATCTTGGTTTCTCAACTCTGTCTTAGGTCGTCCCTGTGGTTCAGTGAGTAGGGCGCTGGCCCCATATACTGAGGGTGGCAGGTTCAAACTCGGCCCCAGCCAAAGTGCCACAAAAAATAGCCAGGCGGAACAGCACCTGTGGCTCAAGGAGTAAAGTACCAGCCCCATATACTGGGGAGTGGCAGGTTCAAGCCCGGCCCCAGCCTAAAAAACTGCAAAAAATAGCTGGGCGTTGTAGCTGGCACCTGTAGTCCCAGCTACTCAGGAGGCTGCGGCAAGAGAATCACCTAACCCAAGAGTTGGAGGTTGCTGTGAGCCATGAGGCCACGGGACTCTACCAAGGGCGATAAAGTGAGACTGTCTTTTAAAAAAAAGAAGAAAATCCATCTTCACGTGGCTTTCCTTTGTCTGTAAAGCTCTGCACTTCATGGGATTAGAGACCTGATCTTACTCTTCCCCAAATCTCTCTTTTTTTTTTTTTGAGACAGAGTATCACTATGTTGCCCTCAGTAGAATGCCATGGAGTTACACCTCACAGCAACCTCAAACTCTTGGGCTTAAACAATTCTCTTGCCTCAGCCTCCCAAGTAGCTGGGACTACAGGCGCCTGCCACAATGCCCGCTATTTTTTTGTTGTTGTAGTTGTCGTTGTTATTTAGCTGGCCCAGGCTGGGTTTGAACCCACCAGCCTTGGTGTATGTGGCTGGCACCCTACCCACTGTGCTACAGGCACCAAGGCTCTTTTTTTTTTTTTTTTAAAGGTTTTTAGGTTAACTGAATCCAGGTCTCTTTAGTCAAACTCTGTATCTGGTTCCTACCAAATAAGTTAATGAGCAAATGAATGAATGTGTGAGTAAATGACTAAGTGAAGGACAATACATGAATGTGCAAGCAAGAGAGGAGTGAATGACTCTGCTGCCCAGGGTTCTGCATACAGCCCAGGTGTGGCCATCCTCCAGAGGTCTCCAGCACTGACTACAGAGGAATGGGAATAAAACCTAAAATAGGACCCACAAGCCAGGGGGATTGACCCAGAAGACCTGGCTGAGTGTAGATACTAGTACTTAGCAATTTCACCACCACATGTCAAGGAACGCTAATAAACTGGGAGACAGCACCGGACCTATCTGGCTATTAGACTTTGGGGAAGACAACTTCCTGAGTCTCAGGGTCCCCAACTGATTTTTTTTTTTTTT
>NW_003852398.1:4170234-4173945 GCF_000181295.1 Otolemur garnettii | reverse complement strand
CCCTGGGTAGAGTGCTGTGACGTCACAGCTCACAGCAACCTCCAGCTCTTGGGCTTAGGCAATTCTCTTGCCTCAGCCTCCCGAGTAGCTGAGACTACAGGTGCTCGCCACAACGCCTGGCTATTTTTTGGTTGCAGTTTGGCCAGGGCCAAGTTTGAACCGGCCACCCTTGGTATTTGGGGCCGGCGCACTACTCAATGAGCCACAGGCGCCGCCCCAGGGTCCCTAACTGTTAACTGAGCGCTTCAAGCACATATCCGGCATCTAGCACAAAGGAGGCCTTCAACAGATATGGAATGAATGAAAGAAAGGGAAGGCTAGAAATAACGAATAATACCTTGCACAGAATAGATCTTCTAACTCGTGAGACAGAGCAGAGAATGAGAGCCCTTTCCCTCCCTTCCCGTCGCTATGGTGCCCAGGGAAGGGGGCTCTCACAGGGTTGGTGTCTCCTGAATCGGACAGCCCAGGCCGAAGACCTTTGATACCCAGGGTCCGCACAAGGTGCCTCAGCCTGACTAGCCGACGGGTGGCGCCCGTGCCTCCGGAAAGTCTTCGGTGCAGCGGGAGGCAGACCTCTGGAGCAGCCGCTGCGGGCGAGGCGGGGCAGTGGAGCCCGAGTGGGCGGAGAGGGGCGGGGGCAGGACCGGGATGCTATGGGCGGGGCAAGGGGAGAAGGGCTGGACCTGGGAGAGGGGCGGGGTGGCGGGCACAAATCCAGGGGCTTTTCACACCCAGGAGTTACAAAGAGAATTAAGAGAGGATCAAAGAGGTGAAGGTACCACATCTAGAGTTCTAGCCAACGTGGCGCATTGCACGTGTTTACATCAGACTTAGAAAGCCTACAGTTTGCATCAGGGGGGATTGATGATAAAAACCTGAATGTGCAGTCTCTGGTAAATCTGAGGCCCGGCCTTACGACTGTCCTGGAGCAAATCCCACACAGAGGTCTTATCTTTTATTATAAATAGCGTTATGTGGCTCAGCGCTTGTGGCTCAAGCGGCTAAGGTGCCAGCCACATACACCTGAGTTGAAAGGTTCGAATCCAGCCCGGCCCGCCAAACAATGACGGCTGCAAAACCAAAAAATAGCCAGGCGTTGTGGCAGGCGTCTGTGGTCCCAGCTACTTGGGAAACGGAGGCAGGAGACTCATTTGAGCCCAGGAGTTGGAGGTTCCTGTGAGCTGTGATGCCACGGCACTCTACCCAGGGGGACAGCTTGAGGCTGTCTCAAACAAACAAACAAACAAACAAAAAGAAATAGCGTTATGTGCTGGGCACTGTTCTCAACACTCTAAAAGCATTAACCCAATCTTCATAACAACCCTATGAGGTACCTACTAAAATCGTCGCTGTTTTACAGGTGAGCAAACTGAGACTCAGAAACATGAAGGCGGTCTCCCAAGGATCAGTAATAGAAGAGGCAAAATTTTGCAAAGCTAGATGTGTGATACACAACAATCCTCAAACATTAGTGCACCTCATAATTGGTGTTTGGAGGTGGAAAAATGAGTACTTGTTTTAAATTCAAATTTGACCCTGACCTACCACTGGTTTTGTAAGACTGTTAGTTAGACCTGAAATTGTGCATTTTGAACAGACTTCTCAATGATTCAAAAGAAACTAGCCTGCAGTTGATACTTGGGAGTATCACAGTGGCAGGCGACAGGAGCAAGTAAAGTTTGTGTAGGCGAGAGACCCCTGACAGTGTGCCTATTAAAAGAACACCAGTAAACTATTGCAGTCTCTACAAAAGTAGCCACTTAGACTCAGAGGGAACTCTTCCGGGTTCCCAGCGTGACGCAACATCACGTTGAACAGACTCCGAGGCGCTGCGATCTCACCCCAGGCCGCAGGGGGCGCCATTCTGCTTTGTTCCGACAGGAATGGGCACCAGTATCTTTCTGCGCTTGCGCGGCAAGAAAGCTTACTTCCGGTCTTGTGCGGTTAGTGTCTGAATACGTCGGACTCCAGGTAGGTAAGTAAACTGCTATACTCCACCAGACCCTTAGTTCGTGAGCTGCACGGTAACCCAGGGCGCTTTCTGCGTGACCCCAAACCTATTCGTTCTCAGCCCGAACACTCCTTCCTCAGCCTCAAGGCCCCACTGTGCCCTCTCCCTACGACCCCTTTGGTCAGGCATGTGCTCTCCACGCCATTATTCTGTGTAGCGCTCAGGCTACTCGCATGTCCCATTCGTCCTCAGGCGCCTTCTTCCGAGGCCACTTTTCTCTGTAGAGCACTTGGGCAGGGAAGAGGAGTGTCTTGAATGGAGAACGGACCCTTGGACCCCACTGAGCGCTTCTCTTTTCTCCACTTGCAGACGTTCACCATGAAGTTCAATCCCTTCGTGACCTCAGACCGCAGCAAAAACCGCAAACGACATTTTAATGCCCCCTCGCACGTACGCAGAAAGATCATGTCGTCTCCGCTATCCAAGGAGCTTCGGCAGAAGTACAACGTGCGCTCCATGCCCATCCGCAAGGACGATGAAGTCCAGGTGCATCTCCCTCGGCCTCTAGATAACCAACTCCGTGGTGCTCGGGCTCTGCTTTTGCCTGAGAACGTGGCATGTGCTTGGTAGTGAAAGAGTCACAGACGCCTATGCCTCAGTTCCCAGGCTAGTAGTGTTACCCTGCTGGTGTGCTAGGTGGAGATGGGGTCCAGAGCCACCAGAGGGTGCCTGCAACTGCTTCAGAACATTCATTTTTTTTAAAGGTGATAGTTAAAAACTATGTATATGTATCTGTATGTAGTATGCCAGCCAAGCAAAGATCAGCTGTTGATTTAGCTTCATGGCTGTTAGCTTGCCAAGTATTGCTCAGGGTGGCTTTTTGAACCAGACTGTGCAGGGAAAAGTGCAACTGAGAGAGTAGTGTTTTAGTATCTTTGGGCTCAGGGCTATTGATGGACAAGGATTTGGGGAAGCCAAATATGTGATGATGGTATTGGATTTGGCAGCACATCAGAGGTGCAAAATTATGTAAGTATGGCCTCTGTGAGAAAGTGCAAGCCCTGAGTTCTTTGAGCTTAGGATGTGTGGGAAGGGAGTTGAGCGTGAGTAAAATAAGCAAAGGCTAGATTCACTTGCTTGAAAGAATATTTATTGCGTAGTTACTGATGTTCTAGACCATAGCAGTAAACAAGACTGAGGAGGAAGGCCAGGTGCAGTGGCTCACGCCTGTAATCCTAGCACTCTGGGAGGCTGAGGCTGGTGGATTACCTGAGGTCACAAGTTCGAGACCAGCCTGAGTCAGAGAGAGACCTCATCTCTTAAAAATAACTGGGAGTTGTGGTGGTTGCCTGTAGTCCCAGCTGCTCAGGAGGCAGAGGCAGGAGAAGTACTTGAACCCAAGTGTTTCAGGTACTTTTCATGCCACAGTACTCTACTGAGGGTGACAAAGTGAGACTGTGTCTCGAAAAGAAAAGACTGAGGAGGACCCTTATTCTTTTTTTTTTTTTAATTGTTGGGGATTCATTGAAGGTGCAAGAAACCAGGTTACACTGATTGCACTTGTTAGGTAAAGTCCCTCTTAGAATTGTCTCTTGCCCCCAAAAGGACCCTTATTCTTATGGAGTTCACATTTTTTTCTTTTTTTTTGAGACAGACCCTCAAGCTGTTACCCTGGGTAGAGTGCTATGGCATCATAGCTCACAGCAACCTCCAACTCCTGGGCTCAAGCGATTCTCCTGCCTCTGCCTCCCAAGTAG
>NW_003852398.1:4163718-4167411 GCF_000181295.1 Otolemur garnettii | reverse complement strand
GCCTTAGCCACTTGAGCCACAGGCGCCGAGCCTTAAGTCTGTTCCTTGACCCACTACATTATACAAATTGCTTTGGCTGAGATCACCAATAGGTAATGTGTATTCTCAAAGCTTTAAATGTCTGTTTTATGCTAACAACTCCCTCTTTTATATCTAAGTCCAGACCACTTTCCTGAGCACAAACCTCTAGTTCTGCCTGTTGAACATCTCCATTTAGTTATCTCATTGACTCCCTCAAGCTTCTTATCCAAGAATACTCTTGATCCTAACACTCTCACAGCCTCCAATATCTGATTTCTCCTCCCATCTTCCACATCTCTATAAGTTGCATAGGCCATAAACTTTTACATTATCTGTAATAATTCTCCTTCACCATCACCCCCCAATCTACCACAAAGTCTTATTGATTCTAACTTTAAAGTAAGTCTTGACCCTATTTCCAATTCAGTTCACAGTAGCATTTCACCTTCCACTCTTGCCCTTATTTGTTCTTGTTTTTTGTTTTTGTGGGGTTTTTTTTGTTTGTTTGTTTGTTTTTGCGGGTTTTGGCTGGGGCTGGGTCCGAACCCACCACTTCCTCCAGACCTCTGGTGTCCCACTCCTTGAGCCACAGGTGCCACCATTTGTTCTTTATAGAGTGGCATTAGTTGCTAATCAGGTCCTACTTAAAACCCAGCAATGGTGCTTGACATGTTTATAAAAAACCTAAAATCAGGCCAGTTATGGTTGTTCATGCCTATAATCCTAGCACTCTAGGAGACTGAGGAAGGAGATCGCTTGAGCTCAGAAGTTTGAGACCAGCCTGAGCAAGAGCAACACCCCCATCTATATAAAAAAAAAAAAAAATTAGAAAAAATTAGCGGGTTGTGGTGGCATGTACCTATAGTCCAGCTACTTGGAAGGCTAAGGCATAAGGATTGATTGAGCCCAGGAATTTGAGGTTGCTGTGAACTAGGCTGAGGCCAACGCACTGTAGCCCTGGGCAGAGTGAGACTCTCTCAAAAGGGGAGGGGGAGCTGGGTGTGGTGGCTCATGCCTATGATACTAGCACTTTGGGAGGCTGAGGCTGGTGGATTGAGCGCATGAGTTTAAGACCACCCTGAGCTAGAGCAAGACCTCATGTCTAAAAATAAAAAAAGTAGCCGGTGTTGTGGAGGGCACCTCTAGTCCTAGCTACTTGGGAGGCTGAGGTAAGAAAATCACTTGAGCCTAAGAGTTTGAGGTTGCTGTGAGCTGTGACGCTACAGCACTCTACTGAGGGCAATAAAGTGATTCTACTTCAGCTTTATCTCCTATTAACTCCACATGCTCTATACTTCAGCCACACTGGCTTTTTCAAGTCTTAAATACACCTTGACCTTCTGGTTAACTTCCCCAGAACGTTCCTTTCTTTCTCTGCGGTGCCTGGCTAACTGCTAATTTTTCAGGTCTTGTCAGAAACCTTCCTATATCATTTAATCAATACATAGTATCGTTTGTCTTTCCTTAATAGCAATGAACACAATTTGAGATCATTTTATTTTTAATTGACCTTTAATGTACATACAACAATATACACAGGTCTGTTTTAACAAAGGTAAAATCGGGTTGCTATTATCCTAATTATGACTGAGACTGTTTTCTCATCCTAGTAAGTTGCAGTGTGCCCTATTCCAGTTAGTGATTATATATTTGTATATTTACTTGTTTACTGTTTACTAGCCAGCAGACTAAACTCTTTGAGGCCAGAGAGCTTCTTGCCTAATCTCATTGCAGAGCCTGGCACTTTGAGGGGGGGTTGTCAGTTAGTATTTGTGAATGAATCAAAAAGTCCTTAACTAGACTTTAGTCAGTTAACTAGATGGTGGAAGGTGTGATAAGGGAGAAGGAGCTGCCATGTTTTGAATGCCTAAGAGGTATGAACTATTTCCTCCAAAGGCAATACTGGATAAACACTTCACCAGGATAATGGAATAGCCCAAGGGTGTGTTGGAACTACCTCTTTTCTCTTAGAATTTGAATCTCACTTACCTTCCTCTTTCTCTAAGTAGATGACAGATCCTTCTACTTTATAGAGGAAATTAAAACTAAAAACTGTCAGCCCGGCACTTTCAGAATTCCTGGCTCCATACCCAGCAACTTACCTTCAGTTCTATCCCTCTTGTTCTCATTGTCTCCTGTAAAGATGCAGATCTTTATTTCTGTCTAAACTTGATCCCTCTGCCACCATGTGCTGTAGTCCTCTTGGAGATCTTTCTGTCCATTATCCTCTTTTTTCTGTGTAGTTTTCTTTTACCTCCTTCCTCCATACTTGTTTCTTGCCATCAGCACTATTCATGCTTTCCTTTCTTTAAAAATAAGAGGCTGGACACAGTGGCTCACACTTGTAATCTTAGCACTGAGAGGCCAAGAGAAGGGGATTATTTGAACTCAGGAGTTCGGGACCAGCCTGAACAAAAGACCCCATCTCTTCTAAAAAAAAAGAAAAGAAAGAAAATATCCAGGTGTGGTGGCACATGCCTGTAGTCCCAGCTACTAGGGAGGCTGAGGCATGAAGATTGCTTGAGCCCAGGTGTTTGAGGTTTTAGTGAGCTATGATGATGCCACTGCACTCTGTCTAGGGGGACAGAGCGAGACTCCCTCAAACAGAGGGAAAAAGCGTCCTTTATTTCACATCCCTTCTTTTTTTTTTTTTTTTTTGAGACAGAGCCTCAAGCTATCCCCCTGGGTAGAGTGCCATGGCATCACAGCTCACAGCAATCTTCAACTCCTGGGCTCAAGTGAGTCTTCTGCCTCAGCCTCCCAAGTAGCTGGGATTACAGGCGCCCGCCACAACGCCTGGCTCTTTTTTGGTTGCAGCCATCATTGTTGTTTGGCGGGCCCAGGCTGGATTTGAACCCGCCACCTTAGGTGTATGTGGCTGGTGCCTGAGCCGCTTAAGCCACAGGTGCTGAGCCTATTTCACATCCCTTCAAACAGCTGTTTTCTCTCTCATCTTCAGAGCCAACCTGCTTGGGACTATGTTTTCACCTTCACCTCACTTGGGATACTCACGGCCTTACTATAAGTGGCTTCCATTCCACCACTTCATTGGAAGCACCCAGCCATAGCCATAACTCTAAAAATTATAGAGTTTTAATTTCCTCTATAAAGTAGAAGGATCTGTCATCTACTTAGAGAAAGAGGAAGGTAAGTGAGATTCATTTGTTGTCAAATCGTTTATTTTCCCTGTACTTGATGGTTCCACAGAATTTGACATCCTTCTTTTGGCTGTTTTAACACCACACTCCCATGGTTTCTCATTCTTTCTGGCCACATTGCTCTCTTCTAAGCTCTGCCAAAATGTTGGCTTTTCTCATATTTCTGTATTCTCCTGGTATTTCTGACCAGCAGCTCTTTGAACAAAATGAGGCTTTGAATTGCATCTCTGAAAGACTCCCAGGTCTCTATTGCAGGCCCAGTTGGCCTTCCAACTATATATGGAATTCTTTATTAGAATGTTCCCAGATGACTCAAATTCCTCCTAAAATCTGTTTCTCCCTCTATGTTCCCTGCCTCTGGGAAGGCATAGCCATTCATGGGGTTGCCCAAGCCAGACTGAGTATCATCCTTGCTTCATCACCCTCACCTTTCCAATCTAATTGATTAGTCTTAGCCTGTCTCCCTCCTCACCGGGTCTAGAGCAGTGGTTCTCAACTTTTTTTTTTTTTTTTG
>NW_003852398.1:4157351-4159231 GCF_000181295.1 Otolemur garnettii | reverse complement strand
CTTATTGAGAAAATGCAGGAATGAATATAATCTTTCGTGCAGCCATGGTTTAACTGTAGTTTTTAGCTTTGTGTGTGTTTGGAACTTTTCAAAAATGTACCTGGAATATTCCATTTCCTTCCTGTTTTGTTATTGACCTGTGGCTATATAAACCTACTCTTGCAATTTTGATTAAAAATTTTTTGAATAAAAATTGGAAATATTTCTTAATTTCAAATAAAATCCATCTTGTTATCTGTTCCCCTTTGCAGTATTTTGTGTTGAATGTGTGGAGCAGCAAAATAGTGGTGGTGGTTAAAGAGGCCCTGCTCCTACCTGGCCCCTGGTCTGGTGCTGTGGAAAGAGCAGGGCTCCAGTCCCTAATGCAGGGGTTTGCCCCACTCAGTCATGGACATGGAGTGGCATACTGAGGGTGTGTTGCTGCTTTTCACTCATGTCTCTCGGGCCTGACAGATAGCTCTCTGGTCTCCTGACTTATATTTCCTCAGCTTTCTCTCTCATTCACAAAACAAACCAAATCATCTGCAGCACTCCCACCAGGCTCCTCTTCCTAAAATCTTAACTTCCCAAGTGGTGTTCCCATGTGACTAAAATGCCCTTTTCTTCTAGAGCTAACAGAAAAGCATGTGTACAAGATTTGACTCATAGACCCATTTTGTTTGTCCTTATATTTTTATAATTTTAAAAAATCCAACATTTGGCTCGGCACCTATAGCTTAGTGGCTAGGGTACCAGCCACATACACTGGAGCTGGCAGGTTCAAACCTGACCTGGGCCTGCCAAACAACTACAGCAACAAAACAGGGGGGGGCCCTGTGGTCCCAGCTACTCGGGAAGCTGAGGCAAGAGAATTGCTTATGCCCAAGAGTTGAAGGTTGCTGTAAGCTGTGACACCCCAGCATTCTATTGAGGACGACATGGTGAGACTTGTCTCAAAAAAAAAAAAGAAACTAACTTGGCCTCTGGCTCAGTGCCCGTTTCTCAGTGGTTAGGGCGCTAGCCGCATGCACTGGGGCTGGTTGGTTTGAACCTGGCCAGCTAAATAATGACAACAATAACAAAAAAATAGCTGGTTCTTGTAGCAGGTGCCTGTATTCAGGTAACTGCTTCTGAATGTCTGCTTTCATAATAAATTCAGGCATGAGATGTTCAGCCACAGAGCTTTAGATATGAGTTCAGTAGGCAAGTAATAATAACCTGGTTCATATTCCTTGAACAAGACAGAACTCTTCCACCATCCTTTGCTAATGCTATAGACTTTAGAGTAGTTCTTACTTGGTTTTGACTTGGATCTTAGTTCTTTTAGTTCTCTTAGTTTTTTAGCTTTTTTTTTTTAAAGATGAGTAATATCTGTTAGCATTAATCAGTTGTACATTTCAAAATATTAAAAGACCGGGCACAGTGGCTCACACCTGTAGTCCTAGCTCTCTGGGAGGCCAAGGCGTGTGGATTGCTTGAACTCACAAGTTCGAGACCAGCCTGAGCGAAAGCAAGACCCCCATCTCTACTAAAAATAGGAAAACCAACTTGCTTGAGCCTGAGTTGGAAGTTGCTGTGAGCTATGATGCAATGGCACTCTACCCAGGGCAACAGCTTGAGACTGTGTCTCAAAAAAAAGAAAAGAAATCAAAGTATTTAACAGAGAACAGATGTTCCTAGCAAAAAGAAAAGATAAATATTTAGTGATATATTAAGCAAATTGCCCCGATTTGATTACATGAATGTATCAAATCATAATTACCTCAAAAATATGTACCTCTGGGCTCGGCGCCTGTGGCTCAAGTGGCTAGGGCGCCAGCCACATACACCTAAGGTGGCGGGTTCGAATCCCCAGCCCGGGCCCGCCAAACAACAATGATGGCTACAACCAAAAAATGGCC
>NW_003852398.1:4151977-4156779 GCF_000181295.1 Otolemur garnettii | reverse complement strand
AAAAAAAAAAAAAAAAAAAGGTTAAAAAGAGTAAATAGGCTTGGTGTCTGTAGCTCAGTGGCTAGGGTACAAGCCACATACACTGGAGCTGACGGGTTCAAATCCAGCTTGGGCCTGCCAAACAACGAGAAGTAGAACCAAAAAATATCTGGGTGTTGTGGTGAGCGCCTATAGTCCCAGCTACTTGGGAGGCTGAGATAAGAGAATTGCTTAAGCCCAAGAGTTTGAGGTTGCTATGAGCTATGATGCCACAGCACTCTACCCAGGGCAACATAGTGAGACTCTGTCTCAAAACAAAACAAAACAAAAAAGTAAACAGTGAAAAACAATTTTCCTTGTCACCTTGACCCTCAATCACTCAGTTTTCTCTAGGAGGTACCGTGTTTCCCTAAAAATAAGACTTACCCAAAAAATAAGCCCTAGCAGGATTTCTATGCATTTGTTAAATATAAGTCCTACCCCAATAATAAGACCTAGTGATGGGCATTTCAGCACAGAGAGGAAGACATCCCCTGAAAATAAGCCCTAGTATGTCTTCTTGAGAAAAAATAAATATAAGACAGTGTCTTATTTGGGGGGAAACAGCGGTAGTCACTGTCACCAATTTCTTTTGTATCTTTCCACATTCTATGCACATACAATTGAATATTTATTGAAAGTTTGGGGCCAGGCTCAGTGGCTCACACCTATAATCCTAGCCCTCTGGGAGGCTGAGGGAGGTGGATTGCCTGAGCTCATGAGTTTGAGACTAGCCTGATTAAGCGCAAGACCCAGTCTCTAAAAATAGCTGGGCATTGTGACGGGCATTTATAGTCCCAGCTACTTGGGAGACTGAGGCAGGAGGATCACTTGAGCCCAAGAGTTTGAGGTTGCTGTGAGCTTTGAGACCATGACACTCTATCCAGGGCAACAGAGTAAGACTCTGTCTCAAAAAAAAAAAAAGTCTGATCCACGAAGAAATCCTCCCCCGCTTTTTTTTTTGAGACAGAGTCTCAGTATGTTACCCTTGGCATTATAGCTCACAGCAACCTAGTGATTCTCTTGCCTCAGCCTCCAGAGTAGCTGGGACTACCGGTGAGATGGGTGCCAGCAGCCTCATCACCCCCATAAGAGGGATACCGCCCTCCACCAACTTGTACCGGGGGGCTGTGTAGGATAAAAGATGAAAGGACAAAAGATGAGAATACCAGAACTCTGAAATGATGACAGGCACCATTACTCTTAGATTGGTCCAGATCGGGCTGGAACAGAACAAGATAAGAACTAATGGGCCAACTACTGTCATGATGAGAGTTAACAACCTAAGTGCTCTGACAAATTGTTTTACTTATTAGCTAATTGCCAGATCTGCTTTATGTGCCCTTTATGTTACCTATCTGCTAATCCACTAAATTGCCAGGTTCGCTTCTGTAAAAGGAGTCTTCATTTGCTTTTTGCTTCTTTTACCAATTTTCTTCTTGCTTCTAATGGCTAACTTTCAGCCCACCTGTTTCTCCCTTTGCCAACTTTCAGACTAGAAAAACCCCAACTTCAGACCCCTCAATGCTTTCTCACTTAGTCTGCTTTAGACTTTGCTGAGATAGCACCATGGTTAATAGGATTCCTTTTTGAAATTCTAATTTGAGTCAGTGGTCCTTATCTTGCCCCATAACACAGGCGCCCAGCACAACACACAGCTAACTTTTCTAATTTTAGTTGCTGGGGGATTTCACTCTTGCTTAGGCTAGTGTCTCGAGCTCCTCAGCTCAGGCAATCCACCTATCTCGGCCTCAGACCCTAACAGATTTAATTGGTTTTTAGTTGAAGGCCTGGGCAAGAGGAAGTTTTCAAGCAATAAACAGCCTCCTCACCAAGCGTATGCTGAGGGCTAGACCTGAGCTTTAGGTGGGTTTCTTGTTCCCTTTGCTTCCCTGCACAGCTGCCTCCCCCACAGGCTCTAGGGCAGCCAAGGCAGGGTACAGGCCTGGAGGGGTTGCAGCAGCTGGTCCTTTGGACAGGACATCAGAGGTCTGGGCAGTCAGCTTCCCATGGTGGGTCTCGATCTTCTTCTCAACTATGGCCAGCTGTGGAGCTGGTGTAGCAGAATTGTTGGAGCCTCCAGTAGAGCCAAAGTTGAGCTGGAAGGAGCTCAGGCCATAGTTGAGCTAGAGCTTGTCAGCCCTTGCAGGCCAAGCTGACCCCACCTGAGTGACCACTGATGGCCTTTGTGTGGATACTCATGTTCTGCATCCCAGATTCCAGCTGGCAATCCTTACCCTCCAGTAGGTGGTAAGCGTCATATCTAGGACTGGCTAGATGTTCATCAGTTCCTGGTAATTGTGTAGCTCCCTGCAGGGTGGTCTCCAGCTCCACCAGCTTGGTGTTGGTGTCCTTACTGGCCAGCTCCCCATGCAGTTTGGCATCCTCAGTGGTGGGCTCCAGGGAAGCCCTCTGGCCCTTTAGGTCCTCAGCCTGGAGCCAGCTGATGTTCCAGTTCATGTTGAAGATCTCCATCCTCCTGGGTCACAGGTCATCCCTGTACTTGCCAGCCAGCACCTGCACCTCCCCTCATACTTGATCAGGTGCATGCTCTCAGCCTTAGCCTGCTGTGGTTGGTGACCTCCCCGTACTGGGCATGGACCTTGGTGATGATGCCGTCCATATCCAGAAAGCAGCTGTTGTTCACAGACCACATCACAGGTGTGTCTAAAATCTGGGACTGCAGGATGATTGCCTGCCATATAGATGCTTAAGGAAGTTGATCTCATCAACTTGCTTGGAGGGGCAGACTGATGAAATCAACTTCCTATAGCAGGAGGCTCCACTTGATCTCCTGTTGTGCTGTTCCTGGGGCAGCACCTTATCAATGAAGGAGACAAACTTGTTGTTGAAGGTCTTGATCTGCACCTTCTCCTGGGTGCACATGGCCTGGATATTAGGATCAGCCTCCAGCTTAAGGGGGCTCAGCAGGCTCTGGTTCAACATGATGGCTGTGATGCCCTGGCACAGCCCTGACCCAGAACCATGCTGGTGCCTAAGCCATCCTGGAAGCTGCTTCTGCTCCCCACCCAGGAGAAGCTTGAGCTGATACAAGCACTGGACCCATTTGTGTACAATCAGTTGCCAAAGGCCCAGGACCCAGAAGTAAACACCTTGTAGGACTTCTGTGTCACCTTGATGGACCTTCTGGAGGCTGCAGTACAGGAGCCAAACCAGACAGAGATTCATGAAGGAGCTGAGAGGCTGCTTCGGGTGGAAAAGAGCTCATGACTCCATAGTTCTGTGACTCTGCATGCCTGTTTTTTTTTTTTTTTTTTTTCCTTGAGACAGTCTCAAGTGTCCTGGGTAGAATGCAGTAGCATCATAGCTCACAGCAACCTCAAACTCTTGGGCTCAAGTGATCATCTTGCCTCAGTTTTTTTATGTTTTAGTAGAGATGGGGGTCTTATTTTTTTGCTGGTCTTGAACTCATGAGCTCAAGTAATCCACCTGCCTTGGCCTCCCAGAGTGCTAAGATTATAGGCGTGAGCCTGCATGCCTGTTTTTTTGTATGGGATGGGCTTAGGAAAGAGGAGCTCCTACCTGGTTTCACAATACTGCTTGCCCATGGTTGCCTGAGACTTTTCCTCTAGTGCCTCTCAAATTTCTATTTTTTTTTTTTTTTGAGACAGAGCCTCAAGCTGTCCCCCTGGGTAGAGTGTCGTGGCCTCACAGCTCACAGCAACCTCCAACTCCTAGGCTCAAGGGAGTCTCCTGCCTCAGCCTCCCAAGTAGCTGGGACCACAGGGTGCCCGCCACAACGCCCAGCTATTTTTTTTTTTGGTTGCAGCTGTCATTGTTATTTGGCGGGCCCAGGCTGGATTCGAACCTGCCACCTTAGGTGTATGTGGCTGGTGCCTTAGCCACTTGAGCCACAGGCGCCGAGCCCTCAAATTTCTAATCTTAGTGGCTTGGCGCCTATAGCTCAAGCACTAATGCGCCAGCCACATACATGGGAGTTGGTGGGTTTGAATCCAGCCCTGGCCTGCAACAACAATGACAACTACTAGCTGGGCATTGTGGTGGGCGCCTATAATCCCAGCTACTTGGGAGACTGAAGCTTGAGACTCTGTCTCAAAAAAAAAAATCTAATCTCAAGACCTATTTACACATTTAAAATTTATTCAGAACCCAAGGGATTTGCATTTATGTAGGTCGTAGTTATTGATATTTGCCATATTAGAAATTAAAACAGGCTGGATGTGGTGGTGTATACACCCAGCTGCTCAGAAGGCTAAGGCAGGAGGATTGCTTGAATCCATGAGTTCCAGACCAGCCTGGGCAACACAGTGAGACCCCATCTCTAAAAAATAAAATAAAATAAGAAATTAAAAGGGCTGGCACAGTGGCTCATGCCTATAATCCTAGTACTTTGGGACACCAAGGCAGGTAGAGTGCCTGACCTCACAGGTTTGAGACCAACATGAGTCAGAATGTGACCCTGTCTCTAAAAATAGCTGGGTGTTATGGATGCCTGTAGTCCCAGCTGCTTGGGAAGCTGAGGCAAGAGAATCGCTTGAGCCCAAGTGTTTGAGGTTGCTGTAAGCTATGGTGCCACAACACTCTATCAGGGGCAACAAAGTGAGGTTCTGTCTCAAAAAAAAAAAGACGGGGGGCAGTGCCTGTGGCTCAAAGCAGTAGGGCGCCGGCCCCATATGCCAGAGGTGGTGGGTTCAAACCTGGTCCAAGCCAAAAACTGGAAAAAAAAAGAAAAAAAATTAAAACATAAAATTTTAACATGTTTTTTGTTTGTTTGTTTTTTGTGTTTTTTTGTTTTTTTTGAG
>NW_003852398.1:4144030-4149688 GCF_000181295.1 Otolemur garnettii | reverse complement strand
AGCGAGTCTCCTGCCTCAGCCTCCCAAGTAGCTGGGACCACAGGCGCCCACCACAATGCCTGGCTATTTTTTGGTTGCAGCTGTCATTGTTGTTTTGTCGGGCCCCGGGCTGGATTTGAACCCGCAACCTTAGGTGTATGTGGCTGGCACCTTAGCCACTTGAGCCACAGGCACCGAGCCCACTTGTACAATTATCTATTGAGCATACTCTATAGATAAACTACAGTTCTAGAAACAAAGATTAGTTAAACAGTGCCTGTTCTCAAGGAGTTTGTCCTCTAGTACAGAGTTGGTCAAGATACATACACAAGAACAAGGCCCAAAAGATGTGCTAACAGGTGCTAAAATAGGTCTTGGAGAAGGCAGTGGTTGGACTGGAACTTAAAGACAATGGGACTTCTGCTGGGCTAAGTTTTGGGAGAGATGCATAAGAACAAAAGAGACCAACTGGTTTCCTACATTGCTGGCCAGGTAAAATCTTAGAATCACGTTTAAAGACTTGGTACAGATGTTGAAGATTATTGGTCCAAATTCTCATTTAATTCAGGAATCCATTCTACTTGATGAAGAAGTCAGGAGGTAAAGAAATGTGTGTGACTACTGTAAAGAAACCGTGTTCCACAATAAAGCACATTGAATTTAGTGTATAGCATTGATTTCTTTTCTTTCTTTCTTTCTTTTTTTTAAATGAGAGACAGAGTTTTACTTTGTCACCCTTGGCAGGGTGCTGTGGCGTCACAGCCCAAGAAACCTCCAGATCCTGGGCTCAGCTGATTCTCCTGCCTCCGCCTCCCGAGCAGCTGGGACCACAGGTACCCACCACAACACCTGGCCCCCTTTTTGGTGCAGTTTGGCCTGGTCAGGTTCGAACCCACCACCCTCGGTATATGGGACCAGCGCCCTATTCACTGAGCCACAGGCACAGACCTAGATTTGCTTTCTATCTTGGTTTTGCCTGTGTCTTTTTTTAAAATAGACCCTCAAGCTGTCCCCCTGGGTAGTGTGCTGGCATCACAGCTCACAGCAACCTCCAACTCCTGGGCTCAAGTGAGTCTCCTGCCTCCGCCTCCCAAGTAGCTCCGACCACAGGCGCGCACCACAACGCCTGGCAATTTTTTGGTTGCAGCCACCATTGTTGTTTGGCAGGCCTAGGCT
The DNA here is from genome assembly GCF_000181295.1 of Otolemur garnettii. Taxonomy (NCBI): domain Eukaryota; kingdom Metazoa; phylum Chordata; class Mammalia; order Primates; family Galagidae; genus Otolemur; species Otolemur garnettii. The sequence goes on along the minus strand of NW_003852398.1, from coordinate 4,148,533 downwards.
AGATTCGAATCCACCACCTTAGGTGTATGTGGCTGTCGCTTTAGGCACTTGAGCCACAGCCTGTACCTTTTATCAAGCTTCTTAACTTCTCTGAGAACTGGCATCTTCCTGTGTTCCAAGGCTTTTGCATACTATAATTAACATGTGAAAATTCTCAGCAAGCTTTAGAAACTATATTTATCTTCTTACTTTTCTGGACAATCGCTCTCCCCGACTCAGCTGAGCACTAGCCAGTTTGTAAAGTCATGCACGATCATCCACTTTACCCGCACACCCTACTGAGCCGCCTATTTGCTAGGTCATCTGCTCTCCAGAATGGGAACTCTCTGAGGAGTGTCTGACTGACTTCTGTGACCTCAGAACCTGACACAGTGCACAAGATAAAACAGTAGTGCAGCAGTTAAGAGCACTGGCCTTGAAAATAAGATCATTAGAGATTGAATCCTGGCCCTGCCTTGTACCGTGTGACTTTGGGCAAGAACCTTCCCTGGGTCTCAGGGTCTTCAACTGCAAAGTGGGGGTAATAATTATAACCACCGCATCAGCTGCAGAGAGGAGCTGAACAGGAGAGCATGCATTTAAAGTTCATGGCCCAATGCTTGACACACAAGAATTCAGTATAGTAAGTTACTATGACTAAGTTCTCTACATACGTCTGTTGCATAAAAAGTAGATAAGGCTGTAAATAACTGCACTCCTTGCCTAGAAAACTTTGCAGAGCCCGGAGATTGGACCTCAGCTATGTTAGCGCCACCCCTCCCCAACGCATTAACCTCCAGACAGGACAGGTGAGGGCGGGGCTCTCTCTCTGGGCCCCGGGGGGCGGAGTTTGGCGAGCGGGTCACGTGGGCTCTGGAGGCGGGGCTTCGCGTACGCTGGTCACGCGGGCTGATGTTGACACTTCCGGGTGGGACCAAAGTGAGGCGCAGGGGCTGTGGCTGGTGGCTTCCGCGGCAACCATGGCGTATCACGGCCTCACGGTGCCTCTTATTGTGATGAGCGTGTTCTGGGGTTTCGTCGGCTTCATTGTGCCTTGGTTTATCCCTAAGGGTCCTAATCGGGGGTAAGTGCGCGAGGCCCGCCTTGGGAGGGACGCGCGGTGAAGACCGGGCAGGCCTGGACCGGGAAGGGGGCGACCCCCGCGCTGGTCTAAGAACCTTGCAGGGGTGCACCTCTCACTCCAGGGTCGGGCCCCTGACCTCAAGAGCTCGGTGGCTTCTTTATCGCAGCAGCTTCAGTGTTCCCTCCCCATGCGTAAGGTGGGTGACCTTCGGGGGACCCTCTCTGCAATTGAGTTTTCGGGGAATTTTTTCTCCTCAAAGTCTTGGATGGGGAAGGTACGGTTAGAATTCAGGGGAAGTTGGAGTTCGTCCCTAGTCGACTTTAGCCCTTTGTGCACTGCTTTCCACTTATATGAGTCCTCATTCGCCTGAACTTTAAAGAAAGGGGTCTAATAAAACAGAAATTGCCCTCTCTGCCTCCCATGTTGTAGAGTTGCGTATACAATGAGCTTGTTCAACGACGTTAACCTTGCGTTGAGCCCAGGCCTTAGGTCTAATGGGCGCCAGGAGGTAGTTGGGGCCTGATCTAAAGCGAGATTAATTGCCAAAGAACAGGAGGTGTTGTTTAGAAACCCCTGCGTCATACCTTTTGGAGAGTGCTCCCTCTCTTGTCTGTGAGTGTAACAAGTGCTTAGAATGATGGGTAAGAAAGATTTCTTTTTTCAGACTTTTTATGTTGAAAGAGCTTTGTCCATTTTGGAAGTAAACTTCAACTGTAGTGTAAACTAGAGCTTTATCTTCAAAGGAGCTTTGGAACACCTTTCAGGTTCTCCTTTTTTGCCTCAGCTCAAGATCATGTGGAGGGAACAACTCAGACTGAAGTCAGAGTTTGTCGGAAACACCATCCCTTGCTTTATTCCTTGGAACTAATTGGTGGCTTCCTAATGCCTGGTTTCACAATACCCAGAATGCAGAGTAGGAACTCAGTATCTGTTAAGTGGACATTCTGTTGCTTTAAAGGAAAGACATTTAATTACTTCTTTAATATTTTGTAACCTGAGCCCTTTTCACTCCCTGAAATAGATTTGCTTTATTCTTGTTACTTCTATTAGCCTAAAAATAAATCATACTTTTTTTTTTTTTTTTGTAGTTTTTGGCCAGGGCTGGGTTTGAACACCTCCGGCATATGGGACAGGAGCCCTACCCTTTTGAGCCACAGGCGCCTCCCAATCATACATTTTTTTTTAAAAAGGAAAAATAGCACATGAATTTCTGTCATTTGTCAGCATCAGATCTCATCTCATTTATAACACCAGTTATACATGTGTAAGTCATCTCTTCAATCTATAATAGTTGATATATAGTGGTAGAATTCTGGGATTATTAAAACTGCATTTAGAGAACTATAGGGTGCATCTTTATTGTGTTTATATCTTCAATTTTTTGTTTCATTACTCTACCTTCTGTCTTTCTGGTCTTCATACTCAGAAAGCACTGATTAATGTGTTAGTAGCACTGACCCTTCCTTTTGTAAAGACTTTCCTCCCCCATCTGATGCCACTGTTATTTCCAGAGTAACAAAATCCCTCCTGTTTCTACTGAGTTTCTAGCCCAAGTGTCATGATTCAGGTATTTGACCTGCTAGTGATAATACAATTGTGTGTTGCTTAAGGAAATGGATATGATCTGAGAAATGGATTGTTAAGGTCTTTGTGTGAACGTCATAGAGTGTACTTATGCAGACCTAGATGGAATAGCCTATTGCACATGTAAGCTATGTGATTTAACCTATTGCTCCTAGGCTACAAACTGATATATCATGTTACCGTTTTATTTTATTTATTTATTTTGTTAGAGACAGAATCTCATTTTGTTGCCCTCGGTAGAGTGCTGTGGTGTCATAGCTCACAGCAACCTCCAGCTCCTGGGCTTAGACGATTCTCTTGCCTTAGCTTCCTGAGTAGCTGGAAATACAGGCGCATGCCACAACACTCGGCTATTTTTTGTAGCAGTTTGGCTGGGACTGGGTTTGAACCCACCACCCTCAGTATATGAGGCTGGCACCCTATTCACTGAGCCACAGGAGCCACCTCATGTTCCTGTTTCAAATCCTGTAGGCAGTTATAACACAGTTGGCAGTTGTGCATCTAAACATATCTAAACAGAAATGGTACAGAAACAAATATTACATAAAAGATAAAAAGTGTTACACCTGTATGAGGCCCTTACCAGGAATGGAACATGCAATACCAGAAGTTGCTCTGGGAGAGTGAGGGAGTGAGTGAGTGGTGAGTGAATGTGAAGGCCTAGGACATTACTGCTGTAGACTTTATTAACACTGCACACTTAAGCTATGGTAAATTTGTTTTTGAATTTTTTTATTCTTCAGTAATAAATTAACCTTAGTGTAGTATAACTTTTTACTTTTTTTTTTTTTTTTTTTTGGGGCAGAGCCTCAAGCTATCCCCCTGGGTAGAGTGCCATAGCATCACAGCTCACAGCAACGTCCAACTCCTGGGCTCAAGCGAGTCTCCTGCCTCAGCCTCCCAAGTAGCTGGGATTATAGGCTAGAGTGCTGTGGAGTCAGTCTAGCTCACAGCTACCTCAAACTTCTGGGCTCAAGTGATCCCCCTGTCTCACAGTCTACTAAGTAGCACCTACCACAACACCCAGCTAATTTTCCTATTTATAGTAGAGACTGGGTCTTGCTATGGCTCAGGCTGGTCTCCAACTCCTGAGCTTAAGGGATCTTCCTCCCTCCTTGGCCTCTTAGAGTTCTGGGATTACAGGCCTGAGCCCCTGTGATACTGGCCTAAAACTTTTTTTCTTGTTGCAGTTTTGGGCTGGGGCTGGGTTTGAACCCGCAACCTCTGGCATATGGGGCTGGTGCCCTAGTCCTTGAGCCATAGGTGCTGCCCTAAAACTTTTTTTCTTTCTTTTCTTTTTTTGATATAGTCTCTTACTCTGTAGCCCAGGCTAGAATGCTACCATGGTCTCAGCCTAGCTCTTAGCAACCTCAAACTCCTAGTCTCTAACAATCTTCTTATCTCAGCCTTTGGAGTAGCTACAACTATGAGTGTACCACCACACCCAGCTAATTTTTATATTTTTAGAAAAATAGCAAGACCAGTCTTGCTGTTTTTCAGACCGGTCTCCAACTTCAGATCTCAAGTGATCCTCCTGCCTTGGCTTCCCAGAATATGTTAGTATTATAGATATGAGTCACCATGCCTGGTCTCTCTCTGTCTCTTTTTTGAGATATTGTCATTATGGGCTAGAGTGCACTGGCATCATCCTAGCTTACTGCAGCCTTGAACTCCTAGGCTCAGGCGATCCTCTTGCTTCAGCCTCCTGAGTAGCTGGGACTACAGGTGGGTACCACCACACCAGGCTAATTTTTCTATTTTTTGTAGAGGCAGGGTCTCATTTTTACTCAGGTACTACTCAAGCTTCTGGCCTCTAGCAATCTTCCAGCAGAGGATGGCCTCTCATTTTTTTTTTT
>NW_003852398.1:4141348-4144010 GCF_000181295.1 Otolemur garnettii | reverse complement strand
AGGCTAGAGTGCTGTGGAGTCAGTCTAGCTCACAGCTACCTCAAACTTCTGGGCTCAAGTGATCCCCCTGTCTCACAGTCTACTAAGTAGCACCTACCACAACACCCAGCTAATTTTCCTATTTATAGTAGAGACTGGGTCTTGCTATGGCTCAGGCTGGTCTCCAACTCCTGAGCTTAAGGGATCTTCCTCCCTCCTTGGCCTCTTAGAGTTCTGGGATTACAGGCCTGAGCCCCTGTGATACTGGCCTAAAACTTTTTTTCTTGTTGCAGTTTTGGGCTGGGGCTGGGTTTGAACCCGCAACCTCTGGCATATGGGGCTGGTGCCCTAGTCCTTGAGCCATAGGTGCTGCCCTAAAACTTTTTTTCTTTCTTTTCTTTTTTTGATATAGTCTCTTACTCTGTAGCCCAGGCTAGAATGCTACCATGGTCTCAGCCTAGCTCTTAGCAACCTCAAACTCCTAGTCTCTAACAATCTTCTTATCTCAGCCTTTGGAGTAGCTACAACTATGAGTGTACCACCACACCCAGCTAATTTTTATATTTTTAGAAAAATAGCAAGACCAGTCTTGCTGTTTTTCAGACCGGTCTCCAACTTCAGATCTCAAGTGATCCTCCTGCCTTGGCTTCCCAGAATATGTTAGTATTATAGATATGAGTCACCATGCCTGGTCTCTCTCTGTCTCTTTTTTGAGATATTGTCATTATGGGCTAGAGTGCACTGGCATCATCCTAGCTTACTGCAGCCTTGAACTCCTAGGCTCAGGCGATCCTCTTGCTTCAGCCTCCTGAGTAGCTGGGACTACAGGTGGGTACCACCACACCAGGCTAATTTTTCTATTTTTTGTAGAGGCAGGGTCTCATTTTTACTCAGGTACTACTCAAGCTTCTGGCCTCTAGCAATCTTCCAGCAGAGGATGGCCTCTCATTTTTTTTTTTAACTTTTTGAACTTAAACATAACATAATAACTTAGGCCAATAGAGGGTCAGGATCATCAATAAGTCAGTAGGCAATCAGAATTTTTTAGCTCCATTATAATCCTGTGGGAACACCTATGTAGTCATTGACTGAAAGGCAACTAAAAGGGGTTCAATGCTGTACCCAGAGGCAAGACCAGGAAAGTTATAGGCCAAGTTTAAAGTTGTTTTTTTTTTTTTTGCAGTTTTTTGGCCGAGGCTGGGTTTGAACCCACTATCTCCGGCATATGGGGCTGGTGCCCTAGTCCTTTGAGCCACACGTGCCGCCCTACAGGCCAAGTTTAATGAAAGGGGACAGAGACCCATCTGGGCAAAAATGGCAGCTGCACTGAGAGTGGTTTTGGGGGGCTTGTTTTTATGCTGGAAATAGGGGAAGGAAGATTCCATAGGTTGCAGGAATGTTTTGTCCTGCTAGGATCTTTCTTGGGGGAACTCTTTGGGCAGGGTCAAGTAGGCCTTTTATCCCAGGAGAGGAGGAGGGGGAAGAGTTTAGGTTCCTAACAGTCTCAGTGTGGCATATGACTGTATAATCACAGCCTTCTCTGCAGTCCTTGTTATTTCCTGCTTTTGGCTGGATTGAACAGGTTCTGAAAAACAGTGTCTCCTAGGAGTTACTGAATTACACCTTGAGAAACACTAGGTGGATGATCCCTGTGACCTTGAACAATTTAGTTAACTTTTCCATGTCCCTCCTTTAAAAATTGAAATGTTAGTACTGGATTACTAATTCCCCCTTTACCTCCAGGAAATACTTCAGATCAAATTTTTTCAAAATAGATGAGAGAGCTGAATTCTCCTTAAAGGACATGGTGAATTTTTCTTTTCTTTTTTTGGTAGATAAAGTCTTACTTTATCGCCCTCAATAGAGTGCCATGGCGTCACACAGCTCACAGCGTCTCCAGCTCTTGGGTTTAGGTGATTCTCTTGCCTCAGCCTCCTGAGCAGCTGGGACTATAGGCACCCGCCACAATGCCCAGCTGTTTTTTTGTTGCAGTTTGGCTGGGGCCGGGTTTGAACCTGCCACCCTCAATATATGGGGCTGGCGCCCTACCCACTGAGCCACAGGCACCGCCCTGATTTTTTTTTTAATTTAAAATTTTTATCAGAATGTTATAGGGGTACCCAGGTTTTGGTTCCATAGCTTGTTTTGTACATTTGAAGTCAAAGTTGTAAGTGCGGCTTTCACACAGAATATGTGCATAATACCTGCTAGGTGTGAATTAACCCAACCTCTTCCCTCTACTTGATTCCCCTTGAGTAACATGGTGAATTGTTTGTTTTTTTGTTTGTTTTTTTTTTAAGATAGAGTCTCAGACTGTCGCCCTGGGTAGAGTGCACACAGCAACCTCAAACTCTTGGTCTTAAGCGATTTTTTTGCCTCAGCCTCCCAAGTAGCTGGTACTAAGATGCTGGCCACACGCTGGCCATTTTTTTTTCTTTTTTTTTTTGCATTTGTCATTGTTTTAGCTGGCCTAGGGCCAGTTAGAACCTACCAGCCTCACTGTATATGGCTGGTACCCTACCCACTGAGCTATGGGCACTGCCCACTATGGTGAATTTTTAGTACAAGAAAGCATTTCTGATTTGAGGGATTAAAAACATCTTTGTTAAAGAGATAAGTAGGCTCAGCGCCTATAGCTCAACCGGCTAAGGTGCCAGCCACGTACACCTAAGGTGGTGGGTTC
>NW_003852398.1:4128174-4140697 GCF_000181295.1 Otolemur garnettii | reverse complement strand
GGGGGGTTTCCAACCACCTTTGGTGCAGATGCCATTTTTGGCTCTGCCCAGGCCATGTCTGTCCTTTTCTTTTTTTCTTTTTTTTTTTTTTTGCAGTTTTTGGCCGGGGCTGGGTTTGAACCCGCCACCTCTGGCATATGGGGCCCATATCTTTGAGCCGCAGGTGCCACCCGTCTGTCCTTTTCATTAAACCTGCCTGAACTTCTCTATTCTCTAGTCTCCGTTTGTGGTCACATGCTGCCTACCCTTTTCAGTTAGGAGGCTGTAGAACCTGGTGAGGCAGGAGGGAAAACTCTTCCAAATCTAAAGGAAACCTTGTGCTCTTTCATTGTGTTCTGCAATTGAAAAAGGGCTGGATAAAATCAGGCCTGTGCCTGGAAACAGCTTTCCTTACCTTTCTTGTTTTTCTTTTCTTTTTTTTTTTGGCCTGGCTGGTTTGAACCCACCATCTCCAGTGCAAGGGGCCGGCGCCCTACCCCTTTGAGCTACAGGCCCTGCCCTCTTGTTTTTCTTGATTTCTTTCTGTTCTCTGTAGGGATCTACACATTCTCTAAAAGCTTTAAGTGTTTGCACAGCCGCTTCCCCACCCCCAGCAGATGTCGGGAGGCAAAGGGGATAGAGCACAGGGATGAGTGTGCCAGCTCTGCTTTATTCATGGGCATTTTCAGACATGCAGAAAAGTAGAAAGAGTAGTTGAATGAGCGTGTACTTATTTAGTACTACCACCTAGGTAATAACTAATGTATTCATATTTACTTTATGATAGAGTGTTATGCGTGTATAATTTTGCTGAACCATTTGAAAGAAAATGCAGGGTTGGCTCAGCGCCCATAGCTCAGTGAGTAGGGTGCTGGCCACATACACTGAAGCTGGTAGGTTCGAGCCCAGTCCAGGCCTGTTAAACACAATGACACTGCAACAACAACAACAAAAAATAGCCCAGGCATTGTCGCCAGCGCCTGTAGCCTCAGTTACTTGGGAGGCTGAGGCAAGAGAATCGCTTAAGCCCAAGAATTTGAGGTTGCTGTGAGCTGTGTGACACCATGGCACTCTATCCAGGGGACGTAGTGAGACTCTTGTCTCAAAAAAAAAAAAAAGAGTGTTTCAGGCCACACAGTAAATACACAAACACTAATGAAAGCTGATTAGCAAAAGAATAGGTCTGAGCATACTTTTCGAGATATCTGACACCACAGATAAGCAAAACAATTCTTAAAATAACCTACATGTGGCTCATGGCCCATAGGTTAGACACTCCTGTGAGCAGAAGCACATTAGGAGCTGACATTAATAAGGGAGCTTTTATTGTTTGAAACTATTAATATTAAGCAGGTAATACAAAGGAGCCTCAGCCATTCTAGCTCTCTGAGGTGGTCTTTTGGAGAAGAGAGAAGCTAGGGAAGGGATTCCGGTTTAGGGCACAGAATGGAGAAAGGTGAGCAAAAGCCTGGGTTGAAAGTCACAACGTATGTGTCCAGGAGACAGTGAGGGCACCTACCTTCAGGGATAAAGGCTTAGGGAATGAATTACAAGTGAGGAGCTGGGCTTGATTCTGTAGGCCTTCAAATGGGTTCATTGTGCAACTGTCATAATTTTCTTAGCACCGATCCCCACACATATTTATTTATATATTGTAACCGTAGGCTGGGCTCAGTGGCTCACAGATTGCACGAGCTCATGAGTTTGAGACCAGCCTGAGCAAAAGTGAGACCCTGTTTCTACTAAAAATAGAAAAACTGAGGTAAGAGGATCGCTTGAGCCCAAGAGTTAGAGGTTGCTGTGAGCTATGATGCCATGGTACTCTACCCAGGGTGATAGCTTGAGACTCTGTCTCAAAAATAAAATAAAGACTGGATAATTTATTTTAAAAAATTATTTTGGTTTATGGCTCTAGAGGCTGGGAAGTCTGAGATTGAGGGGCCATATCTAAAGAAAGCCTTTTCACAGTGTGGCGATATGGTGGAGGGCATCATGTGGGGAGCAAGTGCGTGAGACGGATTGAGGATGGGGGCCAAACTTCATGCCTTTGTCAGGAGCCCGCTCCCTCTGCTTTGCCTTGGCCACACGCCTCCTTCCACTTTGAACACTATATCAGCTCATGCCTTTGCGTTTGCTCTTCCCTTGCCTGGAACACTCCCTTGCCTTCTTCTGTAGGTCTGCACTCATGTGCCACCTCCTCAGAAAGCTTTTCTTGCTTATCCTCTTGAAAATTGCACTACACCCTCCAACTCCCTGTATCTCTTATCTAAAACTGGGGGAGATACTGTCTTCCTTTCCTGCTTTATTTTCCTCCATCACCAGTTATTGACCATCTGGCATACTAATTCACGATAGATAGATAATCCTTGGTTGTTTACTGTTTTATCTTGTTTGTCTCCAAACTTTATGAGGCAGGGGTTTTTATCTGCTTTTTCCCCAGAGGCTGGTACATACTGGACATTCAGGGAAAATCTGTTAAATGAATGAATGTGCCAATACAGAAAATACACAGAACTTCTAAAGAATGAGTTGAAAATAAATGTAAATAAAAATAGGAGTTCTAATATTTGCTTCCCAAGTTCTAAGAGGTAGTCTTGCTGTCTCCTGGGGTTTCCTCTTTGGAAACCAGGTGATTGGGTGCCATTGAAAGGTCATAAGCCAGGGAATGATATACTGAAAGGGGTATTTTAGAGAGAGTAGTCCTGGTAGAAGGTGAAAGAAAAGTTGTGAATCTGTCACGCAAACCTGGTGAATTTTGTTGGTAACAGTGGGAAGGGGAAGGAGGAAATCCAAATGGGGGAGTTACTTCAAAGAATAAATACATGGTTTTTGGTGACTGTGAGGGTGCAGAGGAAGCATGGGCAAAATGCAGTAGGTTAGGGTGCTGGATGGCTGCAAATGGCAAAGCTGCTTCTCAGGAGTGGATTAAAAGAGGAGCGTTTGGAAAGACCAGTGGGAACAGAATATCATGAACTTGGTTTTAGAAATACTGAAATTCTGCTGGTCAAAGATAGAAGTTTAACTTTCAGATAAGAGTGGAGGTGGGAAGAGGTCAATTCTAGAGTCATTTTTAGAAGAGCAGTGGTATTTCATTACCGAGAATACTACCTAATAGAGTAGTTACTTAGGTGTCACTGTAGCCTTTTCTGTTCAGTTTCAGATGAGGTTGGATTGGACCTCTTAAGTTGTGGCATCAGTATATATCCTTTTAATTACAAATGTTTAGTTACATACTTAAGTTTCTAGTGCATATCCTTTTAATTACAAATGTTTAGTTATATACTTAAGTTTCTACTCGTGAAGCCTGGGGCACACTGCAATGTACTGGTTGTTTGAACAGATTCAGATCCATTTCCTTCCACTTCCTTGATGTATTCTATGTGCCAGTTTGATAATTTGAACAGGAGACTTAAATCATTCTGCAGTGTCTGCATGTTTTGTTAGTTATCTAATGACATTTGCTTTTTCTTTTTCAGAGTCATCATCACCATGTTGGTGACCTGTTCAGTTTGCTGTTATCTCTTGTAAGTAGATTTTCTCTTTTGAGTAGTTTTTTTCTAAAATAATCAGTTTTTCTTGGTATTTATAATTAGTGCAATTTATACATTTGACTTACTGGTATTTGTTCTTCATGTATTATCTAGAAATAGCATCCTAAAATAGAAAATGCCTCACATTTCTTATATTCAGTATATTTACATAGAGCTATACAAAAGCTCTATCCTTCAGGGAATACAAGTGTGAATGGCATGAATTTCAAGCTTATAATTAGTTGAAAGTTATAATTGTACTACTTTATGTATTTGGTATTCTGAATTATTTAATTCTACTCATTTCACTTAAATACTTCACTATGAAGCTAAAAAAGCATTCTTTATTATGACTTTGGTTTATCTGAATAGAGTTGAGCTAGAATTATAATCAGGTAATGTAAGGATAATCTTTTCAACAATTCATTATAAACTATATCAAAGTGTAATAATTAGCATGTATTTGAATTGATTAGATAGTTTCTTTCAATATAAGTTATTGAATGAAAACTGTTTTGGGGATATATAAGATAATTTATTTCTTTTATTTATTTAATTTTGAGACAGAATCTCTGTTGCCCTGGGTAGAGTAGTGCCATGGTGTCATAGCTCACAGCAACCTCAAAGTCTTGGGCTTAAGCAATTCTTCTGCCTCAGCCTCTGGGGTATATCTGGGACTACGGGTGCCTGCCACAATGCCCAGCTACTTTTTTTTTTTTTTGAGACAGTCTCACTATGTTGCCCTTGGTAGACTGTGGTATCATAGCTCACAGCAACCGCAAACTCTTGGGCTCAAGTTATCCTTTTGCCTCAGCCTCCCAAGTAGTGGGACTTCAGGCACCCACCAGATTGCCCAGCTATTTTGTTGTTGTAGTTGCAGTTGTCGTTGTTTAGCAGTCCCAGGCCTGGTTCAAACCCGCTGGCCTGGTGTATGTAGCCAGCACCCTAACCACTGAGCTATAGACGCCTAGCTAACTTTTTCTATTTTTAGTAGAAATGGGATGTCTCTTGCTCAGGCTGGTCTTGAACTCCTGAGTTCAAGCGATCCACCTGTCTCAGCCTGTGAGCCACCTCTCCTGGCTGGTAATTTATTTTCTGAATATACATTTTTTGAATACTGCTCTTCATCCTCATGAGTACCTGAAATGGCAGGACTGTAGTTAAAGTACAATCATATGTTATTTAATGACAGATAAACATTCTGAGAAATGTGTTATTAGGCAATTTCATCATTGTGTCAACATCATGGATAATATAACCTATTGTGTACACTTAGGCTATGTGGTGTAGCCTGTTGCTTCTAGGCCACAAACCTTTACAGCATCCTATTGTCCTGACCATTGTAGACAACTGTTATGCAGTAATAAATATTTGTATAGCCAAACAAAAACATACAGTAAAAATAGTGTTAAAATCTTATGGGACCACCTTATCATATGATGGTCCCATAAATGATCCTATATGCTATCTGTTGTTGACCCTTGTGTAATTATGTGGCACATGTCTATATTTTAAAGATGCTTTCAACTCCTGTCTACCATGGAGAAAATAACCACTTCATAGTACTCAATGACCAAAGAGTTTCTTTTTTTTAAGCCAAGATACAGGTCACATACCATAAAATTAACCCTTTTGGGATTCCTTTTTAGAGTTTAGAACCAGTGATTCTGTTTTCGTGAAGAAAGCTTTCTATCTTCCTGAGACTTCAGTGACATGAGAAGCATTGGTGTTGGCCCAAGTGCTGTTTAGTACCTATGAGGTAGGAAGCAGCAGTTACAGTCCATTCTGGAACCAAATTCCAGTTCTTGGCATACATCAAAATCTGTCCCTGACCAAGAGTTATTACCATGAATTTTGGCTATTTGCAAATCATTTGGTCTTTTTTTTTTTTTTGTAGTTTATATTTTGATAGATTGAGGGGGTATAAGTGGTTTTTGGTTACATGGATAAGTTGTACAGAGGTGATATCTGGGGTATTTTATTTTTTTTGAGACAGAGTCTCACTATGTCACCCTGGGTAGAGTGCTGTGGCATCTCAGTTCACAGCAACCTGAAACTCTTGGGCTTAAGCGATTCTCTTGCCTCAGACTCCCAAGTAGCTGGGACTATGGACGCCTGCCACAACGCCTGGCTATTTTTTTGTTGCAGTTGTCATTGTTGTTTAGCTGGTCTGCACCAGGTTTGAACCCGCCATCTTCTGTGCATGTGGCTGGCGCTGTAACCGCTGTGCAGTGGGCACCAAGCCAATATCTAGGTTTTTAGTGTACCCATCACTCAAGTAGTATACATCACACCTCATAATTAGTTTTTCTTCCCTCTCTCCATCCCCTTCTTCTGAATCTCCAATGTCCATTTTATGACTCTATATGCCCCTGGATATATTAGCTCCCACTTATAAGTAAGAATGAGTGGTATTTGGTCTTCCATTGCTTCACTTAGGCTAATGGCCTCAACTTTCATCCAATTTGCTGCAAGAGACATTATTTCATCCTGTTTATGGCTCAGTAGTATTCCATGATGTTTGTATACCACATTTGCTTTATCCATTCCTCAGTTTAAGGGCATTTAAGTTGGTTCCATATCTTTGTGATTATAAATTGTGCTGTAGTAAACATATGGCTACAGGTATTATTTTGTAAGTATATGACTACAGGTATTATTTTGATATAATGATTTCTTTCCTTGGGTAGGTAATACCTGGTCACTTGTTGATTACAATTTTAGGTATTTAAAGATGAGTTCTGCATTATAAAAGTTATACTGAGGGATGATAATGTCATTTGACTGCTTGAGCATGGAAGGTTCAGGTGATGGAACTTTGTCAAATGTGCTTTAGTCTTTTTATTCCTGGTTAGGGCAATAAAAGAGGCTATTTCAGGTGATAGCCTCTAGAGTGGAAGTCTGACAGGTAGTATGTGGAAGAAATCCTTATACTAGCTGTGTTTAGCTCTAAAAAGTAAATGAGAGCAAAAACATGTATTGCCAAGAACAAAACATTTTAATGCAGTATATTAAACATCACCTCGTCCTGTTGAAATTGCCTATAGAAGAAATTGGAATGAAGAAGCTCTTTATCAGTGTGGGTGCCAAGGGTTAGTCTTGTGATTGAAAAGGCCTTTGTTTTTATTGCTTTGAAGTTCTCTGCAATGTGAACAGAAGGTTTTTGGTGCTAATTATTTTTTTTTATTTTGTGTTGTTTTTTGAGACAGGATCTTGCTCTGTCTCCTAGGCTAGAGTGCAGTGGCATCGTCACAGCTCTCTGTAAATCAAATACCTTGAGCTCAAGCAGACCTCTTGTCTCAGTCTCCTGAATAGCTGGGACCACAGCTGAGACCACAGGCACGTACCATCACATCTAGCTAATGTATCTATTTTTTTTTGTAGACCAGGCACTGTTGCTCAGACTGTTCTGGACCTCTTGGCCTTAAGCTGTCTTCCCACCATGACCTCCCAAAATGCTAGGATTATAGCCCTGAACTACTGCACCTGGCCTGGTGGTGGTATTTTTAGAAAGAAAATAATTGCACAGAGGAATGACTTACTTGAGATTAAACCAAAACAGGAAAAAATTACTTTGTGTGACTTTCTAATTCTTCTACATAGTCTTTGAAACATGGTTAGTTTTCACGATAGTCTCTTTAAAACAGACATACCAAAATCCTTTTGCATCAGTCTCTTGCCTCTTAGTTTCATTTTTCAAGTGAATGAATAATTGGACTTGGTTAGACATGACTTCACTTTGAATCTTAGTAACTTAATTGAAAACTATCCGTGAGCACTTACGCTTTGCTGTCTAGACTTTAGTCCATTTTTTCCTTTGTTTCCAAGTGCTGGTCAATGTTCCATTGACAGCGAATCAGTATAAATAAAGGTCATACACAGTGTTCTAACATTAAATGCTTCTGGAGCCATTTTATGGGAAAATGAGCTAGGTAGTATTGAGTTTATGAAATTGTTGGCTCCGCGCCTATGGCTCAAGTGGCTAAGGCGCCAGCCACATACACCTAAGGTGGCAGGTTCGAATCCAGCCCAGCCCACCAAACAACAGTGACGGCTGCAACCAAAAAATAGCGGGGCGTTGTGGCGGGCACCTGTGGTCCCAGCTACTTGGGAGGCTGAGGCAGAGACTCACTTGAGCCCAGGAGTTGGAGTTTGCTGTGAGCTGTGATGCCACGGCACTCTACCCAGGAGGACAGCTTGAGGCTCTGTCTCAAAAAAAAAAAAAGAAATTGTTCTCTTTTCTTTCTTTGAAAGCTGATCATATATCCTGTTTAGCAAGATATCTGCATGAAAAATATGGGTGGAATTCAGACCCCAGATATTTTGCATACCTTCTTATGCTTAGAAGAATGAGATTCTGTAAAAAAATGTTGAAATTCAAAGGAAACTTCTGTTTGGCAGTAGTTATGTTTTCTTAAAAGTATCCCTTTTGAAGTAAGGCACACCCAAAAAGACTTTGGCTTTCCTAAACAAAGTCATGTTTTGAAATGCATTCATGGACTTTTAAATTGCCCTCTGTTGTGGCAGTTTTTTTCTTTGCCAGTTTGTTCTTGTTTAAGGTTTGTTCCATGGGGAGCAACTTGTTTGAGCTCTGTATAAATCAGTTTCTTTCAGTAGATTCTAGTTTCTGTTACCAGTTTAGCAAAGGAAAATATTTATAAGTGCTTCTTTTTGAAAGCACAAGATTACTTTTATCTCTTAAACATATGTAGGTACAATCCTATTAAGTGACTATTGTATGCTTTCTCCTCGTCTCATCTGTACCTTACCCAGAGTCACAAAACTCACATCTTCAGGGGAAATTAGAAATTCAGAATTGTATTGTAAAGGTACAGTTGCTTCTTGGAAAATGTACAGTGTCTTTAGCACTTGACTAATTGTGTATCTTACCAGCGTAGTGATATAAGAAAAGAAATATTGACTAAGAGTCAGGAGACCTAGGTTCTTCTTGCCTACAGAATGCTTGGCCTGGTCAGGAGCAGTGGCTTAGGCCTATAATCCTAGCACTATAGGAGGTAAAGGCAGGAGGATTGAGTGAACCCAGGAGTTCCAGACCAGCCTGAGCAAGAGTGTCTCTATTAAAAATAGAAAAATTAACTGAGCATTGTGACCCATGTCTGTAGTCCCAGCTACTAGGGAGGTTGAGGCAGGAGGATCACTTGAGCTAAGGAGTTTGAGATTGCTATGAGCTATGAGAGAGGGATACTCTGTTTTTTTAAAAAAAGAACACTTAGCCTGATTACACACTGTAGGGTGGTTTTGTGACTTTGGAGGGTTTGGGGGCTTTTTATTTTCTTTCTTGAGACAAAGTCTCATTCTTTCCCCCTAGGTAGAGTGCCGTGGTGTCATTGTAGCTCACAGCAACCTCAAGTCTCCTGGGCTCAGGCGATCCTCTAGCTTCACCTCCAGAGTAGCTGGGACTATAGGTGCCTGCCACAACGCCCAACTAGTTTTTCTATTTTTAATAGAGACAGGGGTTCATTCTTGTTCAGGCTGGTCTTAGAACTCCTGAGCTCAAGGAACCCACCTCCTTTAGCCTCCCAGGATGCTAGGATTACAGGCATGAGCCACCACACCCAGCTGGTTTTGTGAGTTTTAAATGAGATGCTGTGATGCTGTGTGTGAAAACTTGTAACAGCAGACAATAAAAATGTAAAGAAATATTATCAGCAATTTTTTTTTTTTAAGACAAGAGTCTCACTTTGTCACCCTCAGTATAGTTCTATGGTGTCATAGCTCACAGCAACCTCAAACTCTTGGGTTCAAGTGATCCTCTTGCCTCAGCCTCCTAAGTAGCTGGGACTACAGGCACCTACCACAATGCCCAGCTACTTTTAGAGACCAGGTCTTCACTCTTGCTCAGGCTGATCTTGAACCTGTGAGCTCACTCAGGAGCCCACCCAGCGTGGCCTCCCAAGTGTTGGGATTACAGGTGTGAGCCACTACTCCCGGCCCCATTATCAGCAATTTTTAAAAATAAATTATTTTAATTCAAAGAATTCTGTCATTTGTAAGTAGGATTTGCTTACAGGGCTGGTGTTGCATTGGGCCTATTAGAGTTCATTCACTTAACATCATGTGTTTAGAGTCTACGAATACCAGGCACTGGATCTGGATACTGGATGTGCAGCAATGAATGAATAAAATAGACAACCTCCCTGTCCTCTGTAGTGGGATAAACAGACAATAAACTAAGACCCAGAGAGGCCCAGTTACTCCCCTCACCACTCCTTTATTTGCTTCTCAAACAGATCCCTCCCCCTTACCCTTCAGCACCCCCAATGTTGCCCATCCACACAAGGACCTACATATCCCAGGAGAGCTCCGCCTTACACATCTAGGAATTAGAAAACCCAAAACTGAGCACATTTTTTTTTTTTTTTTTTTGCAGTTTTGCTCAGGGCCGGGCTTGAACCCACCACTCCCGGTATTTGGAGCCGGAGCCCTACTCTTTGAGCCACAGGTGCTGCCCTGAGCACAGCCTTTCTCACTGGCCTTTTTGGGTCCTGACTCTAGAACCAGGTTAGGCACAGGATGTAATCTCCATTTTGGTTTCCAAACCAAAAAGCTGGTTGGTTTCAGGGCCTCTTTTTACCATAGCATGTATTTCTTTCTTAAATGTTTAGTTTTTGGTTATTTATTTATTTTAGAGACAAAGTCTCTGTCACCCAGGCTGGAGTGCAGTGGCACAATTACAGCTCACAGTAATCTTGAACTCCTGAACTCAGCAATCCTGTCTCAGCCTCCTGGGTAGCTAGGACTACAGGCGTGCACCACCATGGCTGGCAAATTTTTAAATTTTTTATAGAAACTGGTCTTGTCTCCTGGCCCCAAGCAATCCTCCTACCTCAGTTTCCCAAAGAGCTAGGATTTCAGACCTGGGCCATCATGTTCATTCTGTTTTTGACTTTTTAAAACCTGCTATAGTCTCTTTACAAAAGAATAGAGGCTAGGATAGTGAACCTTCATTTGCCTATCACCTACCTTTAAAAATTATTAACTCATGGCCAATCTTGTTTCATCTGCACACCTTCTCCCTCACCCTAGAATAGATTATTTAGGACTCCCAGACATATAATTTCATCTATAAATATTCCAATACAATATGTGTTTCTAAAATGTATTCACTTTTTTCATGTGTAACCACAATACTGTTATGCACAGGACAGTTACACAGTTAATTTTTTTTTTTTTTTAGAGACAGTCTCACTCTTCGCCCTCGGTAGAGTGCCACGATGTCACAGCTCATAGCAACCTCCAGCTCTTGGGCTTAGGTGATTCTCTTGCCTCAGCCTCCTGAGTAGCTGGAACCACAGGCACCTGCCACAGTGCCTGGCTGTTTTTTGTTGCAGTTTGGCCAGGGCTGGGTTTGAACCTGCCACCCTTGGTATATGGGACCTGTGCCCTACTCACTGAGCCACAGGCGCCGCCCAGTTAATTGCTTTATATCATCAAATAATCCTGTGTTATTTAAAATTGCTTGATTATTTCATTTATTTTATAGTTTGTTTGAATTGAGACCTGCATGAAGACCACACATAGCACTTGATGAATGTGTCTCTTATGGGCTTCTGTGTATCTTTCTCTTTCTTTGGGAATTTTAATAGAAAAAGTGGGTTTGGTTTATCCTATAGTTTTCCAGAGTCTGATCTTGTTAATTGCGTATTCATGGTATTGTTTAGCACATTCTTCTGTATTTCCTGTGAATTGGTAGTCCTATCTAGAGGCTAGATCAGATCAAAAAAGTTAAACTTTTTGGACAAGTCTCCTTCCTTAGCAGTGGTGAGTGCTTCCATCAGGCGGTACATAGTGTCTGATTTTTCCTTGTATTGTTAGCAGTCATTGTTGATACTGTATTTCTGTAATTTCTTGTTCATTCACTAGCTCCAGTACATCCATGAGCAGAGATTTACTTCATCAACTATTTGGTTATCCAAATAAGTAAAAAATAATTCACAAAAGGAAGTTAGGGGCTCAGTGCTCATAGCTCAGTGAGTAGGGCGTGGCCACATACACTGAGGCTGGTAGGTTCCAGCCTGGCCCAGGCCTGCTAATCAACAGTGACAACTGCAACCAAAAATAGTTGGGTGTTGTGGTGGGCACCTGTAGTCCCAGCTACTTAGGAGGCTGAGGCAAGTGAGTTGCTTAAGCCCAAGAGTTTGAGGTTGCTGTGAGCTGTGATACCATGGCATTCTACTGAGTGTGACATAATGAGACTCTGTCTCAAAAAAAAAAAATTTTTGGAATATATATGTAGTTTTCACTTCATCAATTTTCAAAATAATGAACTGATACCCCTCCATCTTCAAATGTTAAACAGTGATTTTTGTTTTATGTTAGTTTCATTATGGTCTTATATACTTAAATGTATTTGACATATTATAATCCAGTGTAATTAACATCTTTGTCAACTTTCAAATGAAACCATTATTTGCCAGTGGAAGTTTATTTTTCTGGTTGCCTCCTGAGTCCCTTATCCCTTTTTTTGACACAGGGTCTTGCTCTATTGCCCAGGCTAGAGTGCAGTGGTCATCGTAGCTCATTGCAGTTGCAAACTCCTCACCTCAAGTGATACCCTGCCTCAGCCTCCCAAGTTCCTGGGACTGTAGGCATGTACTACCACATGCTAATAATCAAGATAATCTATATGCTGGATGATAGAGTGAGTTCCAATTTCAAAGGACTGAAATTTTACAGTGTCTGTCTTTTGACCGTGTGGAATTAAATGAGAAATTAATTAACAATAAAATATCCTTTTAAAAAAAAGCATCAGATTTTTGGAATTAAATACCACAATTCTGAATAACCAATTGGTCTAAGAAATTACAAGAGAAATTAGAAAATATTTCACAGTGAGTAAAATGAAAATACACCATATCAAAATTTATGGGACACAGCTCAAGCAGGGGGAATTTTACTCCATTAAATTCTTACCCTGGGCTCGGCGCCTATGGCTCAACCGGCTAAGGCGCCAGCCACGTACACCTAAGGTGGCGGGTTCGAATCCCCAGCCC
>NW_003852398.1:4125372-4126957 GCF_000181295.1 Otolemur garnettii | reverse complement strand
GGCTGGATTTGAACCCGCCACCTTGGGTGTACATGGCTGGCGCCTTAGCCACTTGAGCCACAGGCGCCGAGCTAGCAAAACCTTTTCAAAGGCCAGTTACAACAAAAACTAGGCATTTGTACAGGGAAAACAAAAGAAAACAAAAACCCATGACCTACCATTCTAGTGTCTGCTGCCTTTGGAAGCAGTCTGTCAAAACCACCTTCACTGCCAAGCTATTGTTAAGCCTTAAAGTCCAAGTGCTTGCCTAGTAATAGGGAATATATATATGAAGCTCAACAAATCTTACATCTTTGCTTACCTCAATTTTTGCCAAAAGTCCCAACCTCCCAGGACCATCTATTATGACTCAAACCCCATCCTCAGACTGCTCTGCTCATTTCCCCATTTGACGCAACTTTTCCTATCCTCTTCACTCCATTCCTTCCACTGTGTTGTCTGCAACTCTTGCTCAATGATCTGCCAGTCACAGACTTCCTCCTCTACTGTGACTTTCCATTGCCTCCAGCTTAATTGAAACCTAGCTCCCTGCCTCCCAGCCTCCCTCCCCATGCTGTCTCAAGCAGAGAAAGCTGCTTACTTTTACAGACCATGTAGTCAGGCTTTGGAAACGTCTGTGCTCCCTTGCCGGGACTCCATTCTAGCCTACCTTGTGAAATGCTAAGTTAGTGCGTGTCAGCCGTTTTCACCTCTCTAACGTCTTCATACCCTTCCACACTCCCCTTTAAGTCAACAGAGCAAATTCTAGGCTGCTCTTCTACAGCTGTCCATTATCTATGCCATAGCTAAATGGTGACATTCCTCAGGCTTAGACTTATCCTCTCTTCTCTTTTCTCTCTCCATCCCTCCCCTTAGGCCAGGGTTTCTCAACCACTGCACTATTTTTTTATTTTTATTTTTATTTTTTTGTGACAAGAGTATCACTCTGTCCACTAGGTTGAGTGTCACAACATTGTCATAGCTCACAGCAACCCCACAATCTTTTTTTTTTGAGACAGAGCCTCAAACTGTCCCCTTGGGTAGAGTGCCGTGGCATTACAGCTCACAGCAACCTCCAACTCCTGGGCTCAAGCGAGTCTCCTGCCTCCGAACCCCACACTCTTGGACTCAAGAAATTCTTTTGCCTTAGCCTCCCAAGTAGCTGGGACTATAGGCACCAGCCACAACACCCAGCTAATTTTTCTATTTTTAGTAGAGACGGGGTCTTGCTCTTGCTCAGGCTGGTCTTGAACTCCTCATCTCAAGCAATCTGCCCAACTTGGCCTATAGGCACCCGCCACAACGCCTGGCTATTTTTTGTTGTAGTTTGGTATATGGGGCTGGCGCCCTACTCACTGAGCCACAGACACCGTTCCCTTATTAGAAATCTTAAGAGATTTTGGCTCAGTGCCTGTGGCTCAAACGGCTAAGACGCCAGCCGCATACACCTGAGCTGGCAGGTTCGAATCCAGCAGGGCCCGCCAGACAACAGTGATAGCTGCAACCAAAAATAGCCGGGCGTTGTGGCAGGTGCCTGTAGTCCCAGCTACTTGGGAGGCTGAGGCAAGAGAATCACTTAAGCCCAGGAGTTGGAGGTTGCTGTGAT
>NW_003852398.1:4123902-4125241 GCF_000181295.1 Otolemur garnettii | reverse complement strand
AAAAAAAAAAAAAAAGACAGCAAGATAGTCTCCCTCTGAGCAAGAGGGAGACTCCATCTCTACTAAAAATAGAAAAATTAGCTGGGCGTGTGGCAGTCACCTCAGTTCCAGCTACTCTGGAGGCTGAGGCAAGAGAATTGCTTGAGCCCAAGAGTTTGAGGTTGCTGGGAGCTATGATGCCACAGCACTCTATCCAGGGCAGCAGAATGAGACTCTGTCTCAAAAAAAAAAAAAAAAAAAAAGGAGAAGGGACTCAGGAGGCAACCAGAAAAATAAACTTCCACTGGCAAACAATGGTTTCATTTGAAAGTTGACAAATATGTTAATTACACTGGATTATAATATGTCAAATACATTTATGCATCATTTCATGTACACTTAAAAAGAATGTATATTCTGTAGTTGTTGGTTTTGTAATGTTCAAGTTGGTTGAAATATCTATGTCCTTACTGATTATTTGGTCTACTACCATTAATTACTGACAGTCACTAGCTATGATTGTGGATTTTTCTATTTCTCCTTCTAATTCTGTCCATTTTTGCTTTTTGTTTTTTAAAGCTCTGTTATCAGGAGCATGCATGCACGTGTATGATTGTTATGTCTTTCTGATGATTTGATAATTTTATCATTATAAAATACCCTTCTTTATCTCTAGTGATGCTCCTTGATTTGCTTCTACATTGTGTGATATTAGTAATCCTACTACCTGTCAGGCACAGTGGCTTATGCCTGAAATCCTAGCACTCTGGTAGGCTGAGGCAGGTGGATCCCTTACACTCAGAAGTTTAAGACAGCAAGATAGGCTTGGCGCCTATAGCTCAACCGGCTAAGGCGCCAGCCTCGTACACCTAAGGTGGCGGGTTCGAATCCCCAGCCCGGACCCGCCAAAACAACAATGACGCCTGCAACAAAAAAATAGCCGGGCGTTGTGGCGATGTCCTAATGTTTCAGGGACAAATTTGAGTTACTCTCATCTGTTATCAATGCCACTGTCTCTTTTTTCAGTAAACGTCACCAAATCAACAATCATGCCAAAAATTTACCAATCTACAGAGAGAAGAGACAGACATTCCTTCTCTACAAAATGTTTCTTATCCCAAAGGAGCTTCAAAGCTGGGGGTGAAGAGAGAGACCAACAGCCAGCTAAGAGAAGGCCAAATAAAACACATGCTAAAGCTATACCAAAGGGACTCAGGAAACTGGGCACAGTGGCTTGCAACTGTGATCTCAGTTACTTGGGAGGCTGAAGTAGGAGGATCACTTGAGACAAGGAGCTCAAGACTAGCCTGGGCAGCAAAGCAAGATTCCATCTCTTAAGAAAAAGAAAACAAAAAAAAAA
>NW_003852398.1:4120422-4121593 GCF_000181295.1 Otolemur garnettii | reverse complement strand
TGGCATCACAGCTCATAGCAACCTCAAACTCTTGGGCTTAAGTGATTCTCTTGCCTCAGCCTCCCAAGTAGCTGGGACTTACAGGTGCCCATCACAATGCCCAGCTATTTTTTTGTTGCAGTTGTCATTGTTGCTTTAGCTGTCCTGGGCCAGGTTCGAACCCACCAGCCTTGGTGTATGTGGCCACATCCTACCCACTGTGCTACGGACACTCCCCGTAAAGGCTTACTATTAACTATGGCAAAAGAGTAACTAATTATAAGATATAAAGAAACTATATATGGTTCCCTAGGAATGAGGGAAAGTACCCAAGAAAGAATAAACTTCAGAAGGGATTTAGACAAAGAAGGGTTGATTCAGCCCTCCAGATAGTACAGAAGTGCATTGGTTTGGCCTGGCCAGAATTGATCTGAAGTTGCCACAAGCAATAGTCCACCCTTGGAACACAGGCAGTGGAAAGGTGATCAGCGGCATGGTATAGGAAGTGAGTAGTGAGGAATCCCTCTGCTAGTGTGAGCAAGAGACCTTCAGAGCCATAGCCATGCAGGAGCTCTCGTTTCCATGGCAAGAGACCCGCTGAGAAGTTATTGCCAGGCTGAGGTTACAAGATCAGAGAGGGACAATGTTCTAGGTCCAGCATTGGGCAGGCTTCACCAAATGTTCTCATGCCTACTCTCCAATCCTCAGCCCATGCCTGTCCCTATCCCTCCAGCACCCTCTACTGAGAAAGCTTAACATTGTGCTCCTTTAGGGGAAAAATAAAAGAATTAGTTTGTTCATCACAAAGCAGGTATAAAAAGGTGCATTTATAGCTAAGAGTAAATTCATTACTGAAACAAACACACACTCTAAACATGTTTGTCAGAGAAAGTCCCATCTCTTTGAAGAGCTCACCTGATGAACAATCTAACCACAAGAGACTGTCTTGTCAAATTCACTGGGATTTATACTGGGGTATGTACACTAGGGGGTGGGAATCTTGAGGGAATTGACACATGCTTGGCCAAGGAGGTTGTAAAGGTAGGAGAGGAGGTGGAGACAGAGTGACTCAGTGCTACAAGAGAAGCTCCTTTGCAAAATATACAGGTTGTAGTACATTCCATGGCTTGGATAAATTTTTAGCGGTCTCACAGAGAAAGAGAAGGAATAGGCTCGGCTCCTGTGGCTCAAG
>NW_003852398.1:4117892-4119572 GCF_000181295.1 Otolemur garnettii | reverse complement strand
GGACCTGGGCTGGATTTGAACCCGCCAGCTCTGGTGCATGTGGCTGGCGCCTAGCTGCTTGAGCTACGGGCACCAAGCCACTTCTTGATTATTATTAAGGATTATTTATTATGTCCATTTTGCAAAAAGGGAAACTGGGGCTTGGGGTTGTAAGATCTCTTGCCTGGGGTTACTCCACTAATATTTGGTATACTTGGAATGAAAATCTTAACCCTGTCTAGTACTGAATCCAGCTTTCTTTCTTTTCTTTCTTCCTTCCTTTCTTTGCTTTCTTTGCTTTCTTTCCTTTCTTTCTTTCTTCCTCACTTTGTCACCCTGGGTAGAGTGCTGTGGTATCACCATAGCTCATAGCAACCTCAATCTCTTGGGTTCAGGTAGTCCTCTAGTCCAGTGGTTCTCAACCTTTCTAATGCCGCAGCCCTTTTACACAGTTCCTGGGGGTCATGACCCACAGGTTGAGAACTGCTGCTCTAGTCTCACCCTCCCAAGTAGCTGGGACTACAGGTGCCAGCCACAATACCTGGGTAGTTTTTGTTTTGTTTCAAATCTAGCATTTTTTTTTTTTTGAGACAGAGTCTCACTATGTTGCCCTGAGTAGAGTGCTGTGGTGTCACAGCTCACAGCAACCTCAAACTCTGGACTTAAGCAATTCTCTTACCCCAGCCTCCTTAAGTAGCTGGGACTACAGGTGCCTGCTACAACGCCCGGCTATTTTTTGGTTGCAGCTGTCATTGCTGTTTAGCTGGCCGGGGCCAGGCTGAACCTGCCAGCTTTGGTGTATGTGGCTGGCGCTCTACTCACTGAGCTATGGCTGCCGAGCCAAAACCCAGCATTTTCTTTTTCTTTCTTTCTTTTTTTTTTTAACAAGTTCTGGCAAGTTTTATGAAAGAAAAAATGTGCATGATTTGCTTTTTGCCAGTCTGCTCTGGCATGCTTCTAATGATATCAGAGTCACCTGGGTCAATGATAGTATGCCTACTTTGTAGTATTTTCACATGCTGTGCCCAATTCAATATTATTGCCACTGTAGTGATGAACACCAGTTCTGACTAACATGGTATAGTACTCTATTTCAGATTTTCTCAAAGCTGGACAGTTGTTGGTGAGGATGACTAATTTTATTTTCCTTGTCTGAGCATCTTCAGAGTGTGTTTATACCCAGCACATACCGGTACTTTCCATTTTTCATATAATGAGCTGGAGCCTTGAGTTGATTGACTCCAGTGACTGTTTCATCTTCGTTGTGGCCACCATCTTCCTGCCTTAAGTGTGGGATGGCACCAAACCAAGACCACCAGCATTTTCTAATAGCATCTAATAATGTTGCTACCTTTAAAGGTGTCTTTGGATTGGGATAAGAGAATTTGACAGAGGTTATTTTAGTGGTGCTAAGGCAAATCACTTGCCTTCATTTCTGCTGTCTCTTAAGGACCCGCCAACAGAGGTCACTCCTATCATAGTCTGGGCCAGAGGAACAGCAGATCAGAAGAGAGGTTCTATCTGAACTTCCCCATTCCAACAGGGAAGCTGAGACTGCTCAATCTGTATGTTACAGGGAAGTAACCATGCTTTTTGTTCCCTGTTCTTTTTTTTTTTTTTTTTTGAGACGGAGCCTCCAGCTATCCCCCTGGGTAGAGTGCTATGGCATCACAGCTCACAGCAACCTCCAACTCCTGGGCT
>NW_003852398.1:4108914-4117630 GCF_000181295.1 Otolemur garnettii | reverse complement strand
CTGGGCTGGGTATTCGAACCCGCCACCTTAGGTGTATGTGGCTGCCGCCCTAGCCGATTGAGCCACAGGCGCCAAGCCTGTTCCCTGTTCTTATATCTGAATGTGGAACAAAAGAACAAAGCAGGATTTGAGACAGCTGGGTATAGCCTTTTCTTTGGCTATCTTTTATGCTTGGAGCATTCTCATAATCAAGAGCCAAGCTCATGCTAAGTGGCCAGGAAGTGTTTGTAAGATGAAAGCACCTGTGTGTATCTCTAGCAAAGCACACTCCACTCCTGGCCTTGGTTTGTCTTGAACAGCTTATGAATCCCTCTGGGTTGGCCCCATAACTGATT
Source organism: Otolemur garnettii (assembly GCF_000181295.1). Classification (NCBI taxonomy): domain Eukaryota; kingdom Metazoa; phylum Chordata; class Mammalia; order Primates; family Galagidae; genus Otolemur; species Otolemur garnettii. Next base: position 4,117,295 of record NW_003852398.1, on the reverse strand, counting down.
CCTCTGTGCATCCTGAGAGCCTAACAGTGAAAATGGCTCTGGGGAATGGTTGTAGGGTAAATGAAGACCCCATAGGCTGTTTAATATTTTCACTCTTAATTCCCTATAGGAGCAGCCTGGTATAATGGAAGTCAGGAGTCATGGGTTCTGCACTTCCATCTCTATCACTGATTCACTGTGGCGTTATTAATAAGGTTATTAGGACTTAATTTCCTCATCTTTAAAATGCAGAATGTTGTCTGCCTTCCATTCCAGCTCTGCAGTTCTCTGAAACATGTTACGGTACCACAGCTGCCTCAGTAGTTTGAGTAATCTCAGATTGGTTATTAGGCTGGTCTGCAGGTTATGAAGACATGTGGAACAGCTCGGGCAAACATGAAAGGTACATTTAGTTCCTTTTCTTGTACACATGAAGTAATAATATATTCATTGGAATATGATCTCTTCCTCCACCCATTTCCATCAATTCAGAGGGTTTTTTTTTCTCCTTCCAGTTCTCTTCGTGTTTATCAGCTTTAAGGGGAAATTTCAATTCTTAAAGTAGTCAGAAGGACAGGCACAAAGCTCAGCTGGTTAAAGTGGGGTAAATTCCTCTGTGAAATTTCAAATGAACTGGCATGAAGTGTTTCCCAAGGAATTTTCTTGAACTGTGGTTTTTTGGGAGTTTTTCTTTGTTGAGTTTTTTTTTTTTTTTGGCTGCATTTGAAACATTAAAAATATTATGTAAAATTAAATGCAAAAAAGTTTCTAGTAGTAACTTGGCAAACAAAGTGGTCTTCATTCTTGCATCTGGATATTTATTTTTTACTGTGGGTACCAAAGGCTTAGATTTAATCAATATTTGGTGTATGGATTCTTGTTTTTCTAATTTCCATAAGGTTTAGATTGAGCTAAATTAATGTCTCCTGAAATGTTCTTAGTTAAAATATTCCAGGGCTGGGGTGGTGGCTCATGCCTGTAATCCTAGCACTGTGGGAGTCTGAGGCAGGTAGATTGCTTGAGCTCAAGAGTTGGAGACCAGTGTAAGCAAAAGCAAGACCCCATCTCTAAAAAGCTAGCCTGACATTGTGACATGTACCTTTTGTTCCAGGTACTCAGGAGGCTGAGGCAAGAGGATCACTTGAGCCCAGGAGTTTGAGGTTGCAGTGAGCTGTGATGCCACAGCACTCTACCCAGGGCACAGAAGGAGACTTTGTCTCAGAAAAAAAAAAATTCCAGAAGGTCACTTTTTGTAGTGCAAACAGCAGTCTCGCCTGGTTTCTGGTCTAGGCCCTACTACTACATAGTTAGTACTGTGACCATAGGCCAATTACTTAGCTTCTTTCTGCCTCAGTTTCCTTAACTGTGTGGTATGAGAATTCCCCCCCGCCCCCCGTGGAACGAGAATTAATCAAAGGTTTATTATGTGATGTTGCGACAATGTGAAGTATGTGTTTGGTCATATTTCTCTTTTCCTGGTGTATAACTCTTAAAATTCTTGTAATCTCAAACGTGGCAAGTTTTTATATGTTAATGAGTTGCCTGATAGCTTGGAAGCACCTGTGTAGCTTCAAGTTGGGGGCTGGTTAGCCAGAAAGAACAAGGCAGGATTAGAGGCTTGAGACTTTTAGCCTTGCCCTTCAAACTCTGGGAAGGAGAGAAGGGCTGACGGTTAAATTGATCCCCAGTGGCCAGTGGTTTAATCAATAATGCAGTGAAGCCTCTGTAAACCCCTAAAAGTTCAGAGAGTTTCTGGATTGCTGAACACATGGAGGTTCTGGAAGTTGGCCTGCCAGAACAGGCAGGGAAGGTCCCCATACCTCACACTATGCATCTCTTCATTGTATCTTCTGTATTATCCTTTATAATAAACCAGAAAATGTGTTTCCCTGAGTTCTGTGAGCTGCTCAGCAAATTAATTGAACCCAAACAGGGGCCAGGGATCCCCAGTTTATAGCTGGTAGTCAGAAGCACTGGTAAAACCAAATTGTTTTTGGTTACCATTGGAAGTGGGTGGCAGTCTTGTGGGACTGAGCCCCTCTGTGGGATCTGATGCTGTCTGCAGAAAGATAGTGTCAGAGTTGAATTGGAAGACACCCAGCTGATATCCACTGTAGAATTGATTGTTTGCCTGTTGGTGGGAAGAGATCTCCACACATTTGGTCAGAAAGTCTTCCATGTGGATTGTTGTGCTGTGAGAGCATAAGAAAGAACAGCTTGTGTTTTTTTGTACTTTCATTTTTATTTATTTATTTATTTATTTTTTTGGCCGGATTTTTTGGGGCTGGGTTTGAACCCGCCACCTCTGGCATATGGGACCAGCGCCCTACTCCTTTGAGACAGACACTGCCCCATTTATTTGTATTTTTGAAAAGCTCTGTGGGTGATTATAATGTGCAGTCGGGGTAGAGAACCACTCCTATACAACATCCCACAAAGTGCTGGGAGGTGATTTTTTTTTATTGCATACCATACTTTCTTGGTTATGAAAGGAGACAGGGACTAGTTTATATTTGAACATTTTATTTTGTTTCTTACGTCTGAGTGTTGGCTAGTTATCTCTGCCTCTTACACAAGTGTTTTTTTTTTTTTAGGCAGCTTGTATTGCCTGCTGGGATTGGGGAAATCCTGGGTTTGGGTGGAATTTTCCATGACTTCTCTTAGCTCTGCACCATTAGTGTTGACTGCGGTCACAGAGCTTTTCCGTGTCTCTGCCTGTGCTACTCTCCTCCCTTTTTATAATGTCAAATAGATATTAAACCTCAACTACAAGTCTGGGTATTATGTTCGTGTTTAATACCCAAGTTCTAAGGACGGATCAGAGAATCTCATCTGAATTAACTTTTTGTTTATAAAGTGAGTCAGCGTGAGCTATCTATTTTGGCCTGATTTCCTCAGGTGTCATGTGTCTTTGTCACCAAACCACCCTTTGTTTCTGTAGGCACAGGCTTCTGATGCAGTGCTGGCTGATTAGCCAGCCTTCTCTTCACTAGTGATCAAATCAGCCTTTTGATCCTTTGATTGGAAGAGTTCTAAAATTGACAGCAAATGGAAGAAAAGAGATCCAACAAGATAACAACCTAGCTGGTTTTGGCTAGTTCCCCTCTTACAGGGGAATTTAAAGTCCTGAGACTTTAAGAGGCTACTGCAGTGATATCCTTTTGCTTAGAAAGCAATTCCCTAGATCTTGTGCAAAGAATAGCAGAATATTGCCAAATTTCATTCTCCCAGAGCAGTAGTAGTTGGAGGGTTGGGCTTATTTTTTTTTACCATGAACACCCCCCCACACACACACAAATGAGAGAAGCTGTCATCAATTCATTTACAGTTGACCCTTGAACAATGGGGGGGTTAGAGTCACTGACCCCCACACAATTGAAAATCTGTGTATAACTTTGACTCCCCTTAAGGCAAACTTAACTATGAATAGTCTACTGTTGACTTTATCAATAGGGGGTGGGTCAACAATATATGAATGAATTAGAAGTTCTCATTTTATGGGGAAGGTCATTGTAAACAAGCCCAACCTCCATGTACTTAACTAATGCTCTGGGAGAATGAAATTTGGTAATATTCTGTTAGTCTTTGCACTGGATCTAGGGAATTGCTTTTCTATGGAAAAGAAACTATTATTACTGCTGAGTTTTCTAAACTCTCGGGAGTTTAAATCAGCCTATAAGAGGGAACTAGTCATATTTTGTCAGCACATATTTTGTATGTTACATGTGTTATATACTGTATTCTAACTATAAAATAAGCTAGAGAAGGCAGGGCACGATGGCTCACGCCTGTAATCCTAACACTTGGGAGGCCAAGGTGGGCGGATCACCTGAGCTCACAGGTTCAAGACCAGCCTGAGTCAGAATGAGACCCCATCTCTAAAGATAAGCTGGGCATTGTGGTGGGTGCCTATAGTCCCAGCTAACTGGGAGGCTGAAGCAAGAGAATCACTTGAGTCCAAGAGTTTGAGGTTGCTGTAAACTATGACGCCATGGCACTCTACTGAGGGCAATAAAGTGAGACTATCTCAAAAAATAAATAAATAAGCTAGAGAAAAGAAAATGCTACTAAGAAAAACATAAGGAAGAAAAAAATATATTTACTATTAAGTGGAAGTGGATCATTATAAAGGTGTCTTCATCCTTGGATTCACATCAACTAGGCTGAGGAGGAGGAAGAAGAAGAGAGGTTGGTGTTTGTGTTTCAGGGGTGGCAGAGGGCCAGGCACGGTGGCTTACACTTGTAATCCCAGCACTTTGGGAGGCTGAGGCAGGTGGATTGCATGAGCTCAGCAGTTCAAGACCAGTCTAAGCAAGAGCTGGTCTTAATTCATATATCTCTAAATAATAGCCGGGTGTTGTGGCAGGCACCTGTAGTCCCAGCTACTTGGGAGGCTGAGGCGAGAGGATCACTTGAGCCCAGAAGTTTGAGGTTGCTGTGAGCTGTGATGCTATGTACTCTACTGAGGGTGGCAAGTAAGACTCACTTTCTTTCTTTCTTTCTTTTTTTTTTGAGACTCTGTTTCAAAAAGGGGGGGGGAGTGGGGGGTAGAAGGAGAGGCAGGTGTATAAATGGAACCAGTGAAACCAGGCATACAAGTGGACCCATGTGTTTCAAACCCATGTTATTAAAGGGCCAACTGTATTTTAAATAGGAACTCAAGGCTGTATGTATTGTGCTTCATCATGGCCCCTGCTCTGATCGCCCTATGAAAAGTACTCACCCCCCAAAACCACTCTATTTATTCTGCTGTATTTCCTTCATAACTGTGGTCCACAAACTCCAGGCTCTGGATGGGTACTGGTGAGCAGTGGGCCAGCAAACAAGACCTCATTTGTATTTACAGCCACTCCCCATTGCTGGCATCACCATCTGAGCTCTGCCTCCTGTCAGATACACCAGCAGTGACATTAGATTCTCATAGGAGAGCCAACCCTAATGTAAATTGCATATTCAAGGGATATAGGTTGTGCCCTCTTTATGAGATTCTGATGCCTCATGATCTGAGGGGGAGCAGAGGCAGTGATGCTAGGGCTGGGGATCAGCTACAAATGCAGACTACCATTAGCAGAGAGGTTTGACTGCACAAAGACCATAATAAATCAATTGCTTGCAGACTCATATCAAAACCATCCCCGCACCATCTGTGGAACAATTATCTTCTATGTAAGCTGACCCTGGTGCCAAAAAGGTTGGGGACCTTGGCTTCATAACACTTATTTCCTAACAATAATATTATGTAAGCTTTATGAGATTATTGGCATTTCATTTTCTTTCTTGGATTCCAGAGGCCTATAACTATTAGGTGCTCATTAAATGTTTGTTTAATAGGTTAAACAGGATTTTTGACTATAGCCAGACGTTTGCATATTGTCTTTCTTTTTGTGCTTTACCTTGGTCTTAGCTCAGTAATTCTCAAATTTATTTGGGCACATGAATTACTATGTCAGGTACAAAACCATTTATTCAGAACTTCATGAGCAATGTAAGAAAATTTTAAAGATCACTTTGTGCTATTTTTCCACTTTTAACTGGGAAGTAAGATGTAATACATTGTACTTTCTCCATAATTAGTATGTAATACAGAGGAGTACCTTGTTATTTAGATTCTGAAGTAAGCTGGCGTTAAATGCCCATTTGGTTCAGTTCTGCTAGGAACCAAAAGGTCTTACATATTTTAGTAGTGATGGCAATTTGAGAAGGGGAGCTTAAGTGTTGTTGTGGTCTAACTGGGAGATAACAGACCTAGCCTGTTCCAGTAAAAATGGGTGTGTCATATAGAATGTGGGTTTTAACCCTTGGAGAATGGATAAAGCAAGACCTATTTTCCATGAGCCTGGAAGTGTGATGGTGTAAATTAAGATTAGCTGGGGTGTTGGGGGCAATCTGCCTGTAACATCTGTCACCCTCCTTGGTCAGCAGGGTTGATTCAGCTGATCTGGCTGGCTAGCAGGGTGTCCCCTTCCTGCCTCACCACTCCATGGGCATCTTTCCTCAAGCTATGTGCTTGTCGAAAGAGGACAGCTTTCCCTGTGAGAGAGAGAACCATCCTTTGGTCAAGGGTATATGAACAGCAGTACTTCCCTACTAGAACCTCCAAACCAAGTCTCAAGATTAGGTTTTCAGGGTTTTTGAGGTAAAGATACCGTGTGTTCAGGAAACCTCAGATACTTGGAAAGATAATCAGGTGCAGAGAGACAAAACAGAGACCACCTGCGATGAAGTCTCATGGATGTGTCTGAAAATGAAGGTACAATGTGTCCTGGAAGATGTTTTTGTTTTCAGACATGCTCCCATTAGTGCATTGTGTATTGAAGATTTGGTTGAAATGGAGTAGATTGAAGTTTTTTTCAAGGTTTTCTTAATAACCTGATAGACTGAAGTTTTGTTAATGTACTTTTTCCATCCTAGTTGAAAATGGTCATGTCCACATGATTCCACCACTTTGTTTTTGTTCCTCTCCCCACTTCTTTTAGTTGGCTGATTGCAATTCTGGCCCAACTCAACCCTCTCTTTGGACCACAATTGAAAAATGAAACCATCTGGTATCTGAAGTATCACTGGCCTTGAGGAAGAAGACATGTTCCACAGTGCTCGGTCTTTGAGGTGACTATATTCTTGACCTTTCACATCAGTATTGCCAATCAGTCAGCTATGGTTTATCTTTTTTCAGACTTTTACTGCCATTTTAACACATGACAAGAGCAAGTTGCTAAAAGCAAATGAGATCTGAAGAACAGAAATCAATTTAGAATTTGGCCATCCACCTTACTTAAATGTTATGGATGTGTCTATAAGATTTTTTAAAATTCTACTATTACCCTGCCTACAATATAAATACAGTTTGATTTACAAATTCAAGCGTGCACATACTCTGACACAGATCAGAAAAGTAACTATTTATACTTAGACTTGCAAGATCCAGCAACTTTAAAAAGTGTCTGCCAGGCCAGGTGAGTTGGCTCCTGCCTGTAAATCCCAGTACTTGGGAGGCTGAGGCAGGTAATTGCCTGAGCTCACGAGTTTGAGACCAACCTGAGCAAGAGTGAGACACCATCTCAAAAAAAATAGCTGAGTGCTATGGCGGGTGCCTGTAGTCTCAGCTACTTGGAAGGCTGAGGCAAGAGAATCGCTTGAACCCAAGAGTTTGAGGTTGCTGTGAGCTAAGATGCCACAGCACTCTATTAAGGGTGACTGAGTCAGACTCTGTCTCAAAAAAATGTGTCTGCCAGGCTGAGTGTGGTGGCTCATGCCTATAATCCTAACATCGTAAGAGGCTGAGGCAGTTGGATCGCGGGAGCTCAAAAGTTCGAGACCAGTCTGAGCAAGAGTGAGACCCCCATCTCTACTTAAAGTAGAAAAACTTCCTGGCTTCATTGAGGGCACCTGTAGTCCAACTACTTGGGGAGACTGAGTTAAGAGGATTGCTTGAGTCTAAGAATTTGAGGTTTCTGTGAGCTGTGACACCCCGGCACTCTATCCCAGGCAACAGAGTAAGACTATGTTTCCAAAAAAAAAAAAAAAAAAAAAGGAAGTAGCTGCTAGATTTAAAATTCAGGTGTCTGAATACTTTGGATGGAGAGCAGTACCTTTTGAATGTCAGTCTTAAAATTGTAACTTTTGTTTGGTTCTGAGGATCAGAGAAGTGAGTGGCGGTATAGTGGAAAGATTTATTCACTGGCTAAGAGTCAGGAAACCTGTCATTTAGTTTGTTCTAGCTCCATTATTTCATTAAATGGAAGTGTTAAAGGCTTGGCTAGATTTAGGTTCGAGTTTTTGGCTGCCCTTTCTGATGCCGCTTAGGTGTTACTGTAAACTGCATACTGCCTTGCATTGGGAGACACACGATGTCTGGCTCTCCTGTTTTTAGTGATGTCAAGATGATCACTGGATTCAGGTAATGACAGCCTGGTTCCTCCATTTGTAAAGTTCTCTGTCAAGCTTTTATGCAGTGATTTTTTTTTTTTTTTTTTACCAAGTAACGATCATAGCCAGAATTAATTTCAGTAGAAATTGCAAGATGATTTTCTAGTTCTATCATTACTTCCACATTTGATTAGTTGAAATGCTTCTGTAAAGATAAATCTTCCCTCATCAACTAGAGTTATTTAATAACCTTGAAATAAAGATCAGATGGAAATACAGGAAAAGCAGAATATAGATATAATTCTTTTAATTTTCACAATAAGATGTTGGTACTCAAGTTACTTTGGGGGGTTTCCAGTGAGATTTTCTTTTTTTTTAAATTTTAATTAATTCTACTATCCTTTTTTTTTTGAGACAGAGCCTCAAGCTGTTGCCCTGGGTAGCCTGCTGTGGCATCACAACTCACAGCAACCTCCAACTCCTGGGCTCAAGTGAGTCTCCTGCCTCTGCCTCCCAAGTAGCTGGGACTACAGGTG
>NW_003852398.1:4104836-4108243 GCF_000181295.1 Otolemur garnettii | reverse complement strand
AAAAAAAAAAAAAAAAAAAAACCAAGATCTGAGTGTTAGGTGCATTCATTACTTCTGGGGTGTTGTTGCTTCTAAGCTTTTTCAGTGGAAATAGCCAGGAAATATGTGTTTTTAAAAAGAAACAAAATTGGCTGGCCATGGTGGCTTAACGCCTATCCTAGCACTCTGGGAGTCCCAGGCAGGTGGATCCCTTGAGCTCACAAGTTCAAGACCAGCCTGAGCAAGAGCAAGACTGTCTCTAAAAATAGCCAGGCGTTGTGGCAGGAGCCTGTGATCCTAGCTACTGGGGAGGCTGAGGCAAGAGGATAGCTTGAACCCAGAGTTTGAGGTTGCTGTGAACCACAATGCCATGGCACTCTACTGAGGGCCACAAGAAACTCTGTCTCGAAATAAATAAGTAAATAAATAAAAAAGTAAAAAGAAAATTATGAGTTTATGTTAGTATTTCTTTTCTTTCTTTCTTTCTTTTTTTGGAGATAGAGTCTCACTATGTTGCCCTCGGTAGAGTGTCGTGGGAGCAACCTCAAACTCTTGGGCTTAAGTGATTCTCTTGCCTCAGCCTCCCAAATAGCTGGACTATAGGCGCCTGCCACAATACCTGGCTAGTTTTTTGTTGCAGTTGTTTAGCTGGCTCGGGCCAGGTTCGAACCCACCACCCTTGGTGTATGTGGCTGCTGCCGTAACCACTGTGCTACAGGCGCCAAGCCATTGTTAGTATTTCTAGTTTAATTTTAACATTGCAAAGTTTTTACTTCTTTGGTTTTATGTTTGAATATCATTCGCATGTAGTGAAGATCTTTGTTTCTGATAAAAGTAACTTTTATTATTCTATAATACATGTAAAATACTTTCAAAATAACACCAGTATATAGGCTAGGCAAATGGCTCATGCCTATAATCCCATCTCTTTGGGAGGCCAACGTGGTAGGATCCCTTGAGGCTAGGAGTATGAGGGCAGCTGGGGCTGGAGCAACACAGTGAGATCCTGTCTCTTAAAAAAAATTATAAGGGCAGGGCGGCACCTGTGGTTCAAGGAATAGGGTGCCAGCCCCATTATGCTGGAGGTGGCGGGTTCAAACCCAGCCCTGGCCAAAAAAACTGCAAAAAAAAAAAAAAATTTATAAGGGCAGCACCTGTGGCTCAAAGGAGTAGGGCACCCATCCCATATGCTGGAGGTGGTGGGTTCAAACCCAGCCCCGGCCAAAAACTGCAAAAAAAAAAAAAAAAAAAATTTATAAAATTAACCTAACATGGTGGGGTACACTTATAGCCCAAACTACTGAGAAGGCTGAGGCAAGAGGATTGCTTGAGCCCAGGACTTCAAGGTTGCAATAAACTATGATTACACCACTGAACTCCAGTCTGTGTGACAGAGTGAGACCTTGTCCCTAAAAAAGAAAAAACATTTTTTTAAAAATTAAAAAGTAACACCAAGGCTTGGCGCAGTGGCTCATGCCTGTAATTCTAGCACTCTGGGAGGCCAAGGCAGGTGGATTGCTTCAGCTTATGGTTTGAGACCAGCCTGAGCAAGAGTGAGACCCCCATTTATACTAAAAATAGAAAAAAACCGAGGCAAGAGGATTGCTTAACCCAAAAGTTAGAGGTTGCCAGGAGTGATGATGGTGCCATGGCATTCTACCCAGGGCGACATCTTGAGACTCTGACTCAAAAAAAAAAAGTAATACCAATATAACTAAAATCTATAAGTTTATCAAATACAGCTTAAGACTTCTTTGCTGCTTTATTTATCCTTAGAATAAAGAACAAAATGCTGTTTTCTGAAGTTACTTAAATTTGGTGCTTTTTGAAATGTATAGAATATATTTCCAGAGTCAAAATTATAAATAACATATATACAGAGAAGTCTATCATTCCAGTGTTTGCTTTTACAAAGATTAGACAAATACATTTTTTTTCTTTTGAGATAATAGTCTTGCTCTGTCACCCAGAGTGCCGTGGCCTCAGCCTAGGTCACAGCAACCTCAAATACATAACACATACACACACACACAACACTATTACAGAAAAGATATCAACTGTATATTCTGTACCTTCATTTTATTCACTGCTAGAGATTGCTGTATTATCAGTACCTAGAGATTTTCCTCATCACTTTTATAGCCATTTATATCCCTGGGTTGTTGCCTGTCTTTTGCTGTTATTGATAATGCCACAAAGTCACCCTATGCATATGACATTTTGTTTTTGCCAATAACCTTTTTTTTTTTGAGACAGAGCCTCAAGCTGTCCCCCTGGGTAGAGTGCTCTGGCATTACAGCTCACAGCAACCTCCAACTCCTGGGCTCAAGTGAGTCTTCTGCCTCGGCCTCCCAAGTAGCTGGGACCACAGGCGCCCGCCACAACGCCCGGCTATTTTTTGGTTGCTGCCGTCATTGTTGTTTGGCTGGTCCGGGCTGGGGATTCGAACCCGCCACCTTAGGTGTACGTGGCTGGCGCCTTAGCCGGTTGAGCTATAGGTGCCGAGCCCCAATAACCTTTAAGGTAGATTCCTTGAAAATGGAATCTCTGGATTAAAAGCATAATTTTTCTAGGTATTGGTACATTCCCTTTCACAGGGATTATACCATTTTTTCACTCCCACCAGCAATATATGGGAGTAGGCACTGTTTCTCCATGGCCTGGATTTTGCCAATCTGATAGGTAAGTGGTCAAGTTTTTTGCCCTCTCTCCCTTAGACTTTTGCCTTTGGATAGACAGTTTTGGGTTATTTTTAAGTATTTTTACTTTTTGTTTTTAGAGACAGGAGTATTACTCAGGCTGGTCTCTAACATTTGGCCTTAAGTAGTTCTGCTGGGATTACAGGTATGAGCTACCATGCCTGGCTTACCTAAAGTGGTTTGATTTCCCTTTTATATAGAATGTTTTCTTTTCATGACAGAGTCTCACTGTTTCATCCTTGGTAGAATGCAGAGGTGTTATCACAGCTTACTATGTACTCAGACTCCTAGGCTTGAGTGATTTTCCACCTCAGCCTCTTGAGGTCTCATGACTCCAGCTAATTTGTACTATTTTTAGTAGAGATGGGATCTCACTCAGGCTGGTCTCTAACTCCTGGACCTCAAGTAATGCTCCTGCCTTGGCCTTCCAGGGTGCTAGGATTATGGGTGTGAGCCGTTGCACCCTGCCCTTTTTTAGTTTTTATTTTTTGAGACAGCCTCAAGATGTTACCCTGGGTAGAGTGCCATGGCATTACAGCTCACAGCAACCTCCAACTCCTGGGCTCAAGAGAGTTTCCTGCCTCCGCCTCCCAAGTAGCTGGGACCACAGGCGCCCGCCACAACGCCCGGCTATTTTTTGGTTGCAGCCGTTATTGTTGTTTTGGCGGGTCCGGGCTGGATTCGAACCCACCCAGCTCTGGTGTATGTGGCTGGCACCTTAGCTGTTTG
>NW_003852398.1:4102992-4103962 GCF_000181295.1 Otolemur garnettii | reverse complement strand
TTTTTTGGTTGCAGCCATCATTGTTGTTTTGGCGGGTCCTGGCTGGGGATTTGAACCCGCCACCTTAGGTGTACGTGGCTGGCACCTTAGCCGGTTGAGCTATAGGCGCCAAGCCTTTTCTTGTTTTTTAATGTTATGCCCTAGATGTGCTAAGAAGGTTCTCCTATTTTCTACCCTTCAACTACATGTTAAGGCTTGTGATTATAACTGCGGTTTAAAGCTGAGAACTTCAGGTTGCAGTTGGATCTAGTTCCAGCACTGCTTTTCGCTTCTCTGAGTTTTGTTTCCTTTCATTATAATGAGAATCGGGGATTTTGACACTGAATAACACTGGGAGGGTAGATCTGAAGAGGTTTCATCTGCTCATTCTTATCAGTCTCAATGTCTCTGTTAACCTGATTGGCTGATTCCTAATGTTTTGCAGTCTGATCCACAAAACAAACCTGGGCTGTTTGAAATCCTTATATTAAAGCTACTTCCTTTAAAAGCAAACTGCCAGGAAGTAGGAGGGCACAGCCAGATGATCCCTAATGATGGATATCATGTTGGACCTAGTCTGCATTTAACAGAATTACAGTAGTAAGCTCTACTTTGGCATTAGCATTTCAAGAGAACTAATCTTTGCTTAGCATTAAAGCAGACAGAACTCTTAAGGCCGGAGGAGCTCACTTTGCTTTGTGGTAAAATTTAAAAATTGAGCTCTATCTATTACTTTTTTTGTTTGTTTGATTTTTTAGTTTTTTGGTTTGTTTGGGGGACTTTTTTTAATTTTAATTTTTTTTTTAAGAGATAGAGTCGGCTCGGCACCTGTGGCTTAAGTGGCTAAGGCGCCAGCCATGTATATCCAAGGTGGTGGGTTCGAATCTAGCCCAAGCCCGCCAAACAACAATGACGGCTGCAACCAAAAAATAGCCAGGTGTTGTGGCGGGCGCCTGTGGTCCCAGCTACTTGGGAGGCTGAGGCAGGAGAC
>NW_003852398.1:4100223-4101984 GCF_000181295.1 Otolemur garnettii | reverse complement strand
GAACCCGCCACTTTAGGTGTATGTGGCTGGCGCCTTAGCCACTTGAGCCACAGGCGCTGAGCCCCTCAGTGTGATTTTGTAAGATGTATATGGAACTATTACATAGAGATTGCTATTTTTGTGGTGTTCATTATCCTACATCTTGGGGCTGCCATGCTAGTATGGAATCTCCTTGGAGCAGATTTAGCTTCAGACATTGGAAGTCAGTCAGTTATACCATTGTTACGTGGGAGATGAGTTAATATCTATGGTTTACTATATGTAATCTAAAAGGGCAGAAACTATTTATTATAAAGTCTGGGACAGGAAAGAAATAGAGGATATTGGTAATTAGGCCTGTGCCCTGTGGGAGCTGTTTTTCTATGCATTCCAAAAATAGTTGAATGCTCAGGAGGTGTATAGTACCAAGTAGGGATTTCAAGTTAAGTCTGTGGGCTCAGAAGGGGTTTGTGATTTGTTGTGAAGTTTAAATTAATGTGTACTTGGGAAAAGTAAACAGTGCAAGGCGTTTTGTAATTTCAAAGTTTGTCTTTTGAAATCATCGCTTCATTCAGACTGCTCCAGCTGGATATTCTGCTGCCATTTCAGACTTAGCTGTTTCTCCATTTCCGGTCCCAGTATCACAGTTTCCCCTATCACTTAGGGTCAGAACCTATCCCATCACTGCTTTCTCCTCTTCCTTAAATCAGGTTGCTCTTGTTATATCTCTTGTGTCTGCCCATCCTTTCACTTCTTTTGGGTATCCTGGTTTCTGACCCAGATGATGACAGCTCTGAATTATGATAGGCCTGGTCTCCCTCTCCTTGCAGGCATCTATCTACAGAATCACCACCTGTTTATATTCCTGGTGTGGCACTTCCTGAAACAGACCTGCTTGCCCCAGGGAACTTTCAGTAGTTCTGTATGGGCTACAGCAGAGTTTTGTTTGTTTGTTTGTTTGTTTGTTTGTTTTTTCTTCTTTTTTTCCTTTTTCTGGGTTTGTTTTCTTTTTAACTGGAGGTACACGCCCCTTGAACTGTGGTATAAAATAGCGTAAGCACACAGCTTTTGTTAGAGTCATCACAGTTACTGTGAGCCACTAATCTGGAGATCATGTTTAGCTTTCTAACTTGGCCATTAGGGCTTTCCCAGTCTACACTCAAGCTACCTTTGTGGCTTTTTTTTTTTTTTGGAGACAGAGTCTTACTATGTTGCCCTTAGTAGAGTGCTGAGGCGTCTCAGCTCACAGCAACCTCAAACTCTTGGACTTAAGTGATTCTCTTGCCTCAGCCTCCCTAGTAGCTGGGATTACAGGCACCCACCACATGCCCAGCTATTTTTTTGTTGCAGTTGTTATTGTTATTGTTTAGCTGGCCTGAGCTAGGTTTGAACCCACCAGCCTCCGTTCAAACCATTGTGCTGCCGGGGCTGAGCCTTTGTGGCCTTTCTTACAGTGTTCTAGCCCTACTGTTTTCTTGTTCTTGACCTAATTAGCTTTAGTTAGCTTTTCCTGCCTTTCACTACCCTATTATATTCATTACTTTAGAAAGGAAATTACCTGTTGCCCCAGGCTAGAGCTAGCCTAGCTCACAGCAACAGCAAACTCCTGGGTTTAAGCAATCCTCCTGTGTCAGCCTCCCAAGTAGCTACAGGCAACTGGCTAATTTTTCTATTTTTGGTAGAGATGGGGTCTCGCTCTCTCATAGCTCACTGTAGCCTCAAACTCCTGGGCTCAAGTGATTCTCCTGCCTTAGCCTTCTGAGTAGATGCGACTACAATATG
>NW_003852398.1:4089762-4099198 GCF_000181295.1 Otolemur garnettii | reverse complement strand
GCCACCTTAGGTGTATGTGGCTGGCGCCTTAGCCGCTTGAGCCACAGGCGCCGAGCCTATTTCCTTTTTTAATTTGAAAAGTAGGTTTGGTTTCCGTAGCACAGTGGTTATGGTACAGGCCACAAGCACCGAGGCTGGCGGGTTCAAACCTGGCCCAGGCCAGCTAAACAACGACAACTGCAACAACAACAAAAAATAGTTGGGCATTCTGGCAGGCGCCCCTACCCCCCAACAAAACAAAACAAAAGTAGCATATGTGATTTTGTGTGGATATTATGAGCTTTATGTAAAGGACTTTCTGTGACCACTGTTAGCAATTTGATTTGTAAAGATGCCTATTTTAAATGTTTTCTAGCTTTGCAAGAGGGGTGTTGAGCTTTAACTTAAAAAGAAATTGTCTTTTGTTGTCTGCACTTGTAGTAGCAAGAATGGGGAGCAAACTGTAATATAGGAGGCTGCCTGCTTTGGGGAAGTCTGACACTAGAGAAGATCACATTTTGCCTGTGGTCACCTTGCTCCTGTGTCACAAGAGGGAAAGGGGAAATGCAGACTCTGAAACCAAGGTGAACATGTTAGATTCTAGCACCATCAGTCTTAGTCATCGTCATTCTTCCTGCTCTCTGGAACGTGGTCAGACTCTTACTGTGCTCCTTGGTGCAACACTGTCCTTGGTTGTTGGACCTCTTGGCTGCAGCTCTGCAAAGTCTGCTCAAACTTGCCTGTTGATTCATTCAAGTCTTTGTTGTTGAACACCTACATATTTTAAAGTATTAGCCTGATTAACTTTCTTGATGTTAACTTTTTGCCCTCCTGAGGAAGATGTGAAGACCAGTTACTAGGATGGTTTTGTTTTGCAGGTCATGAGAAGAGAATTCCTTCTAGAAGCAAAATCACTTCCGAACCCAGAGTGTCTTCCTTGACTTGCCTTTGTTGGGCATCAGCTGCCTTAAACATTCACACCATATTTGAATGTCTTATTCTTCAATGCAGTATTTTTTTTTCCTTTACCTTTTTACACTTAAATGAATTACGTGCCTACTTAACCTGTACTGTGCTGACTCCACAAAATGTGTATTACTCTTCTGAAATAGAAGATGCTGTTCTTCTGAGAAGTATGTTATTTTCTCCTTGGAATCTGCGGGTTTGAAGATGATAGCCCCTGTCTTCTTGCAGCATTGGAATCAACGAAGAGTTTGAATACTGCTGCAAGACAAACAAGATTCCAGTGGGGCTGTCAGTAGGAGAGCATGTTCAGAGCGAAGATCTATCCCAAGGAAATTATACCAAAGTATTTTCAGGATGAATTTCTTGTTTCTGCCATCTTTTGGAATAAATTATTTTTCTGCTTTCTATGGAAGTCTGAGTTCAGTGCTTGTGAAGCCCATTTTTATAAGCTTTTGTACCCCCAGAAATGTCTTTTTAAAAATGGTTTTGTAGGGCCAGGCGCAGTGGCTCACGCCTGTAATCCTAGTACTTGGGAGGCCGAGGTGTGTGGATTGCCTGAGCTCTCAAGTTTGACAGCAGCCTGAGCAAGAGCAAGAGCAAGACTCCGTCTCTAAAAAATAGCTGGGCGTTGTGGCAGGTGCCTGTAGTCCCAGCTACTTGGGAGGCCGAGGCAAAAGAATCACTTAAGCCCAAGAGTTTGAGGTTGCTGTGAGCTCTGACTTCATGGCACTCTACTAAGGGCAACAAAGTGAGACTCTGTCTCAAAAAAATAACAACAACAAAAAAACTGATGGTTTTGTAGTCTCAACTTAGGTTGGAGATATAAAGGCTGCCATGTAGTTTGAGACACGTAAAGAGACTGGTAAGTATTTTTCTTAATCATTCAGTAACCATCTGAGTGCCTATTGTAGCCAGAGCACTAGAGGGATCAAAGATGTGTATATTGGGTTCTCTGAAAGTTCAAGAGCTTATATGCTGTTTACAGAGTTAAGGTCAGTATTCATAGAACTATAATGTCAAGCCGTATTTGATCATTTCCTTTTGGTTACAGTGGTGAGCGAGTCAAGGGTAACTACTACTCACAAGGATAAGGCAGCAAATGCTGCTGAGATGGAACCATCACACCCTCAGAAACAGGGCTGAAGAAATCTAGAGTGATCAGAAAGCCTGGGGCAGGGGACAGTAATATTGTGTTCTGATAGGAGGCATCTCAATACACTTTTGGAGGCGCTTTATTTATTTTAAGGAATTAAAAATTAAAATGGACCTAGATTTTCACTAGATCATGGCTTTTTGAAAGCCAGCCAAGAATGGATTTCCTGTTTTGCAGTTTGTACTTTTCTTATACTCCCAAACTGTCTGAACTCATTGCTTTGCTATTCTTAAGGCCAAAGTGTGAGTTTCAAGTTGAAATGACTCCTGCTTTCGTTTCTTTTCTTTCTATTCTTTACTTTCATTTTGAACTTAAAGTTTCTGTGTGAGTTAGGCAACTAAATACCTTTCTAGCAAAAGGACCTCTTTAATTTTGTGGAATCTATAAAACAAAGTTGAAGGGGCCATGGTGATAAAGGCTAACCCCATCATTGTATATGGAAGGAATCCGCCCAGACAGGGAGAATGACTTGCCTAGTTTAGTGTAGCTGGTCAGAGGCAGAATGGGGAGTAGGATTTATTTTCTAATTTTATTTATTTCCTAATTTTCACTCTAGAGCAGTTTTCTCAGGCCACCCTCCCTGGAGCCAATTCTGGCTCTGGGGGGAAGAAAGAACTCTGCCATTGCAGATGACCAAGCTTTCTCCTACTGGAGCAACTTATGTGAACCTTAATCAATATTTTTCATCTAAGAAAGCAATGCTAATGGTTACTGTGGTATATAAAAGGATGTCACAGTTTTTGAGTTCTGACTGCCTAAGGAAGTAGGACTGCAGTGCAGCTGTGTCTTCTTTAAGATTTGTGGCCCCAGTCTGGGTGTGGTGGCTCATGCCTGTAATTCTAGCACTCTGGGGACCAAGGTAGGTGGATTGCCTGAGCTCACGAGTTCGAGACCAGCCTGAGCCAGAGAGAGACCTCATCTCTAAAAATAGTTAGGTGTTATGGCAGGTGCCTGTAGTCACAGCTACTCAGGAGGCTGAGGCTAGAAAATGCTTGAGATCAAAAGATTGAGGTTGCTGTGAGCTGTGACATCTACTGAGGGCAACAAAATAAGACTTATCTCAAAAAAAAAGAAGAAAAAAGGTTTATGGCCTGATGTCTCTGGGGTTTAATCTAAAACCTCCCCATCTCCCACCCTGCTCTGTTTTCCTGCAGACTGTAATGTTTTTGAAGCAATGTTTTCCAAACTGAGCCTCATTAAAGTTGTGACTTTAATGTAGCAGCACATCTGCATTAGACAATAGGGAGCCTACATCTGACCTTGGCTATGGCATGCCTTGTGGTAGAGATGGTGGGTATCTTTGGGGCGCTTCTCATTGATAATTATGATTTTCACATTTCCATTTTAATGGCACAGTTGAAAGCAGAAGTCATGACTTTGGCTGATAGAACAACTCCATGATTTCTGCTTTATTCTGCCACTTTGTAGTTGTAGTTAACTTATTTTTATACTGCTCATTTGTTCTAGGTGATTTTGATGAGACTTTGAGAAGTAAGCTGAATTACATTGCTTATTGGTTTGCTCTTGGGCTTGTTTGCTGTTTGGTGGGAGTTGGTTCCCACAAACATGAGTAAGGAAGATTCATTGTTGACTGTGCTAATAACAGTGAGGAGACACAGGGGATGAGCACAGAAGAGTCTGGCGCTGAGCCAGTAAGGTTTTGATCATCCCCCAGCAGAGAACATTGTGCTCAGTAAGCCTTCTAAGCCTTCTACGGAAGTAAAAGTCCTTAATGAGGCAGCAGCTCAGGCCTAAACTTACAAGGGTTCTCTCCTAACCCTACCATAAATTATTAGTGAGGCCACAGTGGCCTCTGCATAGAGTAGGAGACTACTTCTGCCTGTAAACAAGAAAGGAGCTCATTTCCTAGGCAAACTGGATGTCAGAGACTCTCCCCTATCCCAGAAAGACTGATTGCAAGGTCCTAAAGGCCAGGTAGCTACATAACTATTGTCAAAATGAAAGGATTATGAAATCAACTCAGATAATTGTGAGGGAAAACTTCCTTTGCCTAGGAAGTCACTTTACCATTGAGCACTTGTTTTCTCAGTTATGAAATTCTTGAGAAGATTAAATGCCATTAATATATAAATTCAGGTGTGTGTTCTCTCCTCACCTTACCCTTGATAACGGAACCATTTTGTTATGACATGACCAGAGTCTTAGGTAGATGTGTACGAGTCATGTTTCTTTCACAGTCCCCTTGCTCTAGTGTTCCCTTGGTTGAGGTTGGATTGGAAGAAGCTCTAGCCCTTTCAGAGGATGCTGAAAATGTTCCTGTGCTTCAGAGCCTTTCCAGGTGAACATAAACATGCTGTAGCCTCCTGAGATGATCCTTCGACTTGGAGAAGTCTTTCTAGGTTTGCAGTCTTATTCCTTCACTTGCGAGCTATGTAACTTTGGGCAAATCATTTAATTTCTGAGCTTCAGTATTTTCATCTAATAAAATAAGGATAATACCCTTTCTACTCTACAAGGTTAGAAAATGGGATAGTGGTGCTGATGATTTATAAATATTATAATACCTGGAGGGTATTTTCCAAAGAAATGACCAAATCAGAGCATACTGGCAGTAGTAGTCTTCTATTATGATAGGATCCAGAGGGACAGCCACGTGACTTATGTGTGTACATGAAGTAAGATTAGCAGAGCACATGATTTTTATTTTTGATTAATCATTTATACTTAAGGGGAGGGAGTTTACAGAAAAATAAAAGGCAACACCTCAGGGCCTCCCAGGCTTAAGTTCCATAGCATAAAAGGCCATAGCATTAACAACATTTAAGTTATATTTCAAAATATGCATCTAGGCATTTTAGAATGATTTTATCACTATCCTTTTTTGGGGGAGAACAGTAGTTATTTGGAGGTGGGGGGTGGGTTGAGACATAGTCTAACTCTGTTGCCCAGGCTGGAGTGCCATTGCATCACCCTAGCTCACAGTAACCTCAAACTCCTGGATTCAAGTAATCCTATCTAAGCCTCCTGAGTAGCTAGGACCACAGGTACCTGCCATAACACCCAGCTAATTTATTTTTAGTAGAGACAAGGTTTCACTGTTGCTCAGGATGGTCTTCAACTCCTGATCTCAAGTGATCCACCTGCCTTACCTCCCAAAGTGCTAGGATTCTAGGTGTGAGCTACCATGCAGAACCACAGTTGTTGTTTTTTGTTTTGTTTTGTTTTGTTTTTTTTGCAGTTTTTGGCCAGGGCTGGGTTTGAACCCACCACTTTTGGCATATGGGGCCAGCGCCCTACTCCTTTGAGCCACAGGTGCCACCTCACAGTTGTTTTTAGAATGGAGTTGGACACTAAACCAAAAGTCATGTGTTACTTTTCCTCCAGCCTGTTTATTTCAGCTTACTCTCAAGAGTTGACTGTTTGAAATTAATTGTAGAAAAGCCATACTTTTCAAAGGAAAAGAGCACAATGTAAAATACCATTGTAAGTTATTTATCAGGCCAGGCAGGGTGGCTTACACATGTAATCCATTAACATTCTGGGAGGCCAAGGCACGCGGATCCCTTGAGCTCAGGAGTTCAAGACCAGCCTGAGCAAGAGCAAGACCCTGTCTCTACTAAAAATAGAAAAACTAACTGGGGCATTGTGGTGGGCACTTGTAGGCTAAGTCAGGAAGCTCGCTTGAGCCCAGGAGTTTTGAAGTTGCTGTGAGCTATGACACAACAGCACTCTATCCTGGGCAACAGAGTAAGACTGTCTCAAAAAAAAGAAAAAAATAGTTATTTATCACAGTGCAATTAATTGGAAACTTAATAACCAACATAAGGATATGCTTACATAAGTCATGCTACTGCATGCAGATGAAGGAATATCAAATAATTTTTGTTTAAAACATATGCCTGGGAAAGAGATCGAAATGGCAGACAATGAAGCTACAACCACTACTCGCCTCTTGATGATAATTACAAATGATCTCAATTTTCCTTTTCCTTTTCAGCATTGTCTCCTATGAAAATGTAATAGTGTAGTAAGAAGAAACAAATTACTTGGATAACAGAGGATAATAAAATACAATGTTAAGAGAAAAAACCCAGGACGTAGGCTTCTGTACAGAGAAAAAAGCCTGATAGGAAATAGACCAAGCTGTTGAAAGTGATTATTTCTTTTACAATTTTGTATATTTCCCAAGTGTTCCACAAGGAGTATATGCCTGTTATTACTTTTTTAATCAGGAAAAAAAGGTATATTTGGGGTAGGACCATTGTTAGAATAGTGTTAGTACTTCCAGTATTACATAACACACCTCCTCCTCTCCCTGCCCCAAATAATTCAGGGTCAGGGGAATTGAAATCAGCTATGTTTATTAAAACACTGAAGCTATTCTGAATCAATGAATATCAGCGAGTTTACACAGAAATTGTGATTAATGGTTTCTGTTGTGCAGGATGGAGTACAGATCATTCAGTTTATGAAACTAGCCTCTTTTTGTATAGGTGCTCAGAGTGACAGTGTGGGGAAATGAAAAGGGGGCATTGATTTTGATTCTGCCCACAGAGAAAAGTGGAAGCCTGGGTTATTAATGTTCCGAAGTCCCATATGGGTTAGAAAAAAACCTCACTGGTTTACTCCCAGCTGCTCCAAGCAAGCCTTTCATTCAGGCTGTGGCTCTGCTTCTGTTAGAACCCCATCCCTGTGAAGTGTATTGGCTCTCTTTTCCCAACTCCCACTTCCCTCCTAAACCAACTCCAGAACAGGGGTGTATTCTAGTAGCTGAGGTTGCTCAGCAGCTGATACTGCCACCCCCATGAATCCAGTCAGGTTCTATTTAGACTTGTCAGGATTTTGACATGGTTTCTATAGTTTCTCTACACTGTCCATGGTTGTGCTACTACTGTGGGTTGCCACCCTGAAACAGAACAAAGCACCGCAGGTGTCCTGTGCAAGTAAGCCTGTACTTGAGGAAGTGTGAGTTAAGAAGCTGAGTGTGACTTTTTTTCCCAAGCTGCAGTGCTTTTCAACAAGGTGAAAAAGTGTTTCAGTGAGGTTCAACCAAGTTCTATAGGTATTTTCAGCTCCTGTTCTTTATCCCAGCTTGAAACAATGGTAAGCAGAGTTATTCAGCCCAGACCTGGGGGCTTAGGGTTTAGCAGGGAGACAAAAAGTGTTGATGAAGAGTTTTTTATATTTCTCAAATGTTAATGTCTGGATTGCCTGGGGATGGTGTTATAAAAGAAACTGTCATAATGACTCTCCTCTTCGCTGCTCTTTCCTCTTTTTCTCTCCTCTTTTCTCTCTCTTTTTCTCTTCTCTTTTCTCTCCTCCTTGCTGCTGCTCTGCAGCCTCCCTCCCCTACCAATAAAGACCTTTTGTATAAGCAAAAAAAGAAAAAAGAAAGAAAGAAACTGTTATAAAATCAGAGTGGAAATAGTGATTCTGTATTTATACCAAGCTGTCAGGTGCTGCTGGCCCTTCTGATGGGTGGACCCCACTGTAGCAGGGTGTTGTATCTTTGGGAAGTACAGGTTGCTAGGTAAGAGCACTACAAACACTAATGGTGGGAGAAAGGGTTCTTGAAGAAAATGACCTTTGGCTCAGGGCCTGTGGCTCAAGCAGCTAAGGCGCCAGCCATGCACACCTGAGCTGGTAGGTTTGAATCCAGCCCAGGCCCACCAAACAACAATGACATCTGCAACCAAAAAATAGCTGGGCATTGATTGTAGCAGGCGCCTGTAGTCCCAGCTACTTGGAAGGCGGAGGCAGGAGAATCACTTGAGCCCAGGAGTTGGAGGTTTCTGTGAGCTGTGGTGCCTCGACACTCTACCCAGGGGGACAGCTTGAGGCTCTGTCTAAAAAAAAAAAAAAAAAAAGAAAGAAAAGAAAATGGCCTTTAAGCTCATCCAAAGGATGAGCTTGGCAAAGAGGACTGGTTGAGGTCTTTCAGGTAAACCTGCAATGGAGTCACTGCAGGAGTCTGGGACAGGTGAGTGTCCTGGATTATGGTAATAGAAACAAAGCAAGAGGACTAGCTAGCTGCATTGGGGCTGTATTTATTAGCTCATACAGAAAATGTCAGTGAGTGAGTGAATGGGGTTGGGGTAAGGGACAGGGAAGAGTTGAGGATCACATTCAGATTCCTGGATGGGTGGATGGGGGTGGGGGGGCTTTTACTGAGATAGGGATACAGGGGCAACACAGTGGAGTCCAGTTGTGGATAATTAGAATTTTAGATACCTGAGGTATCCACATGGAGATACCCAGTGGGTAATTGTTACATGGCTCTGGATGATAAAAAGAAGGACCAGGCTGGAGGTGGGGATATGGGGTCCCAAACAGAGATAACTGAAGCTGTGGGTGTAGATAGGGGGCAAGGAAAACTGTAGAATGAGAAGAGGCAGCCTAGGTTGGAGAGCTGGGGAGCACCTGTCCTTAGGAATGGGCAGAGGAGGAGTCTGTAAGGGAGAGCCATTGTAAATACCTTGGCTTGGTTAACTGTCAGTACTACCACCACCTGCCCTCCAGCTAAGAATTTTTACAATTTTTACATGCATTATTTTAGTAAGAAAGTAGGACACATATTATTCCTCTGTTATAGTTGGAGAAACAGATCAACAGTACATCTCCCTGATTCATGCCAACAAGTTTTGCTGCCGTCTACCTGTGGTTACAGGCCTCCAACTGGCCCTTCCTCACTACTCTCATACCCAGCTGCACATTTCTAAAATCCTAGGGACCTTGTTCAGCTATTTGTTTTTTCTTCATTGTTGTCAGTCCCATGTCTAGTAATAATAGAACTTGCAGTTCTGTATGCAGGCATTGTTCTAAGTATACTTTTTTTTTTTTTAAGATAGGATGTTGCTCTGTTGCCTAGGCTGGTTTCAAACTGGGCTCTAGCAATCCTCCCACCTCAGCCCAACAAATAGCTGGGATTGCCCGAGCATAACTGCCCCTGACGTCAACTTGCTGTTTGAAAGGTTTCAGATACGTTAATTTGTTTAATCCTCACAACAACCCTACTAGGTAAATACTATTATCTCCATTCTGCAGAGGAAGAAATTGAGGCACGTAGAACAATAATAAAATAACTGACTAGTTAATATCAGTTTACTTTAGGCTACCTTTTTTTGTGTAAAGATTAAAGCAGAGGAAATGACATTCTCATGCTGATGGAAGATTTAAACTGGCCCACTTAGGAAATTGTCTATCTCAGGAAACTGGCTCTCTCTCTCCTAATATACTTAGTTTAGGTTTGATGACTTGAAACTTAAGTGACTCCATTTTGTTTTTAGTTCTGGTGTCTTGTGGCCTAGTGCAAGAGTTTAGTCCCAAACAATGGCCTTCTATAGTTTTTTTTATTTAATGCTGGTAAGTAGAGGAAAT
>NW_003852398.1:4088138-4089583 GCF_000181295.1 Otolemur garnettii | reverse complement strand
GTCCTAATGCCGCAACCCTTTAATACAGTTCCTCATGTTGTGGGGACCCCCAACCATAAAATTATTTTTGTTGCTACTTCATAACTATAATTTTGCTATTTATGAATCGTAATGTAAATATCTGATATGCAGGATGTATTTTCATTGTTACAAAGGGGTCACGACCCACAGGTTGAGAACTGCTGGTCTATGCTGTCACTGAAGCATCATGGTCTCAAACTGCTGGACTTAAGTGATCTTCCTTCCTCAGTCCTGCCTTGGCTTTCCAGAGTGCTGAGATTACAGATGTGAGCCACCACCCTGGCCAATTCTGTACTGCTTTTGTGATACCTGAAGGCCCCCATGCAAATCAAAGGGCCTGCCTTGATTTTCCTGAGTTGCCACGGAAGCTGTGAATAGTTCTCTCGGTATCTGCATAAAAGCAGCCCATACTGTCTTAAGCTTGAAGCGAATCATGCTTTTTGCAGACATTTCTGAAAAGTGGGGTCAGAATGGAATTTTCAAGTATTATATTACATGTGTACAGAGAGTACAGGTTCCTGAGAAAGCATTGCCCTCTCACCTCCCTCTACCTGGAACATCTCCACCCCTCTCAACTCAGGCTTGCACACCCTAGGGTCAGGTCCTGGAAGTGCTTTCCCCCCTTCTCTTCCTGAGGTGTGGCCCATCTGGGTTTCGTAGCACCCTTTGTTTATCTCCAACATCTTTGCCGTATAATTCTCAAGTCTTCCCAGAGGCTGCAAAAGCCTTACTGGACAAGATCACTGGTTTATTCAAGTGTTTGATTCCTAAAGTCTTGCCTAAAGTAGGTGCTCAATAAATGTTTGTTCATTGACAGTTGACTTGGAAAAAGTCTAGTAAGTTCCAGTCTCTAGGTTTTGAGTTTGTTTAAAGTGAAGGTCCAACTGTCTGACCTCAAACTCTAAGGTCTTAGTGGATCAGCTTTATAAGCAGTCACATAGGACCCCTCACCAGAAAGCCCCTGTTAAAGTGGAAAGCTCAGTAGGTAGTCTGCAGAGGATAAGAAAAGAATTTCCCTAGACCAAGATTAGGATATAAGAGTATAAATTTTACTTTATCTTCTTACAGAGAGGGAGTGAAAAAGGAAAGAGTGGGGAAAGAGAAAAGCAACCCGCCCATCCCAAGGAAAGAAAGGAAGAATGCCAGCCCTGTGGTCAAGTGGCTAGGTGAATTTTAAGTGAGGGGAAGAGAAAAAAGTAATTACAGCCAACTTCCTAAGGTATTGCAAATGTAAATGCTGTATCTTTTCCTCTCTCAAGGTTGAGGATAGATCTTACAGGTGTTTTTGATTCTGAAGCCTGATGTTGGCACCCTCATTGTTTGCCTGGAGCTTTTCAGGAACTATTTGAGGCTATAGGAATAAATTCTAAAAGACAGAGAGCTGGTTAATGTAAGAAGAATTTACATTTCCTTTTTTTTTTTTT
>NW_003852398.1:4085894-4087956 GCF_000181295.1 Otolemur garnettii | reverse complement strand
CTTGGGCTTTTGCCTCAGCCTCCCAAGTAGCTGGGACTACAGGCGCCGGCCACAATGCCCAGCTATTTTTTTGTTGCAGTTGTCGTTGTTTAGGAGGCCCCAGCCAGGTCAAACCCACCTGCCTCAGTGTATATAGCTGGCGCCCTAACTACTGAGCTACAGGTGCTGAGCCTGCATTTCCTTTTGGTCTGTTGTTCCTAGTGGTTTGTAAAAAGGGAACTTCACAGGCGGGCCTGCTAAATAACTGATGGGTAGAAAAAGCAGGAAGAGGGCGGCACCTGTGGCTCAAAGGAGTAGGGCGCCGGCCCCATATGTCAGAAGTGGCAGGTTCGAACCCAGCCCCGGCCAAAAACTGCAAAAAAAAAAAAAGAAAGAAAAAGCAGGTAGAGAGAGAGATTAATTTTAGTCCTTACTGAAAAAACTCTGAGTTAATAATTTCTCTACCATTTTGCTATAAAGACTGACCATCCTTACACCCTGCACTTGGTTTGATGCCCTGTCTTGTTTTATTGATATTCTTAACAATTTTGGAATGTGAATCCCTGAATTTTCATTTTGCATTTGGCCGCATAAATTATATAGCTGGTCCTGCATACGGAGTGTGTCCCTCTGACCTCTGTGGGTCCCAACTGGGATTCACAAGTATGTGTAATCCCCCTGAAACCACCTGCAAAATTAGGGGGGAAGTACATGACTTTCATCAGATCCCCAGAAAAGTTCAGAACTATGGTTATTTTATTATTATTATTAAATCATAGCTGTGTACTATATTAATACAATCTTGGGGTACAATGTGCTGGTTTTATATACAGAACTATGGTTATTAATAATAATAGCCAACCTTTACCTGGTACATACTCTGTGCCAGGCCCTAATGACATTTCATGTTGCCTTATACTTCCCCAAACTTTAATTGGGTTTGGACAAAGCAGAGAAGAGTAGTTTGCATTTCTTGCCTTTCTCATCCTCAACTCCTTTGTTCCCCAGCAAGAGAGAAGAGAAGAAAACCATCTACTGGGCTCCTCCTTATCCTGTTCACAGGAACCTAAATCTGTGTCATTACTCCCTTTGTTAGGAGGGGAAGAGATCCTCCCCCTACTTTGTCCTAATCCCTACTTCTCTTCCCACCACTACTCTTAATTTTCCCAAAAGTGGCTTCCTGTCTTGCCAAGCTAGGGAGAGGTGATCTGGTAAATGGATAAAAGGCCTCTTTGTGTTGGGCTGACACAAGGTTGTCTGGCACTGAGAAAGGCCTATAGCCTGCTGACTAAGACTCTTGTAGACAGAATAGGGCTACCACCAAGGTTGGCAGGGCAAGTGCCCTCAGGTTCTATATGGGAAGTCAGAGGGCCTGTAGGAGCCTAGCTAGTACCAAGTAATGGGGGCTGATAAAAAGAATAGGACTTGGCTCTTTCTCTTGATGCTGCCTCTCCTAACAGAGGAGCACAGCTAAGGTTGGTATTCATGTCCATTAATGTGCTTTATGTCCCACTGTTACAGTTGCAGAATGTTGCACCCATTTATTTTCCACATCTCATCTTAGAGTTGGAGCCTCATGAAAATGAGATGAAAACTCAAGCTGCTGGGCATAGTCCTGAGTTCTGCTGTAGTATGAGGAAAATTTATGACCTTGGCAATGTATGGGTAAAAACAATACTTTGGATATACAGGATCCCCTAACTTTACCTTCAGTACTCTGAACTTTAGCGAGCTCTGAACTGTTAAAACTGTTCCTTCATTTAGGAATCCAGCTCCACAGGGTAACACCGGATCAGGTCCTTTGGAGCCTGCCTCCTTTTGTACTTCAGCAAACTGTTCTCCTGGCCGCAGGTCTTGGTTCCTGCTTCTTATCAATCTCTTCCTCCATTTTTCTTTTTTATTGTTCTACTTCAGGCCTCCCTGACAGTGTCTCATTGTACCTGTCCTTTGGGAGTCTTTCCTATAACAAATGCTAGATTGTTCTTACTCCCTGCCTTCCTGGTATACTATCAGTTATAGTTGCTGATACTAACAGTGTATGTTCAGCTCAGCACTGACAAAAGACAAAAAAAAAAAAAAAAAA
>NW_003852398.1:4082508-4085683 GCF_000181295.1 Otolemur garnettii | reverse complement strand
ACCACAGGCACCTGCCACAACGCCCGGCTATTTTTTGGTTGCAGCCGTCATTGTTGTTTGGCAGGCCCGGGCTGGATTCGAACCCGCCACCTTAGGTGTATATGGCTGGCGCCTTAGCCACTTGAGCCACAGGTGCCAAGCCGGAACAGAACAGTTTTGACAGGAATGCTGCCTGGGAAGATAACAGATCCTAACCCCCTCAGCTGTTTGTTGCCTTCATTTTGCCATTCGACTTTCCTTTCTCTCTTGCTTCTCTTTTAAGAAGCTTCCATGCACATTCCTCCTGGCAAGGTGAATGAAGGGGCACCTATTTTGCATTGGGCATTCATTGCATTTAATCCTCAAAATAACCTGTGAGGCAAGTTGTAACAGATATTAAGGGTCAGACAGGAATTTATGGAAGTACATTTACAAAAGTGCTACTAAAACAGGAGGGTCCTGCTCTTAACCACCATGCTAGGACCTCCCTTCCTACTGCTGTGGGACTGTCAGGTTTCCTAGTCAGTTTCCTTCACTAGATTCTGAGATCCTCAAGGGCAAGAACTGTCTCCAACGTATACATCAGGCACTCAACAAATGTCATTTTCTGTCCCTTTTCTTCCTCCACCACCACTAAACATAGGGTGGGATATGAGGTCAAATGAAGTGTTTTGCATTCTCCATGGATATATTTAGTGTTTATGCACACTTGATTTTTTTTCTTTTTTTTGAGACAGAATCTCACTACGTTGCCCTCATTTGTGCCATGGCGTCACAGCTCACAGCATCCTTAAACTCTGGCTTAACCAATTCTCTTGCCTCAGCCTCCCAAGTAGCTGCGACTACAGGCGCCAGCCACGATGCCTGGCTGTTTTCTTATTGTAGTTGTCATTGTTGTTTAGCAGGCCCAGGCTGGGTTCCAACCTCGCCAGCCCCAGTGTTTGTGGCTGATGCCCTAACCACTGAGCTATGGGCGCCAAGCCATGCACACTTGATTTCATTGAAGAAATACTAACATATATGAATGATATAAAGCACTATGTACATTAAGTGAGCAATTGGATGGTGGAAAAAAGAAAATTAGAGAAGAAATAGACATGGTAGAAATAGACCCCCATGAAAGCAGTGGAATCTTGAGCCTTGGAGAATGAATAGGATTTGGATGTTAATCTGTTCTTTCAAACCATAAGCAGGCTTCTGTCCCACTGCAGGCTGATACTGGGTATGGGAAATAAGGTGGGGTAAGGAATCAGGGTAAATAAATAAAAGACTAGGGAAGGGTATTTATGACTGAACCTGGTACTATCTGGGAGAATTAAGAAACTAAAGCTCAGAGCTGTCACATGAAGAACACTGTGTCTTATTAAGATATCAGGCAGTGGCAAGTAATGACCTTTCTTCTCCAAAGAATGTTTTTTAGGCAAGATGAATGAAGGATGGATGCCAGTTGTCAACCATTGATTAGTACCTCTTTTATTGTATTTTTTTTAGAGACAAGGTCTTACTCTGTCGCCTATGTTGGAGCGCAGTGGCATGATGATAGATCACTACAGCTTCCAACTTTCAGGCTCAAGTGATCCTCTTGCCTAAGCCTCCCAAATAGCTAGGACTATAGGCACACACCACCATGCCCAGCTAATTTTTTTAAGAGATGGGGGTCTCATTGTGTTGTCCAGGCTGGTCTTAAACTCCTAGGCTTGGACAATCCTTCCAACTTGGTCTCCCAAAGTGCAGATGTAGTACAGATGTGAGCCACTATTCTTGGCCAGTGTCTCTTTTAGATTTGCCTACATCAAAACTCCAGTTTTTCTCAGGAAGCAAACCACGTTTTAGTGTTTTAGTGTTAGGAGAACACAGGTTTTCCTGGAGATCTTCCAGCTTCAAGTTAATGAATCTCACTTCTGAAGCTGTGAAGTCTTAACAAGTCACATAGGTCCTGAAAGGAAACACACACTGGAAAGGACAATCCTCAGTGCAAAGACCCATGTGTGCTCAGCAGGCAGGGCTCAATCCACACTACTGAAGGCTTAAAGACCAGGCACACTTTACTCTGTAAGGGAAGTTAGGACCTGGAACAACTGTTTTAATTCTCTCAGGATGTAGGCTCAATGTTGAAGCTAGAAGGATCATAAAGAACATGTAGTTTTAGTCCAGATGCCTTCTGGTGAAGAAACTGGGACCCCAAGAGGTCACCATGGCTCTTACAGTTAGTGGTAGTGCTCAAATTGGGATCTTGGCTCCAAGAACAGTATTACAAACACAGAGGTTTAAAGTGGGTGAAATGTCTGCACATACAAAGAATACGTCTAGAAGGATTCATAGAACATTAGTAATTGTGTTTATCTCTGAGAAGGGGATATGTGTGGCCAGGAAACAAGTGGGAAGGAAACTGAATGTTCACTGACTACCTTTTTGTAACTTGAATTTCGTACCATTTATATGTTATCTAATCAAAAATAAATATTTTTAAGATTTCAGTGGAGTCCTAAGTACCTATTGCTTTTTCTTTCTTTATTGTCTCATATGTGTAAAACATGTTTTCCTGACTAAGCTATACCAGTATGTAAATTATTCCACGGTGGTGGGGGGGGGGCAAAGTTAAACACTTCAGATGCAGCAATGCCAGTTGGTTACTACTTTGTGGCTAGAACAAGAAGAGCCTTGTAAACCTCAAACCATTGCTATTTTAGAGTTCCAACTTCCTGCCAACTTCGACCGTGGCAGAATCTGGCAGGTGAAACCCCAAAGAAACACAAATCAATTAGGAGCCAGTGATTTAATTCACTTCAGAGCAGAATATAGTCATTAACAAACCTTGATGGAAAGGTCTCCAATAGCCAAAACTCCATCTGTTCCAAGACAACAGAAGATGCACAGGCGGGAATCTAATGTAATTCACTAGTGAGCACCTTCAGCAGGCAGACTTCCTGCTAGGGAATGAACTTGGCTGCTTTCTGACCTGAAGGAACTGCTGCCCAGTAAGGGAGGTGAAAATGCCTTTCCAGAGGGCAGTGTAACAGTGAAAGAGCTAACCACTGACTGGAGCTTTCCTAAATAACAGTATTATAAGAGAGGATAGTCTGTGACACATTCCATGGAGATTAATGCATGAATCGAATCTCGTGAACAAGTTGAGGGAACCTGGCCCAAACTTCCCAAGCTAGTTTTTCTATTCAGTTTCTTTTTTTTTTTTTTT
>NW_003852398.1:4074808-4080927 GCF_000181295.1 Otolemur garnettii | reverse complement strand
CCCAGCTACTTGGGAGGCAGAGGCAGGAGAATCGCTTGAGCCCAGGAGTTGGAGGTTGCTGTGAGCTGTGATACCACTGCACTCTACCCAGGACAACAGCTTGAGGCTCTGTCTCAAAAAATAAAAAAATAAAAAAATTCTGGAAGTACAGGCTTTGGTAATAGACCAGGGTTCCAATCCTAGCCAGGTCTTTTACTAGTTACCCGACGTTTGGCAGCTCGCAAGGAGAACCAATTGAGATGATGAGCCCACCACATGGTATATGTTCAATAAAGTTACCATTGTTATTAATACGATTAGGAAGCACAAGAAAACTTCAGGACCCTGTGTTCCAAAGACTTGTTCGTCTAGGCGCTTCTTGTACAAATTTGAAGTCTCTTTCTTAAAGGTGCATGCTGTCTGATCCTGTGTCTGGTTAAACGCACTCAATAAATATTAGCAGAATCAGTGAATGAACAACTAAAAGCAGTCAGTCTTTCTGAATTAAAACGTTCATTAGAGGTGAATATGAGTTACAAAAATAACTTTTTAAAAAATTGTTCAAATGGGAAAGTCGTCCCTAAAATAATGTGGATACAATCCCGCTACTAATTAAGGTATTGTTCCCTTAGCCGTCAAGTTTTAGCGAACTTAAACTGTATAATAGGCAAACCGAGACTTCAGGCCTCGCCGCGTAGGTTTGAAACCAAATCAAACGCTGGATAAGAAAGCCTTTATAAAAGCAACATCCTTGACAAACACGAGATTGTGGCTGGGTATCAGAGACAGCCCACACCCACGCCGCAGTTGCCGGCGCCGAGCCCCCGCTCCGCCCTCTCTTCCTGGTTTTTCCAGGCAACCCGCCCCTCCGGCGACACGTGACAGGGGTGCCCTGCCGGACCGAGGCCCTGATTGGCCGAGCTGCTGAGCACCTCGCGATTGGCCCAAGGCCGGCGGGCCCCCGCCTCCCTCCTCCTCCTCGCCGCGGCCCACGTGAGGGGGGCGAGTCACGCGATTTCCGGGAACCCGTCAGGAAGGACATAAACAAAACAAACCCGAGGCAGCATGGAGAGGGGCCGTGGCCCCTGCAGCGGAACTGGACCCAGCCCCTGAGCCGCCTCCACAGTCACAGGTGAGCACCGTTGCCCGCTGCCCAGAGCCCTTAGGGATCTGGGCTGGGGGACGAGCCGAGCAGGGGGCGGAGGAGGTCCGCAGGCCTAGAAGGCAGCAGCGCCGGGGCTCTGGGCTGGGCCGGCGCGGGGCGGGGGCCGGGACCAGGGCCGGGTCTGGGGGCGCGCGGGCCGCGGGACACCACCTCTGGGTCACGGGGACTCCGTTCCCCTCCCCCACCCCTGCCCTGGGGCGGTTATATAAAAGCGCGGGGCGGTGGTAGATGGGACCCACGGGCGAGTAGCAGGCTAGGCCAGGAATGGGCAGCACCGGGTGTCCGCTCTGCCTGTCTGCCTGGCCCTTCCCCGTTGTCTCTGAGCCCCGGGCCGCGGCTGCCGGCAACCGGCCTGTCAGAGAAGGGAGCGGGTGGGAGGGGCCCGGGAGGGGAGGGGAGGCGAGGCTGGCGGGGGAGGAGGAGAGAGGGGCGTGTGAGGAAGGGCCGGGGCAGCGGAGGTTGGAGCCAGGCTGGCAGGAGACAAGGAGGCGCGGGCTGGCGGTGGAGGGGGGGTCCAGGCAGGGTGTCTGGGGGGTAGCCGCTCCGCTTTCCGTCCCCGCCCCAGAGGCGACGGGCGAGAGGGGCCTCCCTCTCGGGATTTGTTTATATGTCTTCTCAAAGCAGCTTGAAGCGGCTCAGAGGCGGAGCCCTGAAGCTGAGTGGCAGGCTATGCTGTCCAATGGAAAAGGCGAATGGAGGCTGCCGCACCAATAGGCGCGGAAGAGGCGGTGCCTTCGCGTCCCCAAAATGTTCGGCTGTGTCGGGGGTGGGCCAGGTGGGGCGGCCATGTTAGATGGGAGGGGATATGTGGTGGTGGGTCACTGAGAGGGGAGGAGACAGGGCAAAGGGCGAGGGAGCCGGGCCGGGGTAGTGTCCGGTGTCCGAAGGCGAGTCGGATCAGACTGAGGAGTAGTTCAGGGGATCCTGACCCCGACCCACCGCTTTCCTCACTTGAGCTGAGGAGGCAGGGAAGTACGAGGGCAGTGAAGCCTCCCCTGGGGGTGGTTCCGGGGACTAGATGGATCTCAGTCCCTGGATTCTCCCTTTCTCGACCCTACGCTCTCTGACAAACCTGGCCTCCAAACTCTGTAATCGTTTAACCCAAGAAAGCAAGCCTTTCTGTTTCTGAACTGGATTGAACCTTAAGACTTCCTTAAGGAGGTACTTGGATAGCTAGCGGTCTGAGTTTCTGCATCGGGCCTCAGATAGAGGCAGGCACTGAGAGGGAAGTTTTGCTTTTTTGAATGTTGTAAAGGAAACAGGACTAGAAAAGCCAAGAAAGTTTGAAGACTGGGCGGAGTTTGCATTTTTTCATCAGATACCTTCTGCTACTCCTAGTCTTAGTAGTAATTTGCCCACATAAATTGTTAGCTCACATGAGTCGACTTCATAAGAAAACTAAGCTTTGAGAAAATTATTTAAATTTGAAGGTTCTTTACGGCTTTGTCTCTCTAATACCCTGCAGGTGAGGAGTAGGATGGAGGGCTGATTTATTTCTTTTAAAAAAGCAGAAAATAAGACTTATGTGTTAATCTCATCTGTAGTAAGCTGGTTGTGTTACTTGATTGTACCTTTAAATATTTTTTTCCTATTCAGCAGAGTAGCTGGAAGATACACCAATGGTGGTATGAATAATTAGAAAACTACTTATTTTACTTTAATTGCATCGTGATTATTTTGGTATCATGGTTGCCTTGTTAAATGTTTAATTTAGGCTTGTAATAATGTCAGCTTGCAACCTGTGACTACATTGGTATCCTCAAAGATTCCAGGTTATTGATACCTCTTTGGTTAAGTACTTAGGGGTAGGAATGTGCCTTATATATATATATATATGAAAGGGCTAATAGTTAGCTATATTTATTTAATAATTTGCATTATCTCCTATTTTGTTAACCGAAGAAAAACAATAATTGGTAAATAACATTGTTTTTTTGGTTAGTTTGGTATGACTGCTCACGGTTCTGTTAAAAATAAAATCCCTGATTATTTGATAGACTATAGTTTTTTTTTTTTTTCCGACAGAGCCTCAAACTGTCACCCTTGGTAGAGTGCCGTGATATCACAGTTCACAGCAACCTCCAACTCCTGGGCTTAAGCAATTCTCTTGCCTCAGCCTCCCAAGTAGCTGGGAATACAGGTGCCCGCCACAACGCCTGGCTATTTTTTAGTTGTAGTTGTCATTGTTGTTTGGCAGGCCCAGGCTGGATTTGAACCCGCCAGCTCTGGTGTATGTGACTGGCACCTTAGCTGCTTGAGCTACAGACACTGAGCCTAGGTTCTAGTTTTTAAGTGTAACTTTTACAGTAAATAAAGAATAATAATTTTTGACCAGGTGTGATGGCTCATGCCTGTAATCCCAGCACTTGGGAGGCCGAGGCAGGTAGATTGCCTGAGTTCTCAGGTTCGAGACCAGGCTGAGCCAGAGCTAAGCCAGACCCATCTCTTAAAAAAAAAAAATAGCCAGGTGTTGTGGTGAGCACCTTTAGTCTCAGCTACTTGGGAAGCTGAGGCAAGAGGATCCTTGAACCCAAGAGTCTGAGGTTGCTGTGAGCTAAGATGCCACAGCACTATACCAAGGGTGACCAAGTGAGACTCCATCTCAAAAAAAAAAGAAAAAGAAACTGACTTTTTTTTTTCACTAGTTCTTATTTTATCAGATAGTGGTGTGTTGCTTTTTTAACCTTAGCTCTGTACAATGCGTAGTTATAACAGAGAATGTACCTAAAATTAAAACAAAAACTTGTTTCATTGAAATTTAGAATATTTATTCAAGGCAGTTTTCATTGTTGCACTGGTTAATAAAGTCAGTTAGTATATTATGTATTCTCTTACTCTAAGAACGGCAAATGGATTCAAGAGAACTTACTTGAAATTCTTTCATCCAACTGGTATTTAGGATTTGGAATTTTTAGACTAGTAAGCATAAAAGCATCTGGCTTCCAGGGGTGATTTTGGATACTCCACTTACCATCTGATTCTGTCCGTCACGGCATGTGAAAACTAACTTTTATAAAAACAGTGTCTGTTTAGTTTACCAGTTGGATGTGTGTGTAAGGATAAGGATTAAAGGAATAACTAGAATGGTTCCTGGTGATGATGAATTAAATACAAATGGTAAGGGAGTATAATGAGTTTGCATGCTGATTCTATTAATATAGCACAGTTTTTAAAAGATTACGAGAACTTAGCCAGGAGTGGTGGCTTACACTTGTGATCCCCACACTCTGGGAGGCCAAGAACAGAGGATTGCTAGAGGCCAGGAACATGAGACCAGCCTGAGCACTAGCAAGACCCCATCTCCAAAAATAAAAAATACAGGATGGGTGTGGTAGCGCACTTCTGTTACCCTAGCATTTTGGGAGGCCGTGGATCGCCCAGGCTCAGGAGTTGCAGAGCAGCATGAGTAAAAGTTTTTCTATTAAAAAAAAATAGAAAAACAGGGCAGGGTGAGGTGGCTCACACCTGTAATCCTACCTCTGAGAGTCAAAGGCAGGTGAATTGCCTGAGCTCACAGGTTTCAGACCAGCCTGAGCCAAGGCGAGACCTGGTCTCTAATAATAGCCGGGCGTTGTGGGGGATGCCTGTAGTCCCAGCTACTGGGGAGGCTGAGGCAAGAGAATCGCTTGAGCCCAAGAGATTGAGGTTGCCAGGAGCTGTGATGCCATGGCACTCTACTCAGAATGTCAAAGTAAGACTGTCTCCAAAAAAAAAAAATAGAGAAACAGCGTGTGGGGGGGCCAGTATGGCTGGTCTCTGTAGTCTCAGCTACTTGAGGGGCTTGAGGGAAACGAATCATTTGAGCCCAGGAGTTTGAGGTTGCAGTGAGCTATGATGCCATAACACTGTGCCCAGGGCCACAGAATGAGACTCTGCCTCAAAAGAAAAAGGAAAGAAAAAAAAAGAAAAATTAGCCCGGCTTTGTGATGGGTGCTTGTAGTCCCAGCTACTCAGAAGGCTAAGGCAAGGGGCTCTCTTGAGCCTAAGAGTTTGGACTTGAGCTATGGTACTCTACCCAGGGCACAGAGTGATACTCTGTCTCAAAATAAATAAAGTACAAAAATTAACTTATCTGCAGTCTCAAATATTCACCTGTCATCCCAACTACTGAGGAGGTTAAGGCAGGAGGATCATTTGAGCCAAGGAGTTTGAGGTTGCACTGACCTCTGATGATTTGACTGTACTCTAACCTGGGCAACAGAGTGAGAAATGTCTCATAAAGAAAAAGTGAGAGAGGCTCAGCGCCTGTGGCTCAAGCGGCTAAGGCGCTAGCCACATACACCTAAGGTGGTGGGTTCAAATCCAGCCTGGACCTGCCAAACAACAGTAATGGCTGCAATCAAAAAATAGCCGGGCGCTGTGGCAGGCGCCTGTGGTCTCAGCTACTTGGGAGGCTGAGGCAGGAGACTGGCTTGAGCCCAGGAGTTGGAAGTTGCTGTGAGCAGTGAAGCCATAGCACTCTACCCAGGGGGACAGCTTGAGGCTCCTTGTCTCAAAAAAAAAAAAAAAAAAAAAGTGAGAGAAGAGAATTAAATTCATTTTTGGCTTTAAAGCCCAATTTTTAGTCAGGATTGGCAGTTACATGATTTTAAAATGAATTGGCAGCTTGTATCCATGTGGGTTTCTATCTGGATGTTTTGGGGAAGAATTCACTGATACTTTCACCAAATTCAATAGCTCAAGAGAAACTCTTAGACTAGACAGATATTTCAAGGTTGTTAGTTCTGCTTCTAAGACGGGTTGCCAGACTTTTCTTTCTATAAAGGATCTATCACAACTACCTAACTACCTAGCATGAAATTGGCATAGAAAAATATGTTTGGGCTGTATTCCAATAAAACTTTATTTATAAAATAAAGAACAGGTTGTGCTTCCTTGACTGTAGCTTATAAACCCCAGTTCTGGCTTGGCACCTGTGGCTCAAGTGGCTAAGGCGCCAGCCACATACACCTAAGGTGGCGGGTTCGAATCCAGC
>NW_003852398.1:4072220-4074616 GCF_000181295.1 Otolemur garnettii | reverse complement strand
AAAAAAAAAAAAAAAACCTAGTTCTAAGTCATCTGTCACTGGGTTTTAAGTACTTAACATGTTAAGGTATGGCAGACTATATAAATCAGTCCTTCAGGCTATGCATGATGGCTCATCCCTGTAATCCTAGTACTTTGGGAGGCTAAGGTGGGAGGATCCCTTGAAGCCAGGAGTTCAAGACCAGCCTCAGCCAATGTATCAAGACCCCTGTCTTTATGAAACATAAAACATTAGCCAGCTGTGGTGGTATACAGTTATAGTCCTAGCTGCTTGGAAGGCTGAGGTAGGAATAAAGTTTGTAGAGAAGCTATTTTAATTACTTTATTAATTTTTTTCCTGATAAATTCTATTAGTTAGATTTGTTGAATACTTTTGCCAGGGGCAAACACAAAAAAAAAAAGTTGTGCTTTGTTTTTATTTATCTATTTATTTTTTTGAGATAGAGTCTTACTATGTCGCCCTCAGTAGAGTGTAGTGGCATCTCACAGCTCATAGCAACTTCAAACTCTTGGGCTTAAGCGATTCTCTTGCCTCAGCCTCCCAAGTAGCTGGGACTACAGGCTCCTGCCACAACACCTGGCTATGTGCTTTGTTCTTTGGATTTGTCATTAGTTCTTGGCATACTTGGTTTCTAGATGTTTGGAAAATGTTAAGAATACACATTTGGGATCATTGTTCATCTGTATAGCAAGATCTCTTTTTCAAGGGAGCACTGTAAAATCATGCTTGCTAGGTAAGTGTGATTCACCCCTGTCGGGTAGGCTAGACTTGGACAGAGTTCGATGCAGGGTACTGCGTAGTATTTTGTGGCTACATTACCATTTATCAGCCAAGCCTTATATATATTTTTACCAATTCGTGGCCTTCCAAAATCTATATTGGAAAACTCTTCTTTCAACAACTCTCTAAACTACTACTCTCCTTTTTACTTCTTGGCAACTCTCGTCATCCCATTATTCTGTCCTTTCAACGCCAAAACCACTTGTACACCTTTTGTTACTAAGTCTTGCTTTTAACTTATTTATCTTTGAGTATTGGAAGTCTTATGATCTTGCTGATTTCTTATCCCTCAGTTTTCTTCAGATTCTTGTTGTACGTTTATTTTGTTCAGTGTAATGTTTTATCTTTGAGGGTTTATAGTGTTCCTTTCATTTTTTTTTTTTTTTTGAGACGCAGCCTTAAG
Source organism: Otolemur garnettii (assembly GCF_000181295.1). NCBI lineage: Eukaryota > Metazoa > Chordata > Mammalia > Primates > Galagidae > Otolemur > Otolemur garnettii. The sequence continues at coordinate 4,073,433 of NW_003852398.1, read as the reverse complement.
CTACCCCCCTGGGTAGAGTGCCATGGCATCACGCTCACAGCAACCCCCAACTCCTGGGCTCAAGCGACAGGCGCCCGCCACAATGCCTGGCCATTTTTTGGTTGCAGCCATCATTGTTATTTGGCGGGCCCGGGCTGGGGATTCGAACCCCCCACCTTAGGTGTATGTAGCTGGCGCCTTAGCCGCTTGAGCCACAGGCGCAGAGCCGTTCCTTTCATTTTTTAAAGGAAGTTCCTTCTTTGTCTTTTATACCCCATTCCTGATGGAATTTTCACCTCTATTATATAGGCTTGGCATTCATTGAGAAATTTACGATACTATAAAAATAAAACTTTCAAAATGGTTCTTAGTGGTATGGGGAGGAATTAGGGTTAGGGTGGGTGTACTTTGTTCAAAAGATTCACTATAGAATATTTTTAAAACAGGAAGGCTTTCCCCTGAGCTCAAAGGTTTGAGACCAGCCTGAGCCAGAGTTGAGACCCTGTCTGTACCAAAAAAAAAAAAAAAGTTGGCGTTATGGTGGGCACCTGAGGTAAGAGAATGGCTTAAGCCCAAGAGTTGGAGGTTGCTGTGAGCTGTGATGCGACAGACCTCTACCAAGGGCCACAGAATGAGACTCTGTCTAAATAAATAAATAAGTAAATGGAAAAAAAAGCATTAAAACAGGAAGGCTTCTAGGATCTTATTTGTGTTCTGTAAAATGAGCTGGCTTTGTACAGTCCTTTGAACTGCTTTTTAGTAGGCTTTTATTCGTTTGATTGAATCCTGTACTAGAGTTCCCCATATACTAGGAGAGGAGACAGACATGAGAGTCCAATGTTACAATTTTTCAGAGCAAAATGTTCTGAAAATATGGAAGAGGAACTGCTAACTCTGCCTGGGAAAGTTGAAGAAGCTTTACAGAAAAGGGGTGGCATTTGAGCTGAATTTTGAAGATTAGTGAAGGAAGAATTGTAGTTTATTTGAAGAAGTATAAAAGGTATAAAAAATGCGTAGGGTGAATGGGACTGGCTAAGAGGTTTGAGCTAAGGCAGAGGTGGGGGGAGGATGGAAAAGGAGGAAACTGATTTAGAAGATTTAGGGGCTCCGCGCCTATGGCTCAACCGGCTAAGGCGCCAGCCATGTACACCTAAGGTGGCGGGTTCGAATCCCCAGCCAGGACCCGCCAAAACAACAATGACGGCTGCAACCAAAAAATAGCCGGGCGTTGTGG
>NW_003852398.1:4061595-4070978 GCF_000181295.1 Otolemur garnettii | reverse complement strand
TGATCCTCTTGCCTCAGGTTTTCTATTTTTAGTAGAGACAGAGTCTTGCTTTTGTTCTGGCTGGTCTTGAACTCAAGCAACCCACATGCCTTGGCTTCCCAGAGTGCTAGGATTGCAGGCGTGAGCCACCGTGCCTGGCTGTGAATTTCTTTTTATGAAACATTTTCCTTTGTTTTCAAAGTTGCCACTTCTCTGTAGGCTACAGCATAGAATGTGACTTATATGCTCTGTTTTCTCCTTCCTAGGCACTTAAAAATTGTTCTATAATAAGATCCAATTTACTTTTTCCTAAAGCTTTCTCAAACTTCCCCAAGTAGAGTTGGTAGTATTTTTTTCTGTAGTTTTCTAGTATTTCATAAACACTGCTTTTTAAAACTTAGCCTTATTGAAGTATAACTTACATAAACAAAGTTCCCTCATGTCTCTTTTGTAGTCATTCTTCTCCCCTCTACTCTGACCCAAATCTCTTGATTTTTATTTTGTGTCACTATGGTTTTGTCTTCTCTGGAATTTCATATAAATGCAATCATAGAATGTGTTCACATTCATTCTGACTTTTTACTTAACATAATGATTTTGAGGTGATGTGTAGTTTATCAGTTGAGTCTTTGTAACTGTATGAGTGTTTTATTTATAAAACAAATTTTACAAAAATTTCTTGATCCATTTCCCAGTTGATGGACAGTTGTGTTGTTTACAGTATTTTTTTTTTAAATAAAACTGCTATAAACATTCATGTACAGGTTTTTTAAAAGCCTCTTTTAACATTAACTACAGTACCTTTTATTTGGAGATCTAGTGGTAGAGCTGTTAAGAGTGAAAGCCCTGGGTGGCACCTGTGGCTCAAGGAGTAGGGTGCTGGCCCCATATGCTGGAGGTGGCGGGTTCAAACCCAGCCCTGGCCAAAAACTACCAAAAAAAAAAAAAAAAAGAGTGAAAGCCCTGGAGTTAGCAATATTTCACAAATAGACAGGGTTTTTGTTTGGTTGTTGTGTTTTGAGACTAGGTGTAATGGCATCATCATAGCACACTGAATCCTCAGACACCCAGGCTCAAGCAGAATTCTTGCCTTAGTCTCCCGAGTAGTTGGGACTACAGGCAGGTGCCACCACACCCAGCTAATTTTTTGTTTTGTAGAGACAGGGAGGGTCTTGCTCTTGCTCAAGCTGGTCTCAAACTCCTGGCCTCAAGCAATCCCCCCTATCTTGGCCTCCTAGAGTATTAGAATCACAGGCATGGGCCACCATGCCCAGCTATGAACAAACATATTTTGCTAGTTCTGTGGTTTTGAGTTAGCTTAGATTCCCCCTCTATAAAGTGTTACTGAGTGGAGACTGGTGCAAGCTATAGAGCACAGACCAATTTAAAGGGGAAACTCTAGCCAGGCATTGTGGTGGCACCTGTATTCCCAGCTACTTGGGAGGCTGAGTCCAGAAGGATTGCTTGAGCCCAGGAGTTTGAGGTTGCTGTGAGCTATGATGCCGTGGCACTCTACTAGGGGAACAGAGTCAGACTCCGTCTTGATTGATAGATAGATAGGAAATAAACAAACTCCGTCTGGAGCAGTGATCAGGTTTGTAATCCTAACACTCTGGGAGGCCAAGGCAGGAACTTCACTTGAGCTCAGGAGTTTAAGACCATCCTGAGCAAGAGTGAGACCCTGTCTCTACTAAAAATAGAAATATTAGCAGGGTGTGGTGCCACACAACTATAGTCCCAGCTGTTTGGGAGGCTGAGTCAGGAAGATTGCTTGAGCCCAGCCAGTAGTGTGAGGTTGCTATGAGGTAGGCTGACACCATGGTGCTCTAGCCTGAGCAACAGAGTGAAACTCTAATGAATGAGTGAATGGGATAACTCTCTTTAGTTAAAGTGATCAGATATCTTATTGGGAATATTGTACTGGTTGTTGTCAGATTTGATTTTTTTACCCCAAGAGAGTGGTATTTGATATAAAACTCAGAAATTTTACATGTAATTTCACATGAAATTTTCAAGTTAAGTGCTGGCAGTTAAAATTTAAAAAACACTAATGTGTGGGCTAAACAAAACATCTGTGGACTGATTTGCTGGAGTCTAGTTTGAGACTTCTGCTTTAAATCTTCAGTTAAAAGGCTGGGTGAGGTGGCTCATGCCTGTAATCCTGGCACTCTGGGGGCTGGGGTGGTTAGATGCAGGAGCTCCTTCTCTAAAAATAGCCGATGTTGTGGTAGGCACCCGAGACCCTGCTACTCAGGAGGCTGAGGCATAGAGATCACTTGAACCCAAGAGTTGGAGGTTGCTGTGAGCTGTGACACCACAGCACTCTACTGAGGGAGACAAAAGTAAGACTCTCTCAAAAAAAAAATCTTCAGTTAACCTCGTATTCATTTTAAAATGTACATAGTCATAGAAGAGTATATGTACTTGTTAGGTCCCTGTTACCTTTGTTTTGTAGCTTAGTGTAATAATTTGCTGGTTGTAGAAACTCCCAAGTTTAAAACTAACAAATTACTGCTGAATCAATTTTATTCTTTCCTTAAATTGGAGAAATAATAAGAATAGTGTGTGCCTGATAGAGGGATAGGACTAGATTCTGGTTACTCTCTGTACTTCTCTTTCTCTGATAACTGCTGATTTATTAAATGCTATGTTTTCTCAGCACTTGGAATAGTCTGCCTTCTTTGATTTATTCTCACCCCCTTTGAAACAATTATGTTATAGATTAAACTTTGTTACTCTGTCTTCTGTTTATTAGAAACTGTAAGGTATTATGGATATATATACACATTTTATGGAAGTCTGTTCCCTCAAATTGCTCTGACTCCATGGTGAAGCCATTAACTATGAAAACTATAACTACATAAATCACTGGGACTGGTGACTCATGCCTGTAATATTAGCACTCTGGGAGGCTGAAGCGGGAAGATTGCTTGAGGTCAGGAGTTCAAGACTGGCAGGAGTAAGAGTGAGACCCTGTCTCTATTAAACATAGAAAAATTAGCAGGATGTGGTGATGTAGGCCTATTGTCCTAGCTACTCGGGAGGCTGAAGCCCAGGAATTGCTAGAGCCCAGGAATTTGAGGTTTCTATGAGCTAGGCTGAGGCCATTGCATTGTAGCCCCAGCGACAGCAAGACACTGTCTCAAAAAAAAGAAAGAAAGAAAGGAAGAAAAATGATAAATCATATGTAATTGTTGGAACACTAATAGCAATAATCTCTTTAATTTATCTGCCAATTAGAGACTAGTTTATAGCATTATGAATTACCTTGTGAGTCCAAAGATTATACTACTGATTAAACTAGCATAATTGACATTCACCTTCATAATATTCAATGCAAAAGTATAAGAGTGTCAAATGATCTGTATTGCCCAGTTGTCCTTTTTTTTTTTTTTCCGGTGAGACAAGGTCTCTCTCTGTTACCCAGGCTGGATGTAGTGTCATTAGCTCTCCTCAACCTCAAGCTCCTGGACTTATGCAGTTTACCTGTCTCAGGCTCCCAAGTAGCTGGAACTATAGGTACAGGCTACCATGATTAGCTAACTTTTGTATTTTTTAGAGACAGTGCGGGGGAGGGAGGGTCTTGCTGTGGCGCTTGGGCTGGTCTCAAACTCCTTGGCTTCAAAGAGTCCTCCTGCAGTACTTGGCCCTGAGAGTATCTGTTATTCAGCCTAGTTCTAGCTAGTTTCTTGGTGATAATTAAATGTGTAATTTAGGCAGTCTAGGATTCTGAGTTGAATTTGAATTTATACCTTAATAATAGCAACATCCCAAGAAAAACATATACCAAGGAAGGAACTTGAGAATAAAAATAACCACCACCATTTATTGAGAGTATGCTTTGTGGAAGGGCTAAATACTTCAAAAATAACTGTATTGTGAATCACAATATCCCTGCAAAGTAAAGGGATAAACCTCTTTCATTAAGACCTTCTTTATAAAAGAAGGTAAGTGAGAATCTGGAATGAAATTGCAAATAATCACAAGGCAAAACTTCTTATCTAGAGTTTGTTCTTCATAGAGAGTAAGCCTTTTAGGGATGTAGAGCCAAAGAGACACTGAGCCTTTCTCAGGGTTGACCAGAAAGAAAAAGAGAGACAGAAATGACTACAAACCATATTCAAAACCTCTTGTATCCCTGTGTCCATAACCTCTGTACCAGCTGGTGTACACTTTATACTGGTAGCATAGCCTATTTCACACACAAAAAATACTTATAAAAGTGTCAATCTGGTCAGCACCTGTATCTCAGTGGATAGGGCGCTGGCCCCATATACCGAGGGTGGCAGATTTTAACCTGGCCCCGGCTAAACTGCAACAAGAAAGTGGTCCCAGCTACTCAGGAGGCTGAGGCAGGAGAATTGCCTAAGCCCAGGAGTTAGAGATTGTGTGATGCCATGGCAGTCTACCAAGGGCAATAAAGTGAGACTCTGTCTCTACAAAAAAAAAAAAAAAAAAAATTAAATTAAAAAAATGTCAATCTAAGACAAGAGAGAGGAAAGCAGTAAGTTTTGAAAAAAATCTCAGATCCCTGATAGCATGAACACCAAAGTTGTTAGGGTGTGTGAAGAGTGTCCAGTGGTGGATGTTTCACTGGAATCTTGCTGTGTGTTCAAGTGTGCTCTACACTGCTGTTTGTTTTTATGCTGCTGCCTGTGTTTATTTTTTTCCTTAGTTTTCAGGCACAGAGAGATGCTGCTGTCTTTAAGTGTACATTACATTGTGTAGATTTCTGCAGAATGGCTCAGTAAACAAATGTGTTCTTTAAAACTCAAGTCTTTTACATTCCAGATAAAATATTTTGTTTGAATTCAGAAATGTGAGAGAGAGAACAATGTAACATATAGCGCCTAGGTGCGTGGATTCAGTTGATTCAAATAAAATTTAATCATACTTCTTCTCCACCCTAGACATGAATTATCTCAGGTCTTTAAAATTCAAACAGCATTCTTCTTGGAAATTATAAAAAAAAATCAGGAGTACAATTTTTTTTTTAAATTCTTGAGACAGAGTCTCACTCTGTCACCCTGGGTAGAGTGCTATGGCATCATCATAGCTCATAGCAACCTTAAACTCTTGGGCTCAAGAGATCCTCTTGCCTCAGCCTCCCTAGTAGCTGGGACTACAGGTACCCAGCACAATGCCTGGCTAGTTTTTCTATTTTTAGTAGAGATAGGGTCTCGCTCTTGCTCAGATCGGTCTCGAACTTCTGAGCTCAAGCAGTTCACCTGACTCAGCCTCTGAGAGTGCTAGGAATTACAGGTGTGAGCCACTGCACTCAGCCAGGGATACAGTTCTTAATATTTTTACTCTGTATCCACAGTGAAGACTCAAATTGACAAGCTTCAATAAGATACTTCAGAGCACAGAAAAGATGCTCAGAAAATATACTGCATTTTGAATGACTTCTTTGTAATGTTATTGTATATGAGGAATGTTGCACTTCCAACTATCTAGGACATATGGTTTTAGGGGATTCCCATTCCTTGTCAGCCAACTGTTTTCTGGATGCCTACTTTTGGCACTGTAAAAAAGAAATAAACATGAAATATGATGGCTATTGTCAAAGATTTTACAATCTGATAATGGAAACGGGATTGGGGAGAAAGAAAAGGAAACGTGAGCAAAGACATGAAGGTCAGAGACTCACCATCGGAGATCCTTAGTAGAGTGTCTGAATATTTTTGGATATTATCTAAGAGATGTTTGGGATTAGGAGCACAGTGCTGCTATGATGTTGTGGGTTAGGGAGAATAATTTTAAAATGGGGCATAAGAACTAGGAAAGAGAAGCTAAAGACAAGAAGACTGTAGGGAAAATACTAGAATGGTAAATATAGAATGATGAGGGGCAAGTAAGGACTGATAAAGTGGGAAGACAAAGACAGATTTTTTGTGGTCAGTATATCTTGAAGAGAATTGGAGTGATTTAAGAAAGCCATTGGTAAGGGGATGGTGGAGAGTCAAAACTGAAATCAGCCTTGGATGCTTGGATGTCAGAGAATGATGGTACTAATGAAAGAATAGGAATGTTGGCTCGGCACCTGTGGCTCAAGTGGCTAAGGCACCAGCCACATACACCTAAGGTGGAGGGTTCGAATCCAGCCTGGGCCCACCAAACAACAATGATGGCTGCAACCGAAAAAAAAAATAGCCAGGTGTTGTGGCGGGTGCCTGTGGTCCCAGCTACTTGGGAGGCAGAGGCAGGAGACTCACTTGAGCTCAGGAGTTGGAGGTTGCTGTGAGCTATGCCATGGCACTCTACCCATGGGGACAGCTTGAGGCTCTGTCTCAAAAAAAAAAAAAAAAAGAATAGGAATGTCTGGATGGGGAGGTGGCATGTTGTATTTAAGGTGATGGGATATGAACATGGAGCTGTCTAGATCTCAGATGGTAGAGAGTTCATGCATTCACATGTTTGATTGAAGATACAGATTTAGGGGTCCTTTAGATATATTTGAGGCACTGACAGTAGAGATAGTGTCTGTGATGATAGGTTTGTTCACAGTCATCCATTTACTGGATGACCCTGGATAAATCTCTTATCCTTGCTAAACTTTTTATTAATGTGAAAAGGTTTAGATAGGAGCTGGGAGATGTGACTGTCCTGATACTTAACCTGACTATGTCAATAAGACATTTTATCAAAATACTGGCCCTTGTTACTTTAAGGTATTTTATCAAATGACATGGCATAGCAACGTGCTTTGTAATCTGTGAACAGCCACACAAACATAAACTGGGAATATTTTGTCCCTGGTGGTAACCAAGGCTGGCTAGAATTAGAAATGTATTCTTTGGTTATGTCTAAAACTGTTCCATGTTCTTAGTCTTGTGCTCTGAAAAACTTACTTGATAGATGTATATACTGAGGCTACAGAAAGCCTCTAATATCTAGTAGTTGGTAGTTTTCAGAAATAAAAGTAGCCTGCCCATTCAATTCAGATTGATCCAGTGACCTGCTTCAAATGTCTTTCTTAGAGTTTCTCAAGGACTTAAACTAAGTTCCTATACATTGTCTCTGTAGTCAAAGATTAAAGTTGAGCAGAAGACTTTGGAAATGAATTGAACAGAATTCTAACTGAGAGGTCTTGTGTCTTCCTCCAAGATTGCATTCTAAAGAGAGATCACTTTTGAGATTATCTTCTCCTAGCTCCTTAGGATTCTCAGTAAAATGTGATTTTAGTTTTTTGTGGCACGCCTGTTTAGTAAACTCTTGAGAATATAAGACTGCTAGATTGACCAGCTATAAAGAGTTCTCAAGGCAGTGTGGTGGAAGGATCACAGCTGCTTATAAGGTCATGATAAGTACTGCTTTAGTCAGGAAGATGATCTTTTCTCATGTATTCTGAGGGAAAAGGTAAGTCTTCTTTCTCCTTACTTTCCTCTTTCCCCATCTTCCTTCTTTAAAGACTAGCAGTAGCAGAATTTGGAAAGTGAGAGTCTTCTAATTATTCCTGACATAAACTATAACCATCTAGTTTGAAGTTTATTTGCCTGTAACTAAATTTTGGCATCTAGAGAACTTCTATTGAAAAGTAATATATAGTAATTCCTTTGCAGTTGTGGTTCTAGGATTCATATTACATAATGGAGGGTGGGACTTGAGCCTCACTCCCCCCAACCCCCAATGTGTTCCTTGCATAGGCAGCCTCTGCTTCCTCAATGGTTTATATATTTGGGGATCTTTTATTTTTGCTATACCATGGAACAGGTTGTGGCTTGATTTAGTAAGTATCTGTAGGATTATTTTGTTCTACTCTTGCCGAGTAGAGCAGTTTCCAAAAGGAAAGGAATTTTTTTTTTTTCGAGACAGAGTCTATAATGTCACCCTCGGTAGAGTGCTGTGGCATCACAGCTCATAGCAATCTCAAATTTTGGGGCTTAAGCGATTCTCTTGCCTCTGCCTCAGCCTCCCAAGTAGCTGGGACTACAGGCGCCCACCACAACACACAGCTATTTTTGTTGTTGTTATTATAATTATCATTGTTGTTTAGCAGGCTGGGGCTGGGTTTGAACCTGCCAGCTCTGGTGTATGTGGCTGGTGTCCTAACCACTGAGCTACGGGCACCAAGCCAGGAAAGGAGTTGTTAAGCAGAACATGAATTATAGCAAAGGGGATGGAATGTGTAGCAGATGGGTCTTGGTTTGCTAAGGAGCTTGGGGAAGGGTAAGCTTTCTTGAGAAACAGGAGTCTCATGGGGTACACACTGCATAACCTTTTAAATTACCAAGTCAGTAGTTTGTCCATACATCCTTTCTGCCTGCCTCCTTGCCCTACTTCTCTGCTATTCTGACTTCCCTGTCCCTTTCCTGTCCTCGCCCCTTCTTTCCTTCCTGTTTTATTGCCTCCTTCCCTTGCTCCCTTCCTCTCTCTACCTCCTGTCTCAGTATGTTTTCTATTGCTGTAATATAATACCACAGATGGGGTAATTTATAAAGAAAAGAGATTTATTTGGCTCATGATTCTGAAGGCCAGGAAGTAAAATAGCTTGGCACTGACATCTGGTAAGGGTCATCTCATGGCAGAAGATAGGTGCCCACAAGACAGAGGCAATAAAGCTGAACTCAACCTTTTTATCAGAGCCCACTCCTGTGTCTAGTGATGATGGTATTAATCACCTCTTAAAGAGTTCAGCTCCCTATACTGTTAAAATGGCAATTAAATTTCAAACATGAGTTTTTGCAGTAACATTTAAAACAGTACCTCCTTTCCTTTTCTTCATTTCTTTCCTTCCTTTGTTTCTTTCTTTTTCAACTTTACTGAGGATTTAAGCCCAAGGAGAAATTATTTATTCAAATTATGGATCACAATAGTTCTTACCTCTAAGAAATGTGGATCTGGTACAGTTTAAGACAACAGAGAGGACCAAGATCTCTGACCGCATGAAAGAAATGATGAGCATGAACTAGCAAAAATTAGGAAAGATCAAAATAGACCATGGTATATGAGTTATTTAGCAGTATAAATTTATTGGCTTTTCTTGTCTAAAAAATTTACATTTTTTTCCTGCTGTGGTGAAATATCATAAAATTTGCTATTTTAACCATTTTTAGGGATACTGTTTTGTGGCATTAAGTATGCTGACAGCATGGTTATATTATATAACTCATCACCACTTTTTCCAAAACGTTTTTATCATCCCAAGCATAAGCTCTGGACCCATTAAATAACAACTCTCCCAGACCCTGGTAACCTCTGGTCTACTTTCTGTCTCTATGGATTTGCCTGTCGAGGCATCTCATATGAGTAGAGATCATATAAATATTTGTTCTTTAGTGTCTAGTTTATTTTACTTACCATAATCTTTTAAAGATTTATTCTTGTTGTAGCATATACAAGAACTTCATTCTTTTTGTAGGAATTATTTACAACTGAATAATAATCCATAATTTTTTTTTTTT
>NW_003852398.1:4058207-4060557 GCF_000181295.1 Otolemur garnettii | reverse complement strand
TATGGGGCTGGCGCCCTACTCCTTTGAGCCACAGGTGCCGCCCCAATAAAATTTTAAATAAATACTTAAATTTGTATAAAAGTTGTATGGCTTAGAAAATTCAGTAATCAGGAGAGAGTAGTAGTATTTTTTCCCCCTAGAGATCAGAAAAATGAGGCTTAGAAAGGTAGTTTTTGTTATCCGATGTGTATTTGTGAGAGCTGTGACCAGAACTTAGTTAGCCCTTTTTGTCCAATGTTTCCCTGATAAACTAAGCTGGTGGTAGGTGCCAGTAAGTATATGTTGGATAGAATTCAGTCTCTTCCTGGAGTCTTCAGTTCTGTTGCTAGTAAGGGTAAGTTTTCAGATTTTACAGAATATCAAGCTTTTCTCCCCTATTCAGGTTTTAAGCAGTCCATTGATCCACTTTGTCAAACAGGGGACTTAAATTAGATGCTTTTGGGAGCCTAAATGATAGGTCTGGAAGAGGTGACTGATCTTTCTTAGAGGAGTCAGGGGGAGGAGTTAGACTATAACTACATCCAAGTAGTAGGAGCAAGGCATGAGGTCATATAAAGAGAGGCTGGGCAAGAACTGGCCTTTGGCAGGAACAGGGATCAATCTATTTAGACTATAGCACTGGATTGAAAAGTATAATTAACTCTATTTCTAAGGCCTGGCTGGGCACTTGACATTGTTTCCTAGGCTAGACCAGTGGTGTAATGATAGCCCACCAGAGAGGAGAGACCAGCAAAGATCCGGGAAAATCAAATTGTAGTTAATCTATTAATCTAATTAAGTAGAACAATTATTGAATTCCTTGTTGACTCTTATTTGTTTAGCAAGAGGTTTTTGAAATTGAAATAATATACTATTCTTTTTTTTTAGACATAGTCTCACTATGTCTTTAGTAGAGTGCTGTGGCATCACAGCTCACAGCATCTTCAAACTCTTAGGCTTAAGCTATTCTCTTGCCTCAGCCTCCCACATAGCTGGGACTACAGGTGCCCGCCACAATGCCTGGCTGTTTTTTTGTGGCAGTTGTCATTGTTGTTTAGCAGGCCTGCGCCAGGCTCAAATTGGCCAGCTGTGGTGTATGTGGCTGGCACCCTACTCACTACCTACAGGTGCTGAGACATGAAATTGAAATAATGTACCATTCTAACCCTTTAGCTCAGAACATATGCTAACTACAGAGGGCAATTCAGTTTAAATTGGCCTTTAAATCAGTTTAAGAAATGATACTACTTCTAGGCTAGGGTGACCAGACGTCCCACTTTTCAACAATTTGTCCCGCACCCCGCGACGTTTTAAAAAAGTCCCAATTTTTGGAAAGAATGCACAAACGGGTGGGAGAACAAGAAGGGAATGTACGGTTTTTGGCTGCCCTGTGGCTATTTCACCAGAATATGAGTTTTATATTATTTTCATTAATTTTATAATGTTAAACTGTAATAATAACAAATAATTTCTGAGAAGTGATTATCGAGAACTGCTTATCAAAGTTTTCATTGTTGTTAGGCCCTGCCCCCCCCCATGTTGTTCCATCTTACCGATGTTAAAATCTGGTCGCCCTATTCTAGGCTGACTTTAAAGATAGTGCAGTGGTTCTCAACCAGAATTATGTGGACAGCTTACTAAAACACATTGCTGGGCCCCACTCCTAGAGCTTTCTGTTTTAGTAGGTTGGGGCTAGGATCCGAGATTTTGCATTTCTAACAAGCTTTCGGATTGATGTTAATATGGGTGCTGTTGGTCGTGAGATCACATTTTGAGACCCACTGATCTAGGACAAAAGGATGAAGCAGGTGTAGCTGTTTAATTTCTTCTGATTTAGGTCTTCACAGAGGAAGGAAAGGGAACTGACACTTAAGTCTCTACCCTGTCAGGACTCTGCCAGATGATTTATAATCATTTTACTCAACCCTTGAAACCACTCACTGAAGCAGTCGTCAACCCCATTGCCCCCGAACATAATAGCAGTTAAAAACTTGCTGAATAATTTTTTCTTCAGGAATAGCTTTTACTTATAACTTAAAGAGTAGAGTTTGCATATGCCATTGCAAATGTGGTTTTATTTAATGCAGACGATATGTTAAATTCCATTACTAGTATGTATTAATTACTCTTGTTGGTTTATGAGAAATATAAAATGTAGATTAATTTAGCAATAATGATTATACAATAGATGGAATTAAATGTTGAGTTATGCTTTCTCATAAGAATCATAAATAAATGAGAGTGTGACTTTAAGATTCAGTATAATAGGCTCAGTGCCTGTGGCTCAAGCGGCTAAGGCACCAGCCACATACACCTAAGGTGGCGGGTTCAAATCCCCAGCCCGGGCCCGCCAAACAACAATGATGGCTGC
>NW_003852398.1:4052521-4057869 GCF_000181295.1 Otolemur garnettii | reverse complement strand
CTTGGGAGGCTGAGGCAAGAGAATTGCTTAAGCCCAAGAGTTTGAGGTTGCTATGAACTGTGATGCCATGGCACTCTACCTAGGGCTACAGCTTGAGACTCTGTCTCAAAAAAAAAAAAAAAAAAGATTCAATATAATACATATTAAAGATCACAGGAAAAATGAGCTTATGTTATTTTGTCAGGGCCATATTTTAGAAACAAATAAACAGAGGAGTGGTATATTTCAGAATAGTAAGTACCAAGACATGACTAATTTCTTGAAAGTGTAACATGAGGGTGCTGTCTGTGCTCAGTGAGTGGTGGGTTCGAACCTGGCCCCAGCCAAAATGCAACAACAACAAAAAACAGCCAGGCATTGTGGTGGGCGCCTGTAGTCCCAGTTACTTGGAAGGCTGAGGCAAGAGAATCTCCTAAGCCCAAGAGCTGGAGATTGCTGTGAGATGTGATTGCTGTGAGATTGCTCACAGTACTCTACCAAGGGTAACAAAGTGAGACTCTTATCTCTTAAAAAAAAAAAAAGTGTAACATGAGCCTTAATTATTTAAAAGAAGTGGTCACTAGCCTTTTTCACACCAGGGACTGGTTTTATGGAAGTCTTTCTACAGACCAGGGGAGGAGTGCTTTTGGTATGAGTCTGTAAGTGATTGATTTATTATGGTCTCTGTGCTGTAAAACATCTCTGTTAATGATGATTTGTATTTGTAACTGCTCCCCAGTGCTAACTAACATCACTGCCCCAGCTCCCCTTCAGATCATCAGACTCACAAGGAGTGTACAACCTAGATTAGATGCCTAGATTAGCTCCCTCGAATGAGCAGTTTACAGTAGGGTGTTCATGCTCCCTATGAGAATCCAATGCCCCCAGCCAATCTGACAGGAGGCAGAGCTCAGGTGTGAATTGAGCAGATGGTGATGCAAGCAACAGGGAGCAGCTGTAAATACAGATGAAGGACTCAGCACCCATAGTACAGTGATTATGGCACCAACCACGTGCATCGAGGCTGGTGTGTTCAAATCTGGCCTGGGCCAGCTACACAACAATGACAACTGCAACAAAAAATAGCCAGGCATTGTGGCAGGCACCTGTAGTCCCAGCTACTTGGGAGGCTGAGGCAGGAGATTCACTTAAGTCCAAGAATTTGAGGTTGCTATGAGCTGTGACACCACAGCATTCTATTGAGTGCGACATAGACTCTGTCTCAAAAATAAAATAAATAAATACAGATGAAGCAGCATACTCCTGCTGTTCATTTTATGCTGTGCTGCCTGGTTCCTAACAGGCCACACACTAGGACTTGTTGGAGGCCCGGGAGTTGGGGATTGCAGATTATTTATTTACTTAATTTGTTTGCTTGTTTTTGAGATAGAGTTTCATTCAGTTGCCCTGGGGTTGAGTGCATGGCATCATCATAGCTTATAGCAACTCAAACTCTTGGACTCAAGCAATTCTTATACCTCAGCTTTCCAAGTAGCTGGGACTACAAGTGCTCGCCACAACGCCCAGCTAATTTTTCTATTTTTAGTAGACATGGGTCTGGATCTTGCTCAGGCTGGTCTCAAACTCCTGAGCTCAAGCAATCTACCTGCTTAGGACTCCCAGAGTGCTAGGATTGCAAGGCATGAGCCACCTTGCCTGGCTGGGACTGCAGATTTAAAGCATTGTATTCTTTGCTAATGTTATTTTTCAAAGATCAGCTTGTTTTTAATGGAGTTGAGTGAAGTTACTTTGTGTTGTTTGACAGAATCCCACAGAATTATTAAAAAAAAAAAAAACTCACATTGTTGAAGCAGTCGAAGTGAAGATATTCTCGGGGAAACTGCTGTTTATTGTGAAAATCATCTTTGACCTTGGAATTAAGAGTAAAGCTGGAAAGGAATTTACAGACAAGAAAGAAAAGAAGTTTGGAATTGGACTCGGATCTGGGCTTGGAAATGCCTCAGGTAAATAACACAGAATAGGTACAAAGTTATATTTTCCCACTGCAGAAAGTTAGTACCCTTGGTTTTGTAAGTTCTCTGAATCTTAACACAACTTAGCATACTTACTACCTTTTTAAGGTATTTCTGATCTCAGCTAGTTTTGAGTACATGTTCTTCCTTCCATTATCTTCTATTTCTTCCTTTGGTATAACTTTGAAATTTAATGAGCTGAACCTAGGGAGCATGGTAACTAGGTTTTAAAAAAAAGGTGGACATATCTCCTGGCTTTATGAGGCCTGAACTAACTTCCCTGAAGGTCAGTCTGCCTCATATGTCCCATTTCTATCTCATTTGTGTTGTCATTTCCAACTCTTACTTTTCACTTACGCCTTCTAAATTTAGAAGTAGTTAGGAAATGGTGAGGGGCTTCAGCCTCAATCACTGTCTCCTCCCTTTCCCCTACCTTGTATATACACCCCACATATGCACACATAAATACCTCCTGTAAAACATATCTAAGAATGGATTATATCTCTTCATTTTATGGAACCTACTCTGAATTTATCACTTGTGGTTTGAAGCAATTACTGAAATAATAATTGAAGCACTGTTAGTCCCCATTCTGCTTAGCCAAATGCTTTTCCTTCTTCCTTCAGCGGTTAGCTCTTGCCCCTCCCCCGTGTGTTTCAGTGCTTGGGAAGAAACCTGGAAATAATGAGCAGGCAGTTATGGCTTTATCTGGAGCCATACTGAGCTATACTTTGAACACAGGGAATCAACAATTTGCTGTGATTGTCTGGTGACTCAAGGGGGCAGAGGCAAAGATTGCTAACTGATTATAAAAGACCAAAGGCATATCTCTGCCTCAACCCCTTACCAGATGGACTACATATACCCTTTTAGAGTTCTTGCCCATTTGAGGTTTAGCTTTATATTTGTTGAATACTTGAATTTAGGGCTGTAAATATTATTTTCTAAAACTAACTTCTAGAAAAAAGGTCTTTTAGGCTTGCAGGCTTAGAGGGATTAGGGGAAATAAAAAGAAAAAATGGGATGGGAAGTACCAGTGAAGAAAAATATGATGAGGAAGTATCTGAAAAGGCAAGTTTGTGGGATGGTGTCTGACTAGAAAAGTATAAGCAAATGGACTAATACCATTTTTAAAAATTCATGTAGAAACTTGCAGAAGAACTAAAAGACAAAGAGAAAAGTTTTATTCTTTCTCCTGCTCTTATTTCATCCAAGTTAGATTTCAAAGTGAGGCCTTTCTGTTATTTGAGCCACTTTAGAAGGGTGAGCCCTGACTTGACTCTGGAGTGATTTGTGTAAATGTTAAAATGTGAAAAGAGGATGGAGAAAAAGCAAAGAATATTAAAACTGTGTCTTTTTTCCCCTTCATTTATTATGGAATGGATTGTACCCTTTTCAGAGATCAGCATTAAAGCTGCATAGCTCAGGCCCAACTTCCTGGTCTTACCCAGGAGATTTGGGGGTATTTTTTAAAATTCTATTTCCATTACATTCCTGTAGGTATTTTTTGAACTAGTGATGCCCAGATTGCCCTCTAGCTTGCTTTGAGAAAAAAATATTGAACTAACAGAATGAGACTGATCTCTGCAGACATCAGGAAATAGCAGGGAATTCCTTGCTGTTGGTGGTTAAAAGTTTGTTAGAGAAGGATTTGAAGAAATATTATACATGTATAGATACATAAAAATACCCATTAAATACTGGGTGCTATCTCTGGTTTCTTAGTAAGCCTTAATTTTTAGAAGACAGTATTAACAAGCGCTGCTCTCTGTTTTTTCTGCTCTTAATGCATCTTAGGTATTTTCCTAACTAAAGTCTACAGTTCAATGCTAATTAAGCTGCTATATGGTAGAGAAAAGAGAAATGTTTTCTGAAAATAAGTTACTTATTGGGGGTGGGTTTAGGACTGGTGTATAATACATTGATCTTGAATTTTCTAAAATGAAATCACTCTGTTGTAGCCTAGCGTAAGCGGAATGGATCCGCCTTTTGGGGATGCCTTTCGAAGCCACACGTTTTCAGAACAAACTCTGATGAGCACAGATCTCTTAGCAAACAGTTCAGATCCAGATTTCATGTATGAATTGGTAAGCAACATTTTTTTTGTTTTAGTGGTTTTGATTTAGGTTGAAAGTGTGTGGTAGAGTTTTTGATTTTAAATGCTTAAAATAAAGATGTGATTGGGCCACCTTTGATTCTTGTGATTATATGTCAAATAATATTGAAAGGTCTATGAACCCACTGAATTTTTTTTTTAGAGACAGAGTCTTGTTCTGTCACCCAGGCTGGGACTCCTGGATTCAAGCAATCCTCCTGCCTCAGCATCCCAAGTAGCTAGGACTAGAGGCATATGCCACTACACCTGAATGGTTTTTAAAATTTTTTCTTTGATATAGGGTCTTGCTGTATTGCCCAGCGTACTCTCGAACTCCTGTCCTTAAGCAATTCTTTGATCTCAGCCTCCCAGAGTAATGAGATTACAGACATGAGCCCCCATGCCCGGTCCATTGAAAATAATAAGAGAAAAAGTTATCTAACTATCTTAAAGTCCAATTTTTGATGAGGAGAATCAGAAACTGTCCTTTTTTAAAATAAACAAAACTATCTGTTGAAGTACTTTGTAGCTAGAAAATTAAGGAGTGATAACATTGATCAAGGCATATGGCATAGAGAATGTGACACAAAAAGAACAATTCTAAGCAATATCTGAATACATTTACCATTTGTTCTTAGGGTGTATAAACACTATTTCTTTTTTTTCCGTTTTTTTTTTTTTTTAAGACAGTCTCACTGTGTCACCCTCAGAAGAGTGCTATGGCATCATAGCTCATAGCAACCTCAAACTCTTAGGCTTAAGAGATTCTGTTGCCTTAGCCTCCCAAGTAGCTGGGACTACAGGTGCCTGCCACAATGCCTGGCTTTTTCTTTGTTGCATTTATCATTGTTGTTTAGCAAGCTTGGGCCAGGTTAGAATCTGCCAGGCTCGGTGTATATAGCCGGTACCATAACCACTGAGCTACGGGTGCTGAGCCAACACTTAACATTTCTAAGAAAAACTATTTTATTTTATTTGGTAGGGAATAAGGTCTTACTCTGTTGCCTGGCCTGGAATGCAGTGTCGTCATTGTAGCTCACTGCCAACTTCAACCTCCTGGGCTTAGGCCGACTTTCTGCCTCAGTCTCCTAAGTAGCTAGACTGTAGGTACACTCAACCATACCTGGCTAACTTACTTATCTTTTAATTTTTTGTAGAGAATGGGTTTTGCTATGTTGCTCATGCTGGTCTCAAGCTTCTGAGCTTAAGCAATCTTCCTGCTTTAGCCTACCAAAGTGCTAGGATTACAGGCATGAACCACTGTACAAGGCTCAGAAGAACTTTTTTTTTTTTTTTTTTTT
>NW_003852398.1:4046724-4052284 GCF_000181295.1 Otolemur garnettii | reverse complement strand
CCGAGCCAGAACTTTTTTTTTTGAGACAGAGTTTCACTCTGTCACCTTTGGTACAGTGCCGTGGCATCATAGCTCACATAGCCTCAAACTCCTGGGCCCACGCAATCTTGCTTCAGCCTCTGAACTAGCTGGGACTACAGGCAACTGCCATAATAATGTCTGGCTGTTTTTAGAGACAGTATCTTTGCTTTTGCTTAGGCAATCCACTCACTTTGGCCTCCCAGAGTGCTAAGATTACAGTGTGAGCCACTTGTACCTGGCCTCCAGGAAAACTTTTAAAAAGAATTTTAGTTGCATACAATTTTCTTTTTTTGAGACAGAGTCTCACTATGTCACCCTTAGTAGAGTACTGTGGCGTCACAGCTCACAGCAACCTCCAACTCTTAGGCTTAAGTGATTCTCTTGCCTCAGCCTCCCAAGTAGCTGGAACTGAGACACCCGCAACACCCGGCTATTTTTAGTTGTAGTTGTTATTGTCGTTTAGCTGGCCCAGGCCAGGCTGGAACCCACCACCTTGGTGTATGTGGCTGGTGCTGTAACCACTGTGCTAAAGGCACCAAGCCTAGTTGCATAAAATTTAAACAACATAAATATATAAAAACTGGAAAACTGAGTATACAAGTTTGTAAATTTATTAAAAACTAGTGAATCATACACTGAATGTAGGTGAATTTTATGGTATGTACGCTATACTTCAATAAAGCTGTTAAAACCAGAGGGCCTGGCATGGTGACTCCCACCTGTAATCTCAGAAGTTTGCTGGGCTAAGAAAGGAGAATCACATGAAGCCAGTAGTTTGAGACTATCCTGAGCTACATAGAGAGACCCCATCTGTACAAATAGTTTTTTAAAAAAACTAGTTTGGGTATGGTGGTACACACCTGTAATCCCAATGACTACTCCAGGGGCTGAGACTAGAGGATTGCATGAACCCAAGAATTTGAGTTTTACAGTAAGTTATGATGATCCACTGCACTCTAGCACAGAGCAAGACCCTGACTTCAAAAGCAAAGGAACAAGAAAACCACACACAGAGACACACATGCAAGCCAAGACAAAACAAAGCAAAAAACCCCAAATGAACAAATAAACCCTGGAAAACTGAAAACTTCCTCATTTCCTTCCTGAGCCTCCACCCCCCCAAACCTTTTCCCAATAGGTTACTACTGCTAACATTTTTTTCAATGCATATATAAATATATGTGTATTTTTTCAGTTGAATAATATGTTTGTAGATAACAGTATTCTGTAACTTGCTCCTTTTAACATAAAAATATATTGTGACACATTAGATTAAACTTCATTCTTTTCAATGGCTGCACTGATATTTTATTTACTCATTTATTTTTGAGACAGACTTTCACTATATTGCCCTCGGTGGAGTGCCATGATGTCACAGTCCACAGCAACCTCAAACTCTTGGGCTTAAGCCATTGTCTTGCCTCAGCCTCCCAAGTAGCTGGAAATTCATTGTTGTTTAATAGGCCCTGCTGCTTCAGTGTATGTGGCTGGCGCCCTAACCATAGAGTATGGGCGCTGAGCCTGCACTGCTATTTTAAAATCACATTTCTAAAATGGATGAGGAGCCTGAGACCACGACTTTGGGGTTGCTGTGAGCTATGACGCCACGGCACCTACTGAGGGCAACAAAGTGAGACTCTGTCTCAATTAAAAAAAAAACAACTTATAAATAAAATGCATAAGGAGTATTTTGTTCTGCATCAGCTCAAGCATTATTAATAAGGTCTTTCAAAAGATCTTATCAGTCTGTGTCTGAGGTCCAATTCTCTTTGGATTCTTCTTTCCTACTTAGAAAGACATATGCTTGTGTAAAGAAAGTAAGGTCCTCTTTATTTGCTGTTTGATTGAAGCTTATTTCTAAGGTGATCCAAAAATCTTAGAAGGATCAAGAAGTTTAAACATTTTTTTCAGAAAGAGCATTTATGATAAAGCTTAAGAGCCTTTGATATTTTAGATCATATCTAAGTCTCACAAGGGATATATTTTTCCTCTTTCATTTTTCTTATCCAAGGAAATTATGACATTATATGAAATTGTAAAGTGTCATGTCATTATCCTTTATACAGACCAAAAGTTGAGTACTGATTTTATCAATTTGGTATATGGAAGTGAGGATGGAGGCACATGTTTCCTTCCTAAAATAATGGTATGTACTTTCTTTTTTTAAACCTTTCTCAGGATAGAGAGATGAACTACCAACAGAATCCTAGAGACAACTTCCTTTCTTTAGAGGACTGCAAAGATATTGAAAATCTTGAGTCTTTCACAGATGTCCTAGATAATGAGGGTGCTTTGACCTCAAACTGGGAACAGTGGGACACATACTGTGAAGACTTAACAAAGTACACCAAACTAACCAGCTGTGACATCTGGGGAACAAAAGAAGTGGATTACTTGGGTCTTGATGACTTTTCTAGTCCTTACCAGGATGAAGAGGTCATAAGTAAAACTCCAACTTTAGCCCAGCTTAATAGTGAGGACTCACAGTCTGTATCTGATTCCCTTTATTACCCTGATTCACTTTTCAGTGTCAAACAAAATCCCTTACCCTCTTCATTCCCTGGTAAAAAGATCACAAGCAGAGCAGCTGCCCCTGTGTGTTCATCTAAGACTCTACAGGCTGAGGTCCCTTTATCAGACTGTGTCCAAAAAGCAAGTAAACCCACTTCAAGCACACAAATCATGGTGAAGACCAACATGTATCATAATGAAAAGGTGAACTTTCATGTTGAATGTAAAGACTATGTAAAAAAGGCAAAGGTAAAGATTAATCCAGGGCAACAGAGCCGGCCCTTGTTGAGTCAGGTTCATGCAGATGCGGCAAAGGAGAACACCTGCTACTGTGGTGCAGTAGCAAAGAGACAAGAGAAAAAAGGGATGGAGCCTCTTCAAGGTCATGCCACTCCTGCTTTGCCTTTTAAAGAAACCCAGGAACTATTACTCAGTCCCCTGCCCCAGGAGGGTCCTGGGTCAATTCCAGCAGGTGAAAGTAGCAGCCTTTCTGCGAGCACATTGGTCTCAGATTCATCCCAGAAAAAAGAAGAGCACAATTATTCTCTTTTTGTCTCTGACAACTTGAGTGAACAGCCAACCAAATGCAGTCCTGAGGAAGATGAGGAGGATGAGGAGGATGTTGATGATGAGGATCATGATGAAGGGTTTGGCAGTGAGCATGAACTGTCTGAAAACGAGGAGGAAGAAGAGGAGGAAGAGGATTATGAAGATGACAAAGATGATGATATTAGTGATACCTTCTCTGAACCAGGTACTACAATGCTTAGAGGCTTACCAAACTGACGTTCTGTTACTATTTTGATATAGAAAATTTTTGTTTGGATGTTTTCTTTATTTTAGTTTGGGGATTAAGTGACTTAATATCTTGGCTTGGATTATATAATTGCTTTTTTCTTTTTCTATGATTCTTTTTTATCTCTAAAATGATAATTTTGCTCATATAATAGTTCATATGCAGCAGGCTTACCCTTTATTTTTTGTTAAGTGAGTTTGTCACTTTCTTTAGCATTTCTGAAAAGATGCCAAGAATTTATCAGTTTTAAAAATATTCCAGTTTATGTGTCCCTTTACTATAGTTAAGTTAGGAATATCTAGAACAGTGAACCAAGTGATGATGGTTTATATTGGTCATGCCTGTAAACAACAAAGCCTACTTATAAATAATGTGAAAGGGAGCTTTTTGTGTTTGCTACATTTTGACATACAACATATTTTCCTGTTGAAAAAATACATGCTATAATTTGATGAGCATGAAGAAGAGTCTGCTTTATTTATATACAGTGTGTATAAATTAAAAGGACAAAGCAAACGAAATATTTGGGGAACTGGTTCCCTTAAGCATTTGCATACTTGGGTTTTGCTATTGTTGGCCTCTGTAGTTTATTTATAAAAATGGAATTGCCAAGTGGCTCACAGTTAAAAATGCACAAAGAAGTGAAGCTCTTCAAATTTAAAAGTTTTCTTCAAAAAATAGTTTTGGTATTCATAATTCTACATAGAAACTAAGTTATTAAGAAAAAACTTTATAAATTACCAGAGAGAGCCATTTTGTTATAATGACAATTGTTAGAATTTCAGGCTGTATAAATATTGATATGTAATATTCTGAAAAGTGTATAAGGCACAGTAGCTATTTGTAGCTAGTGAAGCACTATTATTGCTGAAAGTCTTTTTTGTTTTGGTGAAATCTTTCTATTACACAAATGCTTAAATTTATGCATTTGACATAAGTTATTTGATTTGGGTAGTTTCAAGTAAGCAAAAAGCACTTTATTGTGGCTGAAAAGGATTGTGCCTTTTTCTTTGGTTTACTTTCTAACTCTGGATAGTCTAGATAGAATGATTATCTTTTTACTAAATAGGAAAATTTTTGGCATCTGCTTTAAGTTGTTTCAAGAAGATGTGTCTTTATAGGTGCGAGTAATTTATATAGTTACTCCTCCTTGGAAAATCATAGTGCTGTCCATGAGTTGTTCTTAAAGTCTGACAGACCTATTGCTTTAGTCACCTATTTAGGATTAGAGTAGGAGGGTAAGGGCAGAGGAGATGGGTAGTAACTAAGGGAAATGGAAAATGTGGGGAAGGAAGTACCTTTACCAGCTGGTACTTGAAGTAATATGTAGGTCAGAGAAAATAAATTCTACCATCATGAAGGCAGCAAGGAGTATATTTTCTACCCCAGTTTTGCTTGTAGTTTTGCTTTTCTTTGACTTTTGTTCCTAGCTTCATTGAGAAATACTTGGCAAGTAAAAATAGTATACATTTAAGGTATACTACATGAAATTTTTGGTGGCAGTGGTAAAAATATTTAAGATCTACTCTCTTAGCAAATTTCAAGTACACATTACAGTTATTATTTTTTTTCTTTTTGAGACAGAATCTCACTCTGTTGCCCTGGGTTGAGTACCGTGGTGTTATACCTCACAGCAACCTCAGATTCTTAGGCTCAAGCAATTCTTTTGCCTTAATTTTCCAAGTAGCTGGGACTACACATGCCGGCCACAGCACCCGGCTATTTTTAGAGACCGGGTCTCACTCCAGCTTAGGCTGGTTTCCTGAGCTCAGGCAAACCCACCTGGGCCTCCCGGAGTGCTGGGATTACAGGCATGAGCCACCAGGCCTGGACACGCCCTTCTGTATTACAATTGTTAACTATAATCACTTTTGATATCTAGAACTTGCATATCCTGCATAACTGAGACTTTTTACGCTTTGGCCAGCATCTCACTATTTCTCCCATTCACCAGTCTTTGGCAACCACTGTTCTACTGTTTGTTCCTTTTGAGTTTGACTTTTTTCAGATTTCCGTGTAACTGGAATCGTGCAGTATTTGTCTGTTTTTGCCTGGCTTATTTTACTTAGCATAAGATCCTCCAGGTTCATCCATGTTGTTCTGGATGATAGGATTTCTTTGTAAGCCTGAGTAATATTCTATTTTGTGTGTGTTTATATATATCTCAATATTTTAAAAAAATTGTAGAGATAGAGTCTCACTATATTTCTCAGCCTGGTCTTTTTTTTTTTT
>NW_003852398.1:4032507-4046066 GCF_000181295.1 Otolemur garnettii | reverse complement strand
TTGATAGATGAGTTGATTCCATATTTGGGTATTTTTTCCTTTTTATTTTTTTGGGAGGGTCTTGCTTTGTTGCGCAGGCTAGATACAGTGCAGTCATCATAGCTCACTGCAACCTCAAACTCCCAGACTCAAGCAGTCTTCCTGTCTCAGCCTCCCAAGTAGCTGACTGTAGGCACATGCTATCAGCTAATATTTCTGGGGGTTTTATTTTGTAGAAATGGAGTCTCACTCTTGCTGAGGCTGATGTCACATCTAACTCTTGGCCTCAGGCAATCCTCCTGCCTCAGCCTTCCAAAGTGCTAGGATTATAGGCATGAGTGCCCACCCTGATTCTATATTTTGGATATTATGAATAATGTTGCAGTGAACATAGGCATGCAGATATTTCTTTGAGATACTGACTTCATTTCCTTTGGCTATATCCCCAGAAGCGGGATTGCTAGATTATGTGGAAATTCTATTTTTAATTTTTTGAGGAACCTCTGTATTGTTTTCTATAATGGCGGTACCAATTTATATTTGCCCCAGTAGTCTACAAGGATTCTCTTTTTCTATATCCATAACAATACTTACTATCTTTTATTAAACATTGTTTATTTATTTATTTATTTTTTTTGCCGTTGCAATCCTATTTGTCTATTTTTGCTTTTGTTGTCTGTGCTTTTGGAGTCATATAAAAAAAAATCATTGCCCAGATCAACATCAAGAAATTTTCCTTCTGTTTTCTTCTAGTGTCTTTACAGTTTTCAGATTTTATGTTTGTCTTTAGTTCATTTTGAATTGATTTTTGTAAATGGTGTGAGATAAGGGTCCAGTTTGATTCTTCTGCATGTGCCTATTCTATTTTCCCATCACCGTTTATTGAAAGAGACTGACCTTCACCTATCATGTGCTTCTAGCACCATTTTTGAGGATTATTTGAATGTAAATGTATGAATTTATTTCTGGACTTTACTCCATTGGTCTATATGTCTGTTTTTATACTATTTTTTTTTTTTTGAGATGGACTTTCATTCTTTCACCTAGGCATGAGTGCATAATCATATAGCTCATTGTAGCCTCAAAATCCTGGGTTCAAGTAATCCTCCTGCCTCAACTGCCCAAGAAACTGAGACTGCAGGTGTGCACTGCCACACTCAGCTAACTTTATTTCTTATATTTTTTAAGGAATGGGGTCTTGCTGTGTTGTCCAGCCTGGTCTCAAACTCTTGGTATCAAGTGATCCTCTTGCCTCAGCTTTCTCAGTCATTGGGATTGCAGGCATGAACCATTGTGCCCAGCCCATACTGTTATGACTGCTGTACCTTTATAGCAGTGGTTCTCAACCTTTGTAATGCTGCTATGTATTTTCATTGTTAAAAAGGGGTTGCAACCCACAGGTTGAGAACCACTGCTTTATAGTGTATTTTGAAATTATTTAATATGGTACCAACAGTTTTGTTGTTCTTGCTCAAGATAGTTTGAGCTCAAGCTTGCTGAGCAAGATAGTCTTGCTCAAGCTATTCAGAATTTTCCATATAAATGTTAGTGCTTTTTTCTGTTTCTATGAAAAATGCTGTTAGAATTTTGGTGAAGATTGCATTGAATCCGTAGATTGCTTTGGATATTATGGGCATTTTAACAATATTAAATCTTCCAGTCCATGAGCACAGGATGTTTTTGTATTGTGTCTTCTTCAGTTTATTATATCAGTGTGTTATGATTTTATAGATCTTTTACCTCCTTGGTTAAATGTATTCCTAAGTATTTTTTATGCTACTGTAAATATGATTGTTTTTTAAATTATTTTTTGAAGTCTTTGTTGTTTGTGTATAGGAACACAACTAATTTTGACCTGTTGATTTTGTGTTCTGCAACTTTCCTGAATTAGTTTATTACTTCTAACAGTTTGGTAGTAAATTCTTTAGGGTTTCCTATGTGTAAGATCATGTCATCTACAAAGACAATTTTAGTACTTTTCCTAATTGAATACCCTCTTTCCCTTCCTTCTTTTTGCATTATTGCTCTGGATAGGACTTCCTGTACTATATTGAATAGAAGTTGTAAGAATGGGCATCTTTTTTTTTTTTTTTTTTTTTTTTTTAGCGGGAGAGCTTTCAGGTTTTCTTTTCTTTTTTTGTAGAGACAGAGGCTTATTTTATTGTCCTCGGTAGAGTGCTGTGGCATCACGCAGCTTACAGAAACCTCCAACTCCTGGGCTTAGGCGATTCTCTTGCCTCAGCCTCCCGAGTAGCTGGGACTACAGGCACTCACCACAACACCTGGCTATGTTTTGGTTGTAGTTTGGCTGGGGCCGGGTTTGAACCCACCACCCTTGGTATATGGGGCTGGTGCCCTACCCACTGAGCCACAGGCACCACCCAAGCCTTCAAGTTTTCATCTGGGCTTCATATACATGGCCTTTCCTATATTGAAGTACATTCCTTTATATCTAATTTGTTGAGTGTTTTTATCATGAACACATGTTGAGTTTTGTTGAAATGTTCTTTTTATATTTGTTGAGATGATCACATGATTTTTATCCTTAATTCTGTTAATGCAGTGTATCACATTGGTTGATTAGATGTTGAACCATTCTTGCATCCCAGGGATAAATCCCACTTGGTCATGATGTATGATCTTTTTGTGTGCAGTCAAATTTGACTTACTAGTATTTCCTTGAGGATTTCTGCATCTGTGTTCATCAGGGATACTGGTCTATAATTTTCTTGTAGTGTCCTTGTCTGGTTTTGGTATGGCAATGATGGCCTCATAAGATGAGTTTGGAAGTGTTTTGTCCTCTTTAATTTTTCTTAAGGGTTAGAGAAGGATCAGCATTCATTATTTCTAAGATGTTTAGTAGAATTTACCAGTGAAGTCATTTGCCCCTGGGCTTTATTTTGTTGAGAGTTTTTGATTGATGATTCAATTTCCTTGTTACTGATCTGTTCAGACTTTCTATTTTCTTTTCCTTTTTCCTTTTCTTTTTTGTTTTTTTTTAGAGACAGAATCTCACTCTGTCACCCTGAGTAGAGTGCTGGGGCATCATAGCTCATAGCAATCTGAAGCTCTTGAGCTGGAGCAATCCTCTTGCCTTAGCCTCCCTAGTAGCTGGAAGTATAGGCAGGTGCCACCACGCCAGCTAATTGTTCTATTTTTTAGTAGAGAAAGGGTCTCAATCTTGCTCAAGCTAATCTCAAACTACTGAGCTTAAGCAATCTACCTACCTTGGCCTCCTAGAGTTCTAGGATTATAAGAGCCACTGTGCCCTGCCAGATTTTCTATTTTCTTTTTTTAGTTTAAAAAAATTGTATTTACTTAGAAACATTCAGAATGTCAACAAAAATGGCTGCAACTGTTTTTGCAATTACAGAGTGGTATTCAGTTAACACAATAATTGTTTTGTATAAGCTGTATCAAAGACAACTGAAGATGAAAAACTTCTATCCCCATATTTAACTAATCTGAGCTGTGCACCAATAAGAGCCTGCTTTAAATTTCCCTGCCAATTTATAATCTCCATACTGTTCCAGGCAAGGTTAATAGCTATTGAAAATAACACCAGGACAGGGCTATCTAAAGACACATTCAGTAGTGTTAACTATACCAAAAAAAATACCGTGCAGTTTAAAAACAAATCTTACACAGCCTTACATTTCATTTTTTCTCTTTAAATGGAGTTGTGTACAAGGGGGTTAGATTAAACTTTATTGGTAAGAAAGAAAACTGCACTAGAACCAACTTATTCAACATTATCATCTTTTTCTTCTCCCTTCTTTTTTCAGCCTTGATGACTCTTTTTTGCTGCATTAGCTTTTCTTTAGCTTGATATGCAGCAATTTCCTTTTTATATTTTTCCTTCAGCTTTGCAGCCTTCTTTTCATAAGGCTGCTTGTCATCCGCAGCAGTGTTATTCCATATCTCTCCCAGTTTCTCCTCAGCATCACCAATGGATGGGCCAGGATGTTCTCCTTTGTTGTTTTGAGACAGAGTCTCAAGCTGTCACCCTGGGTAGAGTGCCGTCATGGCATCCCAGCTTATAGGAACCTCCAACCTTGACCTCAGTTTTTCTGTTTTGCGTAGAGACCGGGTTTCACTTTTGCCCAGGCTAGTCTTGAACTCATGAACTCAAGCAATCCAGCTGCCTTGGCTTCCCAGAATGCTAGGATTACAGGGGTGAGCCACAGTGCCCCACCTTTTCCTTTGATTTTTTTGGGCAGTACTCAGAACAGAGGGGAAAAAAAAAAAAGGCTGAAGGAAGCCTTTTGGGTGCATTGGGATCTTTGAACTTCTTTTTTGTTTCCCCTTTGGGAGGGATGTAGATTTTCATTTTTCTTTCTCAAGGTGGGCCTTTGCCATATGTTCAATTTTTTTTTTTTTTTTTGAGACAGAGTCAAACTATGTCACCCTGGGTAGAGAGCCATGGCGTCACAGCTCACAGCAACCTCAGACTCTTGGGCTTTAGTGATTCACTTGCCTCAGCCTCCCAAGTAGCTGGGACTACAGGCTCCTGCTGCAACACCAGGCTATTTTTTGGTTGTAGTTGTCATTGTTGTTTGGCAGGCCTGGGTTAGATTTGAACCTGCCAGCTCTAGTATATGTGGCTGGTGCCCTAGTTGTTGAACTACAGGCACTGAGGCACCATATGTGCAAATTTTTCTTTCTCTTTAGCAGACATGGTCTTCTACCTCACTGAGTACTTCTTAGAAAATCCTGAGAAGCTGACTGAGGCATCTGGGTGCTTCTTGTGCTCCTCCCTACAAGTTTGCACAAAGAATGCATATGATGACATTTTTGCCTGTCTGCGTCTTAGGATCCCCTTTGCCCATGTTTAGTCATTTTTTCTGAGTGAGGCACAGAGTAGTCCAGTGCCTCTCCTGCTCTCAACTTGCCCACGCTGTCTTTATGGAGCTGAGTGTACCACTAGGGCTATGAGAGTAGGAGCCAGATGCAGCCTCCAGATTTTCTATTTTCTTTATGTTCAGTTTTGATAAGTTTCTAGGAATTTATCTATTTCTTTTAGGTAATCCAATTAGTTGAAGTATAATTGTTCATAGTCATCTCTTATGAGTTTTTATATTAGTTCTAATGTTGCCTATTTGATTTATAATTTTATTTATTTGTGTCTTCTCTCTTGCTGATTTTTTTGTGTTATTTTTGTTTTGAGACAGAGTCTCACTCTGTTGCCTAGGCTAGAGTGCAATGGCCTTAAGCCTAGCTCACAGTAACCTCAAACTCTTGGGTTCCAGCAATTCTCCTGCCTTAGTCTTCTGAGTACCTGGGACTATAGGTACCCACAATGTTGCCTAGCTAATTTTTCTATTTTTTAGTAGAGATGGGATCTTGCTCTTGCACTTATCTGGTCTTGAACTCCTGAGCCCGAGTGATCCTCCCTCCTTTGCCTCCCAGATTGTGAGGATTACCCAGCCCCTGCATCCCATAAGTTTGATATGTTGTGTTCCATTTTTGTTTGTCTCAGATATTTTTATCTCTTTTGATTTCTTTGTTCCATTGGGTATTTAATTTCTACATATTTGTGAATTTTCTGTTTTTCTTCCTGTCACTGATTTCTAGTTTCATACCATTGTGGTCAGAAAAGATATTTGGGGCCATATATGGAGGTTCACACCTGTAATCCCAGTACTTTGGGAGGCTGAGGCAGGAGGATTACTTGGGGCCAGTAGTTAGTTTGAGACCAACCTGGGCAACATAATAAAACCCCATCTCAACAACAACAAAAAAATTAGCCAGGCTTGCTGATGCCTACCTGTATTCCTGGCTACTTGGGAGACTGAGGCAGGAGGATCACTTGAACTAGGAGTTCAAGGTTTCTGGAGCCATGATTGCACCACTACACTCCAAGCTGGTGGCACAAAGAGACTGT
The DNA here is from genome assembly GCF_000181295.1 of Otolemur garnettii. Lineage (NCBI taxonomy): Eukaryota > Metazoa > Chordata > Mammalia > Primates > Galagidae > Otolemur > Otolemur garnettii. The sequence continues at coordinate 4,040,203 of NW_003852398.1, read as the reverse complement.
CTCTTAAAAGAAGAAGAAGAAGAAAGAAAAGAAAAGATACTTACGGTACTTGGTATGATTTCAATCTTCTTAAATTTTTAAACTTTTCTTATTGCCTAACATATGATTATACTAGAGAATATTTTGTTTGTGCTTGAAAAGAATGTGTATTCTGCTATCAGAGGGAATGTTTTGTGTATGTTGGTTAAGTACCTTTGGTCTACAGTGTTGTTCAGATCTATTGTTCCTTAAGGATTTTCTGTCTGAATGATCTATCCATTATGAAAAATGGGATTTTGAAATCTGCTTATATTACTATTTCTTTCTTTGGTTCTGTTAATATTTGCTCATATATTTAGGTGCTTTGATGTGGTTACACATATATTTACATTTGTTGTGTCCTCTTGTTGAATCAACTTCTTTGTCATTACATAAAGACTGTTTTGTTTCTTGTGATAGTTTTTGATTTAAAGTCCATTTTATCTGATACAAATATAGCCACCCTTTTAAGTTGCCATTTATTTATATGGAATATCTTTTTCTATTCCTTCACTTTCCTTTTTTATATTTTGGGGGGGATTGAGACGGAGTCTGACTTTGTTACCCTGGTTAGAGTGCTATGGCACCATACCTTTCAGCAACCTCAAACTCTTGGGCACAAGTGATCCTCTTTGCCTCAGCCTTCTGAGTAGCTGAGACTACAAGTGTCTGCCATAATGCTTGGCTAGTTTTTCTGTTTTTTGTAGAGATAGGGTCTTGCTCTTGCTCAGGCTGTTCTTGAACTCCTGAGCTCAAGCAATCCACCTGCTTTGGCCTCCTGAATACTCTTTCACTTTCAACTTACGTACTCCTTTAAGTGAAAGTGAGTCTCTTACTGGCAGCATATACTTGGTTCTTCATTTTTTAATTTACTCAGCTACCTTATCTTTTTATTGGATATTGATAGGTAAGGATTTACTGTTGTCATTTTGTTAATTTTTTTCTGTTTTGTTTCTTTGTTACTTTCCTCCCCTCTTGCCTTCCTTTGTGATTTTTTAATTTTTTTTTGCTTTGAATCTTTTTTTTTTTTTTATCTTTTGTGTGTCTAGTACAGGTTTTTTTCTTTTTGACTACCGTGGTACTTACAAAAACGTAACAGCTGTTTTATGCTGACAACGATTTAACTTCACCTGTATATAACAACTCTACACTTTACATTTTATGTTATGGACGTCACAATTTACATCTTTTAATATTGTATATCCATTACCAAATTATTACCTCTGTGGTTATTTTTAGTACCTTTGTCTTTTAACTTTTATATTAGAGTTAAAAGTGTTTTGTATACCACCATACAGTATTCTGAATATGACTATTCATACTTTTACACAGTGAATTTTATACTTTTACAGATTTACTTGTTATCTTTTCATTTGAACTTAAAGAACTTCCACTAGCATTTCTTAAAATGTATGCCTAATGGTGATGAACTCTTTCAGCTTTTTTGGGGTGGGAGGGAAGTTTTTATCTAGTCTTCGTTTCTGAAGGACAGATTATTTAGGTATAGTATTCTTGTTTGTCAAGGTTTTTTCTCCCCTTACAGCACTTTGAATACATCATCCCACTCTCATCTAGCCTCAAAGATTTCTGTTGAGAGAACCACTATAGTCTTACAAGTCTTATGAGGGTTTCTTGTTTCTAACAAGTTACTTTTCTCTTGGTACTTTCTTTTTTTTTTTTTTTTTGAGACAGAGCCTCAAGCTGTCCCCCTGGGTAGAGTGCCATGGCATCACAGCTCACAGCAACCTCCAACTCCTGGGCTCAAGCGAGTCTCCTGCCTCTGCCTCCCAAGTAGCTGGGACCACAGGCGCCCGCCACAACGCCTGGCTATTTTTTTTTTGGTTGCAGCCGCCATTGTTGTTTGGCGGGTCTGGGCTGGATTCGAACCCGCCACCTTAGGTGTATGTGGCTGGCGCCTTAGCCACTTGAGCCACAGACGCTGAGCCTTGGTACTTTCTAAATTCTTATTTCCTTTGACTTTTGGGAATTTGATGATAATATGTCTTGATGAAAATATTTTCATGTTTAATACATTTATTGTTATTTGAGCTTGATGAATCTGGATGTTCATTTGTCTTTCCAAATTTGGGACATTTTATGTCATTCATTCTTTTTTTTTTTTTTTTTTTTAGAGCAATAGGGTTTTTTGTTGTTGTTTTGTTTTTGAGACAGTTTTACTTTGTTGCCCTCAGTAAAGTGCTATGGTATCATAGCTCACAGCACCCTTAAACTTTTGGGCTCAAGTGATCCTGTTCCTTCAGCTTTCTGACTAGCTGGGACTACAGGTGCCTGCCACAGTGCCTGGCTAATGTTAGAGACAAGGTCTCACTCTTGCTCAGGCTGATCTCAAACTCCTGAGCTCAAGCTATCCACTTGCCTCGGCCTCCCAGAGTGCTAGAATTATAGGTGTGAGCCACTCTGTTTGGTCAGGAGACAGGGTCTTATTCTATGACTGAGGTTGGAGAGCAGTGATACAGTTCTAGCTTACCATAATGTCCTGAGCACCCTCCTAGCCTCCTAAGTAGTTAGGACTATAGGCACTCACCACCACACTTAGCTAATTTAAAAAAAATTTTGTCACAGAGTCTTGCTGTGTTGCTCAGGCTGGTCTCAAACTCCTGGCCTCAAGTGATCCTCTTGCCTTAGCCTCCCAAAGTGTTGGGATTATAGGTATGAGCCACTATGGCTGGCATCGTTGTTTCTTTCAGTAAGCTTTCTGTGCTATACTCTTTCTCTGCTCCTTCCAGTATTCCTATAAGGTATGTATTGTTATGTTTGATGGCATCTCCTAAGTCCCATTGGCAGGCTTTTATCACTCTTACTCTTTTACTTTTTGTTCGTTTAACTGGATAATTTGAAATAACCTGTCTTTGAGCTCACTGATTATTTTCTCCTGCTTAGCTCAAGTCTTTGGTTGAAGCTCTGTGTGGAATTGTTTAGTCATTGCATTCTGTGGCTCTGGATTTCATTTAGTTATCCATGTCCTCTTATAGCTCACAGAGCTTTATGACAATTATTTTGAATTGTTTATGAAGCATTTCATAGATCTTCTTTATTTTGGATGATTTGCTGGTGCTTTATTTTGTTCCTTTGCTAGTGTCATGTTTTCCTGATCATTCATGATCATTGTGGCATTGAATTTGTATCTGTGCATTGGAATATGTAAGCACCTCTTCCAGTTTTTACAGACTGGAGTTGCCAGGGAAAACCCTTTATTTGTCAGTCCATTCAGAGATTCTGGTGGGCCCGCTGAACGAGTCTTCAGACAAGCTTGTTGCTAGACAGCTATAGTCTTTGAATTGGCTGGCCTGATGCCTAGGTCAGGGGGCAGGTGAACCTGGCACCTGGATCTGTAGCGGCAGTATTGATGCCTGGATTTGTGGGAGCAGGCCTGAAGTCTAGGTCCACAGGAGTTGACCTGACACTGGGAGGGTTTTGAGTCTATAGGGGCTTGCCTGGTGCCTATATCTGCAGGGGTAGATGGTACTGACTCCACAGGAGTCAACCTGGCACTGAGGTCCACTAGCACAGTCTAGTTCCTGGGACTGTGAGTGTGGGCCTAGAGACTGCGTCTTCAGGGGTGGACCATGATCCTAGGTCTACAGGTACCTGCCTGGTGCTGCAATGGGCTTCCAGGGATATGAGGGCTATCTTGGGACCATGGGAGCCATCCTGGAGTTTGGGGTCATGCTTTTCTTTGCCTTTTAACACATTATTGACCAGCAATTTTATGCAGAATCTATCCCTTATCACCAGCTATTATTTCGTAATTGCGTATGAAAGGAAACAAAGCTGATACATCTTCTATATGATACCATTCCTTCATCTAGGAATAACTCCTGGCTTAGTACATGGAAAGACTGAAATTCGTTTTGTTTTTTTGAGACAGTCTCATTTTGTTGCCATCAATAGAATGCTGTGGCCTCACAGCTCACAGTAACCTCAAACTCTTGGGCTTATGTGATTCTCTTGCCTCAGCCTAAAGACTGAAATTCTTTATAAAGTCTGTCTTCACTAGATGTAGCTTATGAATTACCACTACAATGAAAAAATGTAAGAATTTGCTCGAAGCTCATTCTGGTCATAGTTTAAGGAAATACTGGAATTTCAAGCAACGGATCCATTGACCAGTAATCTCTCCAATGTGATTTTTTTTATTTGTCCTATCAATATTAATAAAATGAGAAACAACTTTTTTTTTTTTTGGCCGGGGCTAGGTTTGAACCCGCTACCTATGATATATGGAGCCAGCGCCCTACTCCTTTGAGCCACAGATGCTGCCCTGAGAAACTTCTTTATATCGCTAGTGGTGACTTATGTCCATGGCAAAGTTTTAGCAGAGTTTTTATGAAATAGTTCCATTTGGTGGTGGTGTAAATTGATTTGAAAAGCAACTAAATTTAAAAAAATTATAAAAAAGTAAATCTGTCACTTCACTGATATCTGTAGATGACCAAGTTCAACAGTTATACTTAAAATGTTTGTATAATCCTTTATGGTTGGTGTAATATCATTTTCAGTTCACTCTTCCTAAAAATGACTTTTACTATCAGATTCTATTACATTTCTTTTTTGGCTATTTTGGTGGTCTAATATCAGATTCATAACTGTTTTCTGATAAACTATCATTTTCCAGATCACTACAAAATATTTCAGAATCACTTGGACAATCATGTAAAGTATCCATATATAATTCATTGAAAAATTCTTCACTGTCAAAACCCATCATGGTTGAAACTTTTACAATACTAGAATTGTGATAGAAACCTGAATATTTAGAAAAATACTTTTTTTTTTTTTTTTTTGAGACAGAGTCTCACTATGTCCCCCTAGGTAGAATGCTGCCCTGGGTGTCACAGCTCACAGCAACATCAAACTCTTCGGCTGAAGTGATTCTCTTGCCTCGGCCTCCCAAGTAGCTGGGACTACAGGCGCCTGCCACAGCCCCCAGCTATTTTTTTGTTGCAGTTGTCATTGTTATTTAGCTGACCTGGGTCAGGTTCAAACCTGCCATCCTCAGTGTATGTGGCTGGCATCATAGCCACTGTGCTACGGGTGCTGAGCCAGAAAAATAATTTTTTTATAATAAAGTGAACATATCTGAACACTATCAAGAAGGCTTTTATAATATCCTTCTTGTATTACCCTTTGTTTTTAAAATTGCAATAACTAATGCAAGTGCAAGCACACAAGGTAACTCGTGACTGGTCAATTATAAAGTATCCTTGATCCTTTTTGGGTTCTATCTGAATGTGAGATAAGGAGTTGATAATGAGAGGTTACGTGATTATTTGATCTCTGTTTTTTAATTTTCTTAGACCTTTGACTCTAACAGGGAGAGGAAACCAGCATTGTAGTTGGTGTTGTCCTGTCATTCCACATTTTCTTCCTTTGTCCTTTTTACAAGAACCCTTATTTGTTCCCCTCCTGGTCTCACATAAATAGGCAATGGTTTTATGAATTAGCTGGTACTAATTCATAAATTAGTGGGGTGAAGTTCTCTTCTTGGCCTGATCTGACAGTGATGTTAGATTTCTGGATGGCATTTACGTCATTCACTTCCAGTTGACTTTAAGTAAAACTCTTTTTGGTTGATGTTAATTGGATGGTTTTCATAAATGTTAATGAGTAACAATCTCATTGTATTCAAACTTATAATTTCAAAATTGTATTAATTTTATGATATTATTTGAGCTTTATTCACATTCGCTAATAAAAATTTCTCCTTTTCTTGGAAAAAGTTAAATAAGTGACTTTGGGGACACAAAATGAATTATTGATGAGAAACAGAAAGAAAGAAATTCTTTGAATCAAAAGAGTAAGGGATAGCTGTAGTTTCTTTAGCGTGCTAGTTTTAGGGTAGGTTGATTGGTTTGATTTATAGCATACAGTTTACAAAGGCCCTTTTGTGTTGACTAGCTCCCTTGATGCTATTTCTTGGCAGATGTCTATAACAGTTCATGAGCCTACAGAGTTTCAGGAAAGGTGCAAAATAGAGTTTTAGTCCCTGTTCTGGACTGTCTCCCAAGTTTTAATAGAGCCTATTCTGTGAACAGGCTAGAACTGTTTGGGGTCATGAAATTACATGGTTCTATGAGTAAGAACTGGATTCCCAGAATAAAAACTTACTTTGTAATCTACACTAAATGTTTTCATAGTTGACTTTACTAGCTTAATGGCAGTAGTCTGCACTAACCAAAGATGTGTGATTAGAGTTTAAGCAGTAAATGTATCTTTTGGACCTCGACCTCCTTTTTATAATTTTATCAGGAAGAAATGAGTTAGATCAGTATGGCAGTATGTCAGACGAAAAGGGAAAGGGCTCCATGAAAAATGTTCTATTAAACAAAACTATTGATTTGTTAAAATTATTTGAGTGTTTACTTTGGTATCAGGCACTGTGTGTATTAAGTATTGGCTGTACAGGGACATATATTTCTCATGGCAAAATTCATCCTTTTTACAGTGGTACACTTCTGTGAGTTTTGACAAATGATGTGGTCATAACTACCATCATAGTCAAGATACAGAATAGTTTGATCACTCCTCAAATTCCCTCATATTCCTTTATAGACATTCCCTTCCTCTGCCTCCAACCCTGGGTAACCACTGTGTCCCAATGGTCAGAATGTCATATAAATGGAGGTGTACTACTGATTCTTACTCCAAAGAAAACTTGCTAAAAATTCTAAATTTAAACTTTCCTCCCAAATGAACAGGTATCATCACACTCTTAGGGATAGTTCCAGAGGAGTCATGTATTCAGGAGAGATAATGACCATTTTGATTAGCCAGTGCCACTTAATTTTTCCTAGTTACTTTAGGTTTGGGATTATGTACATTCTGTGCATATGGAATACATCTGAGAAGATTCTATGAGGATATTTTAGGTTAGGATATTATAGGTTATCCTATATTGAGTCTGATCAAGAGTGTTCTGGCAGCTCAGAATTAAGTATTTTCTAAAACATCCCCAATAGTAGCGGAAATACTCTCTTCTTTAAAAGTGAATTGCAATTGATACAAATTTGCTTCTAGGAAAATATTAGCTAGAATTGGTATATAAGTTTTTATTTGATAGCTTGCATGAAAACTGTCATCTTTTGTACTTTTATAAAAGGGATAGGGTGGGAGGTAGGAAGAAAACCACTGCTGCCTCAGTAAACGCCACCTTAGTAGGACAGTATCACAGAAACACACACAGATTTCTGTCTAGAATGTTTCAGATACATAACTCTTAGAAGGAAGACTCTTAAAAGTCATAATGTTTAAGTACCATTATCTAATGATACTTTTGATGTTCTTATAACTATATTTGTTTTCTCAATCCTATGTTAGTATTATATACTAACTTATGAAAATCAAAGAGAAACCCAAGGACTATAAACAGTGTATTTATCTATGTTTATTAGTCTGTGAATATTTTATAAGTCAGAGATTTGTATATTAAAAGTTATCTTGTAGGCCTAATATGCCAATGGTGTTTTCAGATGAAAGGAAATCTACCTTCCTTTTTTTTTTTTTAGAGACAGAGTCTTACTTTGTTGCCCTGGGTAGAGTACCGTGGCATCACAGCTCATAGCTCTTGGGCTTAGGTGATACTCTTGCCTCAGCCTCCCAAGTAGATGAAACTACAGGCACCCACCACAATGCCTGGCTATTTGTTTTCTTTGTTGCA
>NW_003852398.1:4029957-4031852 GCF_000181295.1 Otolemur garnettii | reverse complement strand
CCAAAAATCAGGACTTTTTTAAAACGCCATGGGACACGGGACAAATTGAAAAGCGGGATGTCTGGTCACCCTAGTTTAGTGTCACTTTAAATAGAGGTACTAAAACCATAATGATTACTCAGTATACCAAGGTATTTAACCCTTCCTAGCAAATTGGACAGGGGAACTATAGAGCTGCTGTATTTTTATGACTTCTTTTTGCTCAAATAGCTTTTACCAATTTATCACCCAAACCCAGAGGAAGGATTTTATAAATACTACTTCATTTCTCGTCCCTTCTTATTTTACTTACCTCATCCAGGAAACAACCCAGAGGCTGCTGCTGCTTCCTGACCCTTCACAGTTCCTGTAACCAGAGGGTTGGGGAGAAAGTTCGTGGGCTTCAACATTTCTTTATTCCATTTTCATCCAATGCCCAGACCTATGGAAATCAAAGTAGTAGTGAGGAGAAAAGACAGAAGGAATAGTTACAGAGAAAAGAAGTAGTAGTAGAGAAGAGTTGAATGCCTATAGTAGGAATCAGGAGATGTTTATAATCTTCAGTAGGTTAAATTTAAAAATTATGAACTTAGGAAGCTGTGACAAAGTAGAATTCCTCCTGCATAGATGTTATTTATTTTACTTTATTTTTTTCAGTTTTTGGCCGGGGTTGGGTTTGAACCCTCCACCTCCGGCATATGGGGCCGGTGCCCCACTCCTTTGAAACACAGGCGCCACCCTGCATAGATGTTATTTTTACATTAACTCAAAATCTTTACTGAAAAAGGTGAGGAGGGGAACTGCTAGTAAGCTTAATGGTCAATAAACAGTTTAGTATTCACTCCTGCCACAAATCTAAGTTGCTAAAGATTTTTGAGGATAGAAGTTGTATTGAGGTATATTTGTATCCCTAAATTTTCCCTTTCCACTAGGGAAAGGGAAACTACAGGCATAAGCTGTAGTAGAGTACCCAGGTCTGTACTCTACTGTCAGTGAATAATTACTGAGTTTTTGTCTTCAGATCGATTTTCTACCAGAAATGAAAAGATAAGTCCAATGAATAATTCCTTGTACTGGAGAGTTGTTTAGGATACTGTAGAAATTCAGAGAACAGAGCCATTCCCATCCTTTTTACCTGGAATAATAATAGGGCAAGTCTTCTATAATGTTATTTTAGCAACCAAAGAGCTTTCAAACAAGGCAATCCTTACTTGTTGGGACTTTGTATGTGTCTGACAAATGTATTATGTCTGGACAAGTTTTCAGACATAGCCCTACGGCGTCTTGGTTTGGGTAAAATATCCAAACTACCTTTTGAACACATATTATAATCTACCATTGCAGTCCATTTCTGATATTTGAGATGCTTAGTACTGCCATACAAATAACTAAGAATCTATTGTACTGGGACTAGAAACTCTAGGGTCGAGAAGAACCTTGTAAAAGGTTGGAATTATGCCTCTCACTCCCATTTCTTACAGTCACAGTGTGAAAAGGAGAGGAAAGTAGCTCTTCCTGGATAGTTTTTTAAACTTGCCAAGACTTCGGAAAAGAAAAGGTGGTAGGGGAGTGAATGGTTTAAAATGTGGCTGTGGAAAATGTATCTCTTGTTACTTATAATGATCTAATTTAAACGTCTTTTAAATTACAGGAAAATATGCAGTAAAGAAGTCACGGAGAACTGATGTAGAAGACCTGACTCCAAATCCTAAAAAACTACTCCAGATAGGCAATGAACTACGGAAGCTGAATAAGGTGATTAGTGATCTGACTCCCGTCAGTGAACTTCCCTTAACAGCCCGGCCAAGGTCAAGGAAGGAAAAAAATAAGCTGGCTTCCAGGTAAATGTTAATATTATTCACTTATATGTAATAATATAGTTATTACATATACTTATATATGTAATAATATATTAC
>NW_003852398.1:4026186-4028758 GCF_000181295.1 Otolemur garnettii | reverse complement strand
TTTGTCCTTCATAACCACTGGTCCATTTTCTGTCCTCATAGTTTTACCTTTTCCAAAATGTTATATAGATGGAATATACTGTATGTAGTCTTCTGAGTTTGGCTTTTTTCACTTAACATCATGCATTTGAGATTCATCCATAGTGTTGTGTGGAGTAATAGCTTTGTTCCTTTTTATTGCCAAGTACTGTTTCTTTTTAGGACTGTATTACAGTTTATTCAATAATTGAGGGATGTTTAGATTGCTTCCAGTTTGGGGCTGTTATGAATAAACCCTCTGTAAATACTCACTTACAGATGTTTGTGTGAACATAAGTTTTCAATATATCCCAAGCATATATATTTAACTTTATAAGAAATTGACCAACTATTTTCCAAAGTAGCTGTATATTTTATATAACAGCAACATATGAAGGTTCCATTTGCTTTACATCCTCCACAACATTTCGTATTGTCAGTTTTTGTTTATTTTCGTTTTTTTAGCCACTATCATAGGTATGTACTGGTCACAGCTTTATGTTTGAAATGTGTGCTTTATTTTCGAAAGTTAATTTGGATAAATGTGGTTTTTGGTAAGTCAATTTTTTGATAAATATCAGTAGGCGGTGGTTTTTGGATGCTATTAGAAAATGTCTGACAACAGCAAAAAATAATATTCTGAATATTTACTTAAAAATGAAAGTGAACTAATTGCTCCTTCCTTTTACAGAGCTTGTCGGTTAAAGAAAAAAGCCCAGTATGAAGCTAATAAAGTGAAATTATGGGGCCTCAACACAGAATATGGTAAACTTAAACTTTTAAGAATATGATTAAACTCCTATTACTTTGCTGACCTTTTTCTTTGGTTTTGTTATTTGCTTTCCCTGCATTCTGCCCATATTTAGGCTAGTTCCCTATTTGTTTATCCATTTAGTAACCCACATGCTCACTTTTATTTATTCTTCTCCTCTATTTAGTGTAAGTGTCTGTATTTGTGGACTCCTAAGTCACATGTCATCTGTGTCTGTGCTAACAACCTGATCCACTTGTAACCATTGTTATTTCTTACTTCTATTTTATAATAGTGCTGCTGGGTTAGCCAGTTTTGTTGACTGATTTTAATATTTCCCTTAAATTGAATAATGATATTTTAACATTTGTTTGATCACTCATTGGCATTGTCTCTGTAATTGTTAAAATACAGATTTCTAGGCTTTTCTCCTAGATCTTCTGAATTGGAATCAGATAGAATCTAGAAATCCAATTTTAACACTTTCCAGCTTGTTTTTATGCAACCAGCCTGGTGCATATTTGGTAACTATTGTGCTCGTGTAAACCAGAGTGCTTCTCAGTCTTTCACATCACAATACATACAGAAAATTTACATCTCTAAGACATCATGGAGTATAGCAAGAGTAAGGTATTCACAGGAGGAGGCCCCTGTGTTATCTCACATACCTGGAACCCTTTTACAGTACATTAGAGGACTGGGAAACTCTAGCTTTGATCTTGTGATAAGAACCACCCCTTCCCTTCTTCCTTAACCTGTTTAAGCCTAATTTAGAGTTGGTATGTTCCTTTGCCTCTAAAATTGTTGAGTCTGAAAATGGAACAGTGTGCAAAATCATTAAATTATTCGTTTCTAGAGAACTTTTATTTTGAGACCAAGCCTCACTCTGTGCCCTAGGTAGAATGCCATAGCATAATAGCTCACAGCAACCTCAAACTCTCGGGCTTGAGCAATCCTCTTGCCTCAGCTTCCCAAGTAGCTCCAGAGGTCCTCAAACTTTTTAAACAGGGGGCCAATTCACTGTCCCTCAGACCGTTGGAGGGCTGGACTGCAGGCCCTGGGATGAGTCAGCTGCTAAGCAGGACAGGCAGCGGTGGCAAAAACACCTGGTGTGCCCGATAAATGTCCTCAGCGGGCCGCATGTGGCCTGTGGGCTGTAGTTTGAGGACGCGGGATAGGCTATAGGCATGAGCCACCATGCCTGACTAATTTTTCTCTTTTTGGTAGAGAGAGGGTCTCATTCTTTCTCATCTGGTCTCTAACGCCTGAGCTCAAGTAATCTACCCTTAGCCTTAGCATACCAAAGTGCTAGGATTATAGGCATGAGCCACCGTACCCAGCTTAATTTTATTTATTTATTTATTTATTTATTTATTTTGTGAGACAGAGTTCTATTGTGTCGCCCTTGATAGAGTGCTGTAATGTCACAGCTCACAGCAATCTCAATCTCTTGGGTTTAAGTGAGGCTTTTGCCTCAGCCTCCAAAGTAGCTGGGACTAGGAGTGCCTGCCACAACACCTGGCTATTTTGTTGTTGTCATTGTTGTTTTAGCACACCTGGGCCAGGTTCGAACTTGTCTGCTTCAGTGTATGTGGCTGGCACCCTAACCACTGAGCTATGGGTGCCGAGCCCGTAATTTATTTTTGAATTTTAAAGTAACCTTACATTCTTAGAATAAAACTCTGCTTCGTTATGATATATTTTTCTTTTTATATTGGAATCTATCACTAATATTTTGTAGTAATTTATTCTAATTTTTTGGTCAGATTCCATTGTTAATGCTTTGTTAAGGTTTTTTTTTTTT
>NW_003852398.1:4021847-4025819 GCF_000181295.1 Otolemur garnettii | reverse complement strand
AGCTGGGACCACAGGCGCCCGCCACAGCACCGGTCATTTTTTGGTTGCAGCCATCATTGTTGTTTGGCGGGCCCGGGCTGGGGATTCGAACCCACCACCTTAGGTGTATGTGGCTGGCGCCTTAGCAGATTGAGCCATAGGCGCCGAGCCAGATTTTTTTATTTTTAGTAGTGACAGGGTCTTGCTCTTGCTCTGGCTCAAATTCCTGAGCTCAAGAGATCCTTCTACCTTGGTTTCACTGAGAACTAGGATCACAGGCATGAGCCACCACACCTGCCTCTCTTTCTCTTTTTTGAGAAAGTTGGATAAGATCAATTTTATTTATTTATTGTGTCTATAATAGAATTTGCCTTTGGATTTTGTTTTAGGAAGATTTTTTTTATATATATTTTCAATTCCTTTACTAGAAATAGGCTATTTGGATTTTTATTTTATTTTTTATTTTGTTTTTGTTTTTGTTTTTTGAGACAGTCTTAGTATGTCACCCTCAATAGAGTACTATGGCAATACAGCTCACAGCAAGCTCAAACTCTTGGGCTTAAGTGATTCTCTTGCCTTAGCCTCCCAAGTAGCTAGGACTACAGGTGCTGCTACAACTATTTTTTGGTTGTAATTGTCATTGTTGTTTAGCTGGCCCAGGCCAGGCTCGAACCTGCCAGCCTTGGTGCATGTGGCTGGCACAGTAACCACTGTGCTACGGGCTCTGAGCCATATTCAGATTTCTAATTTCTCATGTCAATTTTAAGTTGTATTTTAAAGAAATTTGTCCATGGGCGGTGCCTGTGGCTCAAGGAGTAGAGCACTGGCCCCATATATGTACCGGGGGTGGTGGGTTCAAGCTGGACCTTGGCCAAAACTGCCAAAAAAAAGAAAAAAATTGTCCATTTCATTCAAGTGCTTGGCTTTTTAGCACAGTGTTTTCTTATTATACTTTTAATATCTGTAGATTCTAAAGTGATAACCCCTTTTTAATTCCATATATAAGTGAGTGGTGTTTTATCTGATTTTTCATGATAAGTCTGTCTAGGTGGCAATGTGTGTGTGTAGCTTTGTTGATAGTCTTTTGAAGTAATCAAATTTTGGCTTTCTTTCCTATTTTTTTAGAGACAGAGTCTCACTTTGTCATCCTCAGTAGAGTGCAGTCGCATCACAGCTCACAGCAACCTCCAGCTCTTGGGCTTAGGCTATTCTCTTGCCTCAGCGTCCTGAGTAGCTGGGACTATAGGCACCTGCCACAATGCCCGGCTATTTTTTGTTGTTGTTGTTGCAGTTTGTCCGGGGCTGGGTTCGAACCCACCGCCCTTGGTATATGGGGCCTGTGCCCTACTCACTGGGTCACAGGCACCGCCCCAAATTTTGGCTTTGTTAATTTTCTTTATTGTGTATTTGTTTTCTGTTTGTTGTTTTGATTTATGCTTTTTCTTTATTGTGTATTTGTTTTCTGTTTGTTGTTTTGATTTATGCTTTATGATTTATGTTTGCATTGATTTATGCTTTTTATTTATTATTTCCCTCCTGCTACTTAATTTTGGTTAACTTCACTCGTTTTTAAGCTTGTTAAGGTAGAAAAATATGTTTTTAAAGCTCTTGTCTTTGAAGGACTTGGTTTCATTTATTTAATAAACATTTGCTAAGATCTTGTGGTTTGATACAGTAGGTACTACCATTTGTCTTAAAGCAGTGAAGTCAAGTAGCTTATAAGATAGTGGACATCAGTGCATGTCAACAGTGTGTTGTCTTTTTTTTTAAATTGCTTTTCAGAATTAAAGATGGGTCTTGCTATGTTGCCCAGGCTGGAGCACAATAGTTATTTACAGGGTGATCCTAGTACACTACTGCCTCAAACTTCTCAAGTTATCCTTCTGTTTCAGCCTTTGAGTATCTGGGATGCCAGGCACATACCACCATACCCAGCCACAATGGGTTGTAACAGGTGCCACATAATACTCAGTGATCTCAAGGTGCAAAAAAAAAGCTATGTCATTTGAAATTAGTCTCTTTGGAAGAAAGCATATAACCATCACTGCTTAATGTTTTCTTACATGTTCTCCATTTTTAAATTGAATATCTGTTATTACATAATTAAAAGGAAATTCTTCCATGTTAGTGACATGTTCCAAGTGTTTTGTTCTGTCTTACAGATAATTTATTGTTTGTAATCAATTCTATCAAGCAAGAGATTGTAAATCGGGTACAGAATCCAAAAGAGGAGAGAGGACCCAACATGGGGCAGAAGCTTGAAATCCTCATTAAAGATACTCTGGGTAAGAAGAATTCATAAACGAAGAATAATGTGTAGTATAAGATACATAATTCAAGGGACTGTTAAAAATTCCTTTAGTTTAAGGGAAAAGTCAATTGTTCTCATTGTAGTTATTCTCCATTATGAGTATTAGTATCTTTTGAGATTTACTGTTCATTAAACATGTTCTGCTCATTACTATAATTTGTAATTTAGACTTAATCAACTAAACAGTTTTAACACTTAAGAAAAGCAAACATCTAGCAATTTTAACCTTCCATAGGGTGAAAATCGTCCCTCAACTGTCAAGCCTGCATTTTGCACTGTAGTAGGGATTCTTTTCTTTTCTTTTCTTTTTTTTTTTAGAGACAGAGTCTTACTTTGTCACCCTTGGTAGAGTGATATGGCGTCACAGCTCACAGCAACCTCTAGCTCTTAGGCTTAGGCAATTCTCTTGCCTTAGCCTACTGGGCGGGGTTCGAACCCGCCACCCTTGGTATATGGGGCCGGCACCCTATTTACTGAGCCACAGGTGCTGCCCTATAGTAGGGATTCTTAGCTCATTCATTTTGCTTAGTAATACATTTCACAGGATTTCAACAAACTTGGCTGTCTGTTTCTCATCCCTGAATGGAGGACACAATGTGGGAGGATCAGAGAAGCAGACATCCAGAAGTCAGGAGACTAGATAGCTGGTATAAACGTAAGAGGTAGGGCAATTAAGTCACAAACTTATCCTAGAAAACATGCTACATACCCCATTGCTGAGTATCACTATGATCACCTTCAGAGTACTCCCCTTGGGAAGCTGTGCACCCATATAAGCACCTAGTCTACCCTTCAAAGCAGTTTGGGGACTCTTTTTCTGGAATGGCCATCAGAGCTGTAGTCATATGAGGTCTGACAATGAAGTTTGTGAACTCATCCTAGAAAAAGTACTACATATTTCATTGCTGAATATCACTACAGTCACCTTTGAAGTGCTCACCTATAATGATACTCAGCAGTGTAGTAGGGACTCATCCATCCTTTTCTACGATGAGTTCCAGATGAGAACTTGAAAGGTCCAGCAGCTTTGCTGATATAGGAGCAAATCGCTTTATAAATCAGTGGCATCCTGGACATTGCAGCCTAATACAGTCCATGAAAATTTCAAAAAGAGGACAGCGCCTATGGCTCAAGGAGTAGGGCACCGGCCCCATATACCAGAGGTGGCGGATTCAAACCCAGCTCCGGCCAAAAACTGCAAAAAAAAAAAAAAGAAAATCCCAAAAAGAAAGTTAACAAAATAAAAGGTCAAATGTTTGTCTTACACAATATTATATTGAAAACTGTCTTAGGTGAAGAGTAGAGCCTAAACATCAACTATCTGAGCTCAAGAGATCCTCCTGCCTCAGCCTCCCGAGTAGCTGAGACTACAAGCGCCTGCCACAATGCCTAGGTTTTTATTTTTGGCTGGGGCTGGGTTTGAACCTACTACCTCCAGCATATGGGGCCGGCACCTGACTTTTTGAGCCACAGGCGCCACCTTTTTCTTTTCTTTTCTTTCTTTCTTTTTTTTTTTATAGAGAGACTGAGTCTAGCTCTAGCTCAGTCTGGTCTGAAACTCCTGAGCTCAAGTCGTCCACCCATCTTAGCCTCCCAGAGTGCTATGATTATAGGCATTATTTATTATTTTTATTTTTAGACAGTCTTACTCTGTTGCCCAGGTTAGAGTGCTGTGGCATCAG
>NW_003852398.1:4018208-4019983 GCF_000181295.1 Otolemur garnettii | reverse complement strand
CCATGACACCCGGCTATTTTTTGGTTGCAGCCGTCATTGTTGTTTTGGCAGGCCTGGGCTGGTTTCGAACTCACCAGCTCAGGTGTATGTGGCTAGCGCCTTAGCTGCTTGAGCCATAGGTGCCAAGCTGAAAAATTTTTTATGAGATTCTGATCATGATGTTTTTCTGTTGCTCATTTATATTTAAAATTAGTTTTTCTGAACTTTAAAAATAATTTTTTTTTTTAATTTTTAGAGGTAGGGTCTCACTATATTGCCCAGGCTGATTTCAAACTTTTGGGCTCAAAGGATCTACCTATCTCAGCTTCCTGAATACCTAGGACTACACCTGGTTTAAACTTTTGAAAGAAGGTTTGGTTTTGAATAGCTTTTCTAGGTGGGGTGTGGTAGTTCATGCTTATTACCCGAGCTACTCAGGATGCTGAGGCAGAAGCGTTGCTTCAGCCCAGGAGTTAGAGGTCTCAGTAAGCTATGATGACAGCACTGCACCCTAGCCTGGGCAACAGAGTGAGACTCTGACTTAAAAAAAAGGAAAGAGAGAGAAGAATGGGGAAAAATTAAAAATATAAAATTATTAGGTTTTATAGCTTCACAGAGTCTCTCTACTTATCAATTAATTTTAAAAGGCATGGCAGCTTGCTTTCTGAGAGAGATTTCTTGTTCTGCTGCCCTCTGTCATTCTGTACCATTCCTTTTTTTGTTCCTGTCTTGATCTTACCAGTGCTGACTTTTTTTTTTTTTGGAGGCAGAGTTTCACTGTGTCGCCCTCGGTGAGTGCTATGGCATCATACCTCACAGCAACCTCAAACTTCTGGGCCCAAGTGATTTTCCTGCCTCGCCTCCCAAGTAGCTGAGACTACAGGCACCTGCCATAACACCCAGCCATTTTTTGGTTGTAGTTGTCATTGTTGTTTGACAGACCTGGGCTGGGTTCGAACCCGCCAACTCCAGGGTATGTGTCTGGTGCCCAAGCCACTGAGCTACAGGTGTCCAGCTCAGTACTGACTTTTGTCCTGTAAGAAAGTCCTGGCTGGTCCATTTTCTGAGTTCCCAGAGACCATTAGACGATGGACCCCTTCATACCTTACTAGTGAGCCCCTTTTGCTCACCTTATAATCATTATTGGGTTGGAGAAAATCTCTCACAGGTTTAGCTGCAGGTATCAAGTTGGCCTTCTGTGCTTTCCAGTGACTATTGGCTATTTTAGACTTCTTTTGTTCTCGGGTCCATTACTTCTTTTGTCTCATCCCACATGAATACTGAAAACATTAATATTGTGCAGTTCTTACAGCTCTTAGTAGTTTGTTCCCACCCTCTTGAATGTTGCGGTTTGTAGGGATACCTTATTATTGTATTATAAATTTTTTTCCATGGGTTTATAGGTTTGCCATTTAGTTGCTTATTGTATGGAGAAATGGAGATTAAAAATCTATGCTGCTATATAGACATCTGGACTAGCTTAAATACTTTGGAGTATCTTTTTTTTAAATCTTAAAATCTCTTAAATCTTAAATATTTGTGTTAGATTACAACCTTTTCTGGAGTCAGTTTTGATAAGGTACATATTCCTAGAAAATTACCCACTTCCTGCAGGCACTCAAATTTATTAAAATTGTGCAAAGTAGTGTTTGTTTTTAATTCCCTCTGTTTCTGTGGTTAGCATTCCATTTTCATTTCTTTTTTTTGTTTGTTTGTTTGTTTTTGAGACGGAGCCTCAAGCTATCCCCCTGGGTAGAGTGCCATGGCATCACGCTCACAGCAAACTCCAACTCCTG
>NW_003852398.1:4016037-4017422 GCF_000181295.1 Otolemur garnettii | reverse complement strand
CATTTTTTGGTTGCAGCCATCATTGTTGTTTGGCGGGCCCGGGCTGGGGATTCGAACCTGCCACCTTAGGTGTATGTGGCTGGCGCCTTAGCTGCTTGAGCCACAGGCGCCGAGCCTAGGTTGCCTTTTTAAGTATAACATAAAATGTGTACTTAATCTTTTTCTCTCAACTTGTCATTTAATATTTCAATCATACAGAAAAGCAGAGAGAAAAGTACAACTGGATGTGGTGGGTTGTGCCTGTAATCCTAACACTCCTAGGAGGCATAGGTGGGAGGATAGTTTGAGATCAGGAGATCAAGACCAGCCCAAGCAAGATTGAGACTCTGTCTCTACTAATAATAGAAAAATTAGCTGGACATGGTGGTAGTCTCCTGTTATCCTAGCTACTTGGGAGGCTAAGGCAAGAGAGTTGCTTGAACTTAGGAATTTGAGGTTATTGTGAGCTAGGCTGAGGCCGTGGTACTACTCCAGACTAGGTGACAAAGTGAGACTCTGTCCTCCCTAAAAAAGACAAAAATACAATGACTCCAGTTGTATTTCCTTCCACTAGATTCACCAATTTTTTTTTTTTTAAGAGACAGAGTTTTACTTTGTCCCCCTCGGTAGAGGGCTGTAGCATCACAGCCAACAGCAACCTCTTTTTTTCTGGTGAGAATGTTGCACTTACTCTGTGTAAAACAGAGAAAAGCTCCCACTAACATGTTTTAGTTCTGTCTCATACTTTCTGTGTTTTTGTTTTTGGATCCTGGGATGTGTGAATAGAATCTAATACTGTAGGATCTTCATATGGATTAATAGTCTTTATCATCATGAGGTATACTTCTTTTGTCTTAAAGCTTTTGCTGTGAATTCAGTCTTGTCTGCTATTATAATAACGAATGCAGCTTTCTTATTATTTGTATTTTTTGGTATGTCTTTGCCTACCCTTTTATTGTCAATGCTTCTGAATCCTTTTGTATTATTTATGTCTTTCTAAAACATTTTAGTTAAATACAAATTTAAATTTAATGCACCTGCTATAAAATCTATTTTTACATGTAGCATGTATTTGTATTTTCTTTGTTAGTCATTTGGGGAGTTACATAATAGGTGAATTTAGCTCATTTTTACATACTGATATAATCTGTGTTTGGTTTTAGTTCTGTCATCAAAAGATCTGCTATGATTTGTTAATATGGTCTTTTTGCCTTTTTAAATCATTTACTGTATGATCCATTATTATGGTTTCCTTTTTCTGTGTGTCCTCTGATAATTTGTGAGCTTTGGGTTTTTGTCTTATAGGTTGCCTTTTTTTTTTTTTTTTTTTTTTTTGAGACGGAGCCTCAAGCTGTCCCCCTGGGTAGAGTGCCATGGCATCACGCTCACAGCAACCTCCAACTCCT
>NW_003852398.1:4013667-4015654 GCF_000181295.1 Otolemur garnettii | reverse complement strand
CACAGCTCACAGCAACCTCCAGCTCTTGCCTCAGCCTCCTGAGTAGCTGGGACTACAGGTGCCTGCCACAATGCCCATCTATTTTTTTCGTTGCAGTTTGGCTGAGGCTGGGTTTGAACCCAGCGCCCTATTCACTGAGCCACAGGCGCTGCCCGAGATTCACCAATTGTTAATAACAATTAACAATTGTCATTTGTTTTTTCATTTTTGCTACATTTGGGTTAATTCTTCCACTATCTACATGTATGTTTCTTGGGGGGAATATTTAAGATAACTTGCAAACACCATGAATCTTTATCTCCATAACTACATCAGCATGTATCTCTTTTTATTTTTTTTTTTAGAGGCAGTCTCCCTTTGTCACCCTTGATAGAGTGCTATAGTGTCACAGCTCACAGAAGCTGGGCTTAGGCAATTCTCTTGCCTCAACCTCCCAAGTAGCTGGGACTACAGGTACCTGCCACAATGCCCGGCTATTTTTTTGTTGCAATTTGGCCAGGGCCAGGTTTGAACCCACCACCCTTAGTATATGAGGCCGGCTCCCTACTCACTTAGCCATGGTGCTGCCCAGCATGTGTGTCTTGAAAAGAATATGCTTCTAGTTATCTACAGTACCAGTAATACACCCAGGCACTTATATGTTGATATATCTAATACGGAATTCATATTTACATTTCTGCAGTTATCTCAGTAATGTCCTTTGTAGCCTTTTTGTTTATCTTTGGTCAAGTAGAGGATCATGCATTGCATTTAGTTACACTCTTCTAATCAGTATCCGTCTGCCAATATTCTTTATTTTTAGAGAAAAATCTAGGGGCTGGGTGTGGTGGCTCATGCCTGTAATCCCAACATTCTGGGAGGCCAAAATGAGTAGATTGCTTGAGTTCAGGAGTTCAAGACCAGCCTGAGTAGCCTTAGGCTGCTCTACTAAAAATGGAAAAACTAGATGGGTGTGGTGGCACACACCTATAGTCCCAGCTACTCGGGAGCCAAGAGGATTGCTCAAGCCTAAGAGTTTGAGGTTGCTATGAGCTCTGATGTGATGGCACTCTACCAAGGGCAACAGAGTGTGACTCTGTCTCAAACAACAACAACAAAAAAAACTAGGTCAGGCGGCTCCTGTGGCTCAAAGGAGTAGGGCACCGGCCCCATATATCGGAGGTGGTGGGTTCAAACCCAGCCCCGACCAAAAACTGTGAAAAAAAAGTAATAATAATAATAATTAATAAAACCTAGGTAGTTGATCTGTGAAATATTCTGACATTTGGCTTTATCTGTTTCCTCATGATTACGTGCAGGTAAATTTTGGGGGAAGAACACATCATACCATTCCATCAACTGAGGCACATAATAATGCATAATATCAGTTTGTCCCATTACTGGTCATGCAAAGTTTGATGACATGGTTAAGGTGATATTGGGGTTGGGTTCTTTTTGAAACAGGGTCTTGCTCTGTCACCTGGGCTAGAGTACAGTGGCTGATCACAATTCATTGTAGCCTCAAACTCCTGAGCTCAAGCAATCCTCCTGCCTCAGCCTCCTGGCTAACTAGGATTGCAGGTGCAAGCTGCCACACCCAGCTCATTTTTGTGTTTTATGTAGAGATGGGATCTTGCGATGTTACCCAGGCTAGTCTCGGACTCCTGGCCTCAAGCAATCCTTCCACTTCAGCTTCCCAAAATACTAGGATTATGGGTGTGAGTCACTGCACCTTCTCAAATGTCAGTATTTTTTACAGTATCTTTTGAGTTGTTTGTACAGTATCCTTTGATTTCTCATTATGAGCAATGGCTAAATAAGTATATTTCTGTACCTACTCTTTTTTTCTTAATACTTTAAGAAATGGGCAGTGCCTGTGTCTTATTGAGTAGGGTGCTGGCCCCATATGCCAAGGGTGGCGGGTTCAAACCTGGCCCCAACCAAACTGCAACAAAAAATAGCCAGGCTTTATGGCGGGTGCCTATAGTCTCAGCTACTCAGGAGGCTG
>NW_003852398.1:4001806-4013647 GCF_000181295.1 Otolemur garnettii | reverse complement strand
AAAAAAAAAAAAAAAAATACTTTAAGAAATGTACTTATATCTCTTATTGGTTTACTGTTTTTAAGTATCTTTTGAGTTTACTGTGGCAGATGAGCAAGATGAGAAAATCAACATATTTAATACTGCTCCCACATTTTCTCCCTCTTCTAACATTTCTAATTCACATTTCTTTTAAGTGAAGAAAAAGGAACATAAACTTTAGTAATTATAAAAAATGCTAAAAGCATTGTTCAGATCTATATTTTCAGTTGCATGGGTGAAACTCATCCATGAAACATGTTGAGATTTGAGCAGTTAGAAGAGACTGGCTGAGAGAACAAGAAAAAACATGTTTGGCAGGTTTCTGGGTTTGGGTTTGGACTGTTGTTATTTCTCATCTACCCCACTTTAAATGTTTTGATTAACTGTTCTTCATGGTTAATCTGGTTTGATTCTCTTTTCTTAAAATTGTAGACTTTAATCTGACGAGTAGAATTATTTCCTGGACTGCAGTAGCCAGCAGCAAAGCATTTATTTGGGACCACTGTCAAGCTGAGGGCTACACCTGACCTTCAGATTTTTCCTACTCCTTCCCTTTCCTAATGCCCTTCCACTTTTGTATCTAAATGTGTCTTTTATTCTTCTCTTCAGGTCTCCCAGTTGCTGGGCAAACCTCAGAATTTGTTAACCAGGTATTAGAGAAGACTGCAGAAGGTAATCCTACTGGAGGCCTTGTAGGACTAAGGATACCAACATCAAAAGTGTAATCAGCTTCATTGGACCACTGGTCAGAAATGTCTGCATTTGTCACATTATCCATTGTAAATTTTCATTCTGTTTTGCATGTCAGTTAGCATTATGTAAACATTTACAATTAGGTTACATTGTTTTAAGAACTAAGTAGCATAAGTGAAGCATGATCCAAAATACTTGATTATTGCATTTTCAGAGCATAAACCATGGTTAAAACTGCTACTGACATCAGAAATGCAGCTCATATGTTTAAGTAAATGTTTAGGTACAGATTGCAAAAATCTGTTACAGCAAAACATTTTGAAGGAGTGAAATAGTAAAATGCCAAGGATTGTGGCAGGTTTATGCTCTGAACCACACACAAAAAATTGAGGAAGCATTTTTTTAAACAGTCGGTTTAGATTGTTTTTAGAATTATTGCTTTCTGTTCTAATTTTCCACAACCATTAATCTCACCTGTACATGGCACTCCCAGCATTCCTGCCTGTGTGCCATATTAGATGTTCATTGTCAGAGCTCAATATGATATATATATAAATATATATATACATATATATATATATGTCTGTGCAAGTAAGAAAAAAAAGCATATTCTTTGTGCCTTGTATTTTGGGGAAACTATAAAACTGGTAATATTTTGTATGATGAAAACCCTTATGAGGAAAAACAAGATACATAGATGGAAAAATTATGGGGTTTAAATGTTTTTTTGTTCCAACTCTTTTTCACATTTTTTGAATGTATATAAGACTATGTTGAAATGTAGATATATGCCACAGAGTCTGTGTATTGTATAAAAAACAAAACAAAAAAACAAACAAAAAAAAAAAGATGGCTCTAGAAAACTCATATTTCGGTACTTGACCGGAAGAAGACAAATACTTGCACATTATTGCGATTGTTTTATTTTTTGTACCAAAGACAAATGCAACTGATATGGCAAACTGCCAGTCTAAGTAAAGTTTTGCACAGCTTACATGATACTGTATGAATGTATGAAAAAAAGGAGAAAAAAAAGAAAAAATTAAAAGGTCAGGGTTAGGGATCTTACTGAACTGTGAATTTTATTTCTGTTTGGGTCCAATTATCTACAGAAGGAGCATCCATACATAGAAATATTATTTTGCTGTTCCTCTAGTTCGCTTCCATAGTAGATAAGTTGGTGGCCATTTAGGTGTTTGTCTTTATTTCTGCCCTCATTGTAGGAAATTTTAATATATTTCTTTTTAGTAAGCTATTGGTAAATAGTTTTTGACTTTGAAAATTAAAAAGTTTATTTAGCTTATTGTAGTATACTTCCACCAAACAACCAAAATAGATTATTTTTATTGTATTATGTATATATATGTAAAGAAAGAGAAAAGCTAAGAATATCTAATTCTTTAGTTGCCACTTTTCCAATTGATGTATTATTGTGCATGTAATATTTTCAAAGATCAACACAAACTTAAAATGAAAACAAAATTTATAGATTTTTATATTTTTGTACAGGTATTTTCAAACTAGCTTCTTCAGACTTACATGTGACTTATTCTTCTATAGTTTCTAGAATTGAGAAACATTAACACATTTAGTTTTTAGGTGCTCTTTTTTGCTCATATGAAACAGCTTCACTAGTCAGTGTTTTAACTGTGTTCAAGCTTTACCTCTTGATGAGAAATTTCTTATGTCAAGGCAGCATTATCAACCTTTTCATCCTGTCTCTCTCTCTGTTTTAGTTCCCAAATCTTGTGTTAAAAACTTAGGCAAAATGTGTCTCTCTAGCAAAGAAAAAAAATACCAAAAATTTCAGACCTAGCTGCTGGGAAAATTATCTATTTCTCCATTATCCTCTGTAGAATTTATTCTTTAATTATACTTTGTTTATAAAATGTTTCCTTTTCTTTTGTTTTCTCCCCTCTCCCCCCTCCATTTGTAAGCTATAGCACATGAGAGCTATAGCTTATGAAGGTTTGATTCTAGAACACACAGGAACAACCCTGAACAGTGTTGCTTGTGTGCTTCTTTGACATCATGAAAAAGAAACTCTGAGAAAGATTGTCTTAACACCTTAGCTGAACTGTGATGCACAAGATTTTTCTGTTGTGTTTGGTGAAAACGTATCTGGTTAGTACGTTTACACTAAACAGATGATAAGCTCAAATCTAACAGTTTAATAGAATGTAAGTTCATTGTTCAAAGTTTTTCCTTTTTAGGTGGCAGAAGGCAAAGCACAGGTTTGCAACATGGAAGTATATGAAATCTTGACAGAGTATGTCTGGAAAATTGAAAAGTATTCCAAAATATGGCAGTTTTGCAATCAGGTGAAAATCACCTCATGATAGAGATAAAGGTTTATAATTGCCCCTTTCTAGCTGCTCTGTTAGGAATTCTAATTTTTGATACTTTTCTCCTGTCTGCAAACCAGAATCTGATTTTTTGGTCTTGCATTTCAAAAAAAAAAAAAAAAAAAAAGACTTTGAATCTGTTTAGTAGATTCCATATCCTTGTGTTTCAGTGTTTTATATGTACTACTTAAGTTAAATAGTTAAAAGCTTTTAAATAGTTGAGCTTTTTAATGTTGACACTTTATTTTGTACCTATTTATATATGTATGTATATCTTAGAAAAGCACTTTGTTAAAAAAAATTGCATTTTATATGATTCCTGCCATTTGCTGCTAAATCTGGGCTGGTCAGAATGCTGCAGCGATACTTGATCTAAATAAAAACCTGGCAGTAAAATGTAGAGTGAAAGTTAAATCCTTTTGCTGTTTTAACTTTATCATAAAGATGACATAGGCAAGCTGTGCAGCTTTACATTTTAACCAGGGGACTCTGTGGCATTTAAAACCGTCTAGAAATGGTTGTACTTTAATGCCAGTAATAATCTGCTTCCTCTATTGTCATTAAAATATATACGTTTAGTGTATCACACAAACAGATCTTACAAGGGTAATGTAAAAACCCCAACAATTGTACATGTTCTGTTTTTGAAAATTGTGGCATGTATTTTTGGGTGGAGATCATTAGAGAAGAGCTCTCTAACGGTCTTCTGTGTTCATACATGGTATACAGATAACTCATAATGAAGTCCAGACTCTTATTTTAAGTAAAGGCATTGCAAATTCACCTCGAATAAACCCATTGTTCCAAAAGCAATTATAAACTTTGATTGTAGTACTACTATGATTTAAAAACAAAAAACTTTCTTCCTAGTTTCAGATACACTGGATTCTTTATAGAGTTTGTCTCCACATGAAAGCATGCTGTCCAATTGCTCTTGTAAAGATCTTGTCTGAGTTTTGAATTGGGTGCCACACTTTTTCAGTCAATATGATTGCTTGTTCTGCTGTACCATGTATGATTCTTGTCCTTTCCTATATCCTTCATGACAGATTATGATGTGGCTTTATATTGTGCCTTACTTGTACATTTAAAACTAAATGTCTTCATTCCCTTCCACTTCCTAAATCTTTAACTTTGACCTTTTTGGTAAGAGAATCAGAACTATTACAAAAGCATCATGAAGGATTTAAGATGGGTATTGTTGTAAATTCCCTCTCTTTATAGTTATTTTATATTTGTATGAAAGACCAGTTTTTGAATGGTCTTTGAATATGAGGGGGAAAGATTAGCAGTAATTTCACTACATCCCTTTTCTCTGACTTTCATGAATTTGTCATACATCTTCTTTCTGATGCTTGACTTTATTTGCTTCCTAGCAATAGTCTGCATTTAAAGAAAGATGTGTTCAGTTCATTAGCTTGAAACGACTATTTCATTTTTCCAGAATTTTTTAGAAGAAGAGTACCCATTTTGTTCATTTTATAAAACAGATGACAAGTCTCTTTAAAAGAAACAGAAGTATAGTACTTTTGAAATACAATGCTGTTAGTTTGGATTTCTTTTTTTATATATAATATTCATACAATGATCTGATGTTTGCCTTCATTAATAAAGCTGTTAGTTTATTCACCAAAATGTCAAGAATGGATGTGCTTTTCTTTATTCCATACATTAAAAAATTTTTAGCTGCTAAGATTTAGTTAATGTTCTAAGAAATGAATTCAAGTTGCCTTCAGCAGGAATTAACAAAAAGTTATGTTCCCTTTCTTTATATAGTCTTCCTGAAATTCTGTTCAAGTATTTTCTAGATTATGTAACAGAATGTTAGCATCTCTCCAAATCTTGAAACTTGAATTTTGAGAATGCATTGAATTATGCTTTCAGTGTTAAAAGGTTTCAATTATCCTTCTAGTGAAGTCTATTGTGGAATACCATTTCCCATGGAACTGAGGCCATTTCCACAACTTTGCACAGAACTGCAGTCTTGTTCTTCCCTTGGATCATGACAAATAAGTCTCACACAGTGCCGTAATACTTGTGGATTCTTTTGTAATCTTTGTAATCTTAATAAGGGCATTATGAGAAGATGACTCCATGTTTTTTTAATATTTCAAACACATTGGGATGTAACAGTGAATGTGAACTGTAGGAGTGGCTGTTTCGTTTTAAGGAATAAGCATGTTGGGGAAAGATAATGAAAATGTACTACTGAGAGTTAGACACTTCCATAGGCATGTGGGATTATGTGTTGAAACATAGTCCTCATGCTTAGTATAAACTGACTGAAATTGTAGAAATTACACCTAGAAACTGAACTATGCCAAATTGCCATTTTTGTTTAGAAAAGAGAGGTTTGGAAGTAGTAGTGAGGGGATAAAACCTTAAAATTACTTCCAAATAGTGGAAGCTGAAGACTTGGTGACTGGTGAAGAACATCAGAGGCTGAGTATTTCGGTGTGCCAAGTTCGGGTGAACTGGGTTTGCCTCTTTGATAACCATGTAAACACAATGGTATAGTTAATCAAATTCCGGGTGGATAGGAGCAGGACTGATTACTGCGTCTTGCCCTTCGCCCTTTGTTTTTTTTCAGAACCAAATAACAGAAATGTGTGTGTGTACTGTATCTGCCTTTCCACCACATTTTTACGACACTGTATTCCACTGCCTGCTTTTTTACCTTCTTTCCTTAGGATTTGTCGTATAGCTTAGCATTTGCGGTTAACAGTGATACTGGGGCTGACAGCACAGAAGTCACAAGAGAAGAGTGGAAGGGCAAGAATTCAAAGCATTTGTTCATATGATGTGGCAACCTCTTTTGCATAGCTGCGTAGGATCCTGTTTGTAATGCTATCATAAATATTCTGTAGTTTTGGGTTTATTTTCCCCTCCCAACTGGAGTTATGACACTTTTTATTGGATTCAGTCTTGTCTCTTGTCTAGAAAGAATTTTATCTTGTTGACGCATGAGCTGTTTAAAAATTATTCTATTAAATGTTGGTTAATAGCTGTGCAGTTTTTCATTTCAGAAGAAAGGCAATGCAAATGTTGCCTTTGTTTTCTGTCACCTTCCAACCCCTCAGCACTTTTAGTCAGATACAGATTCATCAGTGTATGCGACATCCTTTGTAATTTAAAATAAAAAAAGATGAAAAGGTTCTGAATTGTTTGCCTCATGTTTTCGCCCTTCTTTCTCTGCTGATTTTCTCTTACCTGGATAGTCACCCACCATTTCCCTTTAGTTAGCAAACATTGGTTGAACCCTTAAACTTTGCCAGGATTTGTGCCAGCCTGTTCCAAAGAAATTTTCAAAACACAGAAAGTAGTGAACTGCTGGTTGTGCTGCCCCTCTGTAGGTAGCATGCAGAGAGCCAACATGGTTTTAACACTTTAGGTTGATTTTTCAATATTTCAGTGAAGTTTAGCTATTACATAGAATTATTTGTTGATACAAGCATTTGCCTTCATAGTTTATGCTTATTTCTCTTTGAGTTTTTGGGCAAGTGATTTCTCTAGGAAAAATAAAATATTTTGGTTCTCTCCTGATTTAAACATTTGTATGTGTTTGTGTGTTTTAATCATTCTAAGTAAGTCTCCAAGGTAGGCTGGACTTACATGTTGAGTCTTTTTTTTTTTTTTTTTTAAAAGACATAGAGTCTCACTCTATTGCCCTGGGTAGAGTGCCATGGCATCATTATAGCTCACAGTAACCTCAAACTTTGGGCTCAAGCAATCCTCTTGCCTCAGCCTCCCAGGTAGCTGGGGTTACAGGCACCCACCATGATGCCTGCTTAATTTTTTCTATTTTTAGTAGAGACAGTGTCTTACTCTTGCTCAGGCTGGTCTCAAACTCCTGAGCTCAAGCAGTCACCCTCCTTGGTCTTCCTGAGTGCTAGGATTACAGGTGTGAGCCACTATACATAGAATCTTATGTCAGGGGACCTGAGTGAAGACCATCATAGGAGTATGTCTCCTTCCTTTAGTCAGGTACTGGACTATAGAGAGATGAAAGAGACTTCCAGGAACTCATAGTCAGTCAGCACAAGGGGAAGGGGGCCGCATGTGAACAGTATTGCAGAGCACAGGAGTTGTTACTGATATCAAAGGGCTTCTAGGTGTGTTATCCCTGAGATGTTTTCAAGGACACTGGTACCACATCTAGTGGGGTATGTTAAAATTGACAGACTGGTATTCTCTTTTATTAGAAGCAGAGTCTTGCTTTGTCACCCCAGCTAGAGTACAGTAGTGCATCATCACAGTTCACAGCAACCTCAAACTCCTGGACCTAAGCAATCCTGCCTCAGACTCCTGAGACTGAGATTACAAGCATGCACCGTTAAGAGATGTAAGCCAGGATGTGACTAGATCAATCAGATGCAGATCAATTAGAATATGTTCCAGCTCCATCCATGTAAACATGAAAGAGCTAAAGTCTCCATCTTTCTTTAAGGCTGCATAATATTCCATGGTACCCAGCTGATGTTTCTATTTTTTGTAGAGATGGGGTCTAGTTCTTGCCCAGGCTGGTCTTGATCTCCTGGGCTCACGCAATCTGCCTCAGTTTTTCAGAGTGCCTAGGACAGCGGTTCTCAACCTGTGGGTTGCAACCCCTTTGGGGATCGAATGACCCTTTCACAGGGGTTGCCCAAATACATCCCACATATCAAATATTTATGTTACAATTCATAACAGTAGCAAAATTACAGTTATGAAGTAGCAACAAAAATAATTTTATGGTTGGGGGTCACCACAACATGAGGAACTGTATTAAAGGGTCGTGGCATTAGGAAGGTTGAGAACCACTGGCCTAGGATTACAGGTGTGAGACGCCATGCCTGGCCTAGACTTGTGTTCTTGACATTCTGGACCCTTGAAGAAACTTTAAGCCTCTGAACAGAAAACTTGAATAAATGCAGAAATATGCCAAGTTCTTAAACAGGAGCATTCAACATAAAACTAACAGTTACAAGTTAAAAATATAATATCCTAAGAAAATATACCAATATACCAATATACCAAGAAAATATACCAACTTTAAAAAGTTTACATGAGGGAAAAATAATAGCTGGAGGATGCTGGGAGGGAGGGAGATAAATGGGATGGTTAATACATTAAAACTCATTATAAAACTAATAATTCAAATAGTACCGTTTTGATGAATGACTAGACCAATAAAACAGAATAGGAAGTGTACAAAGACTCAAATATATATGACAATTTAGTATGGTAAATGTGGCATCCAGACCCAGCCCCTAAGAAAAAGGTGGACACACTGTCAGTAAGTAGTGTTGGAACAACTGGGTAACCTGAAAAAGCAAGGTTGGCTCTATAGCTCACACCATAAGTCATTGTATATTTCAAAATGGATAAAGATCTAAACGTAAAAAACACCAGAAGGAAATGTGAGCAATTCCTTTAAGTGTCTGGAAGTGGGGCAGGCCTTTCTAACTTGGACCGCAAATCCAGGAATCAGAAATGAAAATTGATGGTGAAAACAACATAAGCCAACTTACCTCTAAGGGATAATGTGCCTAATACATAAAGAACTAGAAACTGATAAAAACCCTGATAGAAAAGTAAGCAGACAATAAAGTAAATACAAATATCTCTGGAATATAGAAAGAGGTCCTCAACCTCATTCATGATGAAAGAAATGCAAAATAAAAGAAGGCACTTTTCGCCTATTCGGATGAGCAAAAAGCTAAATATTTGTTAACATACTATTGGAGAGGTCATGGGAAAGAGGCATTTGTACCACGTTGCTGGTGGGAAGGTAAATTGACATGACCTTGAAGAGCAATCTTGTAGTATGTCAGAATTTTAAGATGCATACATCCTTTCACTTGGCAACACCATTTGCTCTGTGCAAGTCATTGTTCCTCTCTGCCTTCTTTTTTACTTAAGAGAGTTGTGAGAGTTAAGTAGGATGACACACAGAAAGCACTTAGTGCAAAGTGCCTGGTACATAGGACGTTTTCCCAAAATGTTGGTTAGCAATATAGTAGCTGAAGGCATTGCTTTGTTAGCACATGCCATATTATCAGACTGTACTTGGTCCTTTTCATATTATTATCTCATTTAATCTTCCAACAGCTGGTGTGAAGCGGATGTCATTATCACCACTTAGCCCCTCTGGAGACTAAGGCACAAAGAAGTGAAGTGGGCTTCAGGGCAGGATTGGAGCTTGAGCAGAAGCCTCTCTCTATTAGGTGCAGTGGAGTGATGAACGCCTTAAAGTGCAGAGTGCTGAGGGAACAGAGTTGGTTGAGCACACAGCCCTTCTTGTACAACGCAGCTAAGGGGCTATTCGGTTTTTGAGGGAGGAGGTGGCTTTAAGTTGAGCTGCTGTCACTTTCAAGTTAGGTAACTTTGAGATAGTGTTCTTTGCTTTGTTTTGTTTTGTTTCAATTTACTTTCAGCCTATCTTCTGATCTCTAAAACTAGGGTAGTACCAATTTCAAGGGTGGTTGTGAGGATTAAGAGAGATGAAGATAGCTATATCTAGGCATTCAGATCCTCAGAATCTGTGCTTGCAGAAGTGACCTGAACAAATGCAGATGGGATAGGGGTGCATGGGCAAAGCACATTCCAAGGTTACATAGCTGGAAAAAGCTTAAGGAATCTAGGAAGGGGGCAGATGGGGTGGGGTGGCTGATAGCCTTGACCAGCCAAGTAACTTGGACTATTTACTAATAGAAATAAAATGAAAGAGCCACCATTTGTTGAGGGCTTGCTCTGACATTTTTATCAAAACTAAAAAAATCCATTGAAATTATCCCAGTTAGTGGTGGCGCCTGTGTCTCAGTGGGTAGGGCGCCGGCCCCATATAACTAGGGTGGTGGGTTCAAACCTAGCTCCCGCCAAACTGCAACAAAAAAATAGCCTTTGTGGCGGGCACCTGTAGTCCCACCTACTCGGGAAGCTGAGGCAGAGGATGGCCTAAGCCTAGGAGTTGGAGGTTGCTGTGAGCTGTAACAGGGTGATAAAGTGAGACTCTGTCTCAAAAAAAAAAAAAAAAAAATTATCCCTGGGTGGTGCCTGTGGCTCAAAAGGGTAAGGCGCTGGCCCCATATGCTGGAGATGGCAGGTTCAAACCCGGCCAAAAAAAAAAAATTATCCAGTTAGGTATTTAACAAATCCAATTGTAAACACAAAACACAATCCAGGAGCCAGATTAAGAGATGTAAGCAGAGAGGTGACTAGATCAATTCTTCCACTTATTTTTTAATTAAATCATAACTGTGTACATTAATGCATCATGGGGTACAATGTGCTGGTTTTATATACCATTTGAAATATTTTCATCAAACTGGTTGACCCAGCCTTCACTGCATTTTCTTAGTTACTGTGTTAAGACATTTATATTCTACACTTAGTAAATTTAACATGTACCCTTGTAAGATGCACCGTAGGTGTGTTCTCACCAATTACCCTTCCTCCACCCATCCTCCCCGCTCCCAAGAAACAGAATCGTTAATTGCACTTGCAGAGACATCTCAATTGATACTTTTCTTCCAGCCTTTTTTATTTTTCCTATGCAAAAAAATATGTAGTCATTAGAAGAGCTGATAGGTGGAAGATGGAAAGAGACCACTGTTAAGCGTTCTTGATATTTCCTCTTCTCTTTCTTGCCGTTTTATTAGGACCACGCCAAGAAGACAAGCTGATTTCTCGCCACCTGTCAGGGAAAGTACCCATAATTCGGCTCAGTGACTCTCGCTTGTCATTTACACCGGTCTCTAGGGGGCGCTGGCCCGAGACTGGGCAGGGAACGCAAAGAAGGCGATGCGAAAACGCGTTTCAATTTGGGCACCTCCGCTGCCCGTAGCCGGCGTCTCCAACATGGCGGCTCCCCAAGATGTCCACGTCCGGATATGTAACCAAGAGATTGTCAAATTCGACCTGGAGGTGAAGGCGCTTATTCAGGTAATCATTCTCAGATTCCTGTCGGACTCCAGCAGCTCTAACCCGAGCTTCGCTGGTCTTCTCTGAGCTTGGCGGTTTCCTGAACTTTTCCCACCTGGTCTCCCAAGCTGTTGGCCCCACCTCATGACCAGTTATCCTCTTGTCCCTATTTGATCGCGCCACTGCCGGCTTTAATCCTCTATCTGGGTGCCTTTGGCTCACCTTCCTTCAGGGACCCCGCTGTCCTCACCCCTAACCCAGTTAACCCTTTGTGGCCCCTATTTGTGGGCCCGCTTTGCCCCTCCCACACACACCCCGGCCGTCTCTCCGCCCTTGAATCACCTCACAACCTACCTGTCACCCTTCTCAGACCCGCCTTCAGCCACCTTCTTCCCCCGACCTCTGGTAGTGTCCGGGAGGCCAAGAACCCCGCCCCCTGCCGGGCAGCTCCAATTGGTCTGGAGCCCCTTGGCTCCCGAGGCCCTTGGCACGGGAGGCATCTGGTGAAGGGACAATAATCTAGATCGTAGTTGTTATTTTGTACTTGAGGAAATCGAGTGAAGTACCAGGAACAAAGTCAGAAGGCAGTAGCAGGCTCGATGCCTGTAGCTCAGTGCTTAGGGCGCCGGC
Source organism: Otolemur garnettii (assembly GCF_000181295.1). Classification (NCBI taxonomy): domain Eukaryota; kingdom Metazoa; phylum Chordata; class Mammalia; order Primates; family Galagidae; genus Otolemur; species Otolemur garnettii. Next base: position 4,002,056 of record NW_003852398.1, on the reverse strand, counting down.
CACGTACACCTGGGCGGGCGGGTTCGAACCTGGCCTGAGCCTGCTACACAACAGTGACAACTACAAGAAAAACAAACAAACCGCCGGGCGTTGTGGCAGGCACCTGCAGTCCCACCTACATGGGAGACTGAGGCAAGAGAATCGCTTATGTCCAAGAGTTGGAGGTTGCTGTGAGCTATGATGTCACAGCACTCTACCAAGGGCGACATAGTGAAGACTCTATCTCAAAAAAAAAAAAAAAAAAACCACA
>NW_003852398.1:3991977-4001786 GCF_000181295.1 Otolemur garnettii | reverse complement strand
AAAAAAAAAAAAAAAAAAAGCAGTAGCAAAAACCGGGACCTGGACTGGGAAAGTCTGCCCAGGAAAAGCACCTTAAGATAATCTCATCTCTTAGCAGATGGGGAGAGTGAGGTGCTTTGCCTTAACCAGAGATCCTCAAACTTTTTAAACAGGGGGCCAGTTCACTGTCCCTCAGACAGTTGGAGGGCCGGACTGCAGGCTCCTGGATGAGTCGGCTGCTAAGCAGGACAGGTAGCGGTGGCAAAAACACCTGGCGGGCCTGATAAATGTCCTCGGTGGGCCGCCCTTAGTTTGAGGACACCTGCAAGCTATTTAAGGACATAAGTACGACAAATTAGTTGATGTAGGCGACTATTAGGAATGTAGAAATGGTTCTGTGAGTTTAGTAAAAAGAAACCAGGAGCTTTAAACCTTTTTTAAAAAGCAATTTGTTTCCATTTCCCACAAATGTCACTAAACATTAGATGTAGACTTAGAGTTTGTAACAAACTATGGCAAAAAGTAAAGTGAGGCTTCCCAGATAAACCAGATGCAGAATAAACCAAATTAATGGTTTGTCATATAGTGCAAAGAAGTGTATGTTTTAATGAGAAACCCAGAGAACAAGTGGAGAAACTTGGTGCAAACATTTAAACTTCCTGAACTTCAGTTCTCTGACATGAACTATAAAATATCTGGGCCAATTCTAGAAAAATAAACTTAGCTTTCATACAAATGAAATTACCTTTTCACATAATCTAAATTGCTTAGGTCCCCCTTTAGTACTCTTTAACATTTGGGTTCTGGTGATTGCCTGTCAGAAAGGTTGATTATAATTAGATATATTGTGTTCATACTGTATTCCAGCTACTGTGCTAAGTGCTTTACATACATATATGATGTATGAGGTAGGTAATGTGATAAGGAAACTGAGGCACAGAGAACTTAAGTAATTTTTTCAGGAGTTTATACAACTAATAAGTTGGCATACCTGATAATTGAATCCACAGGGTCTGGCTCTGCAGCCTGCTCTGAAACCTGGCACCAGTAATTCTGACTGTCCAGCAATAAATTCTAAATCTACCCTTAAACATGTCTATAAACACTCTGATTTATAATGGATGGTTTGTAAAATCAGACTGAAGAAGTTAATCTTGTCATTTGATGCCAGGTATTTAAGTATCCTGATTTTTAAGTTGGAAGTATCTAAAGTTCTAAAGATATAGTGTCACTTTGCACATTCATTCTTATTGGACATATAAGCTGTTTGAAGCTTTTCACACTGGCCCAGTGACTTGTATTGTAAAATTTAGGGACTGAAAGTTAGGTCAAGGCAAGTTAGGTGTTTCTATCCTTTTATATTATCTGCTTAAAATTAAAGAGGGATGAGAAAAATGTAAGTGATAGTGGTTTTGTTTATGTTGCAGAGGTAAACAGTAAAGATCAGGATGAATTACCATCAGTAGGCCAGTCTTACTGTACAGATGGTGTCATTTCATGTCATTACCTTAAGAAAACCCGCTTATCTCTTCAATGTCTCCTAGGATATTCGTGATTGTTCAGGACCCTTAGGCGCACTTACTGAACTGAATACTAAAGTGAAAGAGAAATTTCAACAGTTACGTCACAGAATACAGGTGGGTATTCCCTGAAGTGAGAGGCTGAGAATGGGTAACAGTGAAGGAGGCTTAGTCTTGGGTATCCTCTGCTTGAGAGTTGTCTAGTTCTTCAGATACCAGCTGGAGGAAGTAGCAAATATTTTTAGACAGCGAGGGTGACTCTGTTCTAACCTGCTTATCAGGTAACAACAAGAAACTTTTGAATACAGAACACTGTCAGCTATATCAACAAGTGGATAGCAGTAACACCATTATACGTGGAATTTTTGAAACCCTTAGGCCCCTTTGACTGTTTTCTTTTCTCTGTCACCCTCTCCAACCTATTCATTCATTTTTCACCTCATCCATCACCAGTGTCTCTTTTTTTTCTCTTCACGTTGTCACTTTGTTCAGCATCTTCCTTTTTGTTTCCATAGTCATGAGTCCCATCATATACTCATTTAATACACCTCAATTCAACGGTGGTATATGGACCATCTCAAAAAAACACTAGAGAGCCAGGCATGATGGATCATGGCTGTAATCTTAGCAACTAGGGAAGATGAAGTGGGAGGATCACTTGAGGCCAGGAATTTGAGGTCTCACTTTATCGCCCTCAGTAGAGTACAGGCTATGATCATAGATCACAGCGACCTTCAACTCTTGGGCTCAAGCAATCCTCTTGTCTCACTTTTTCTATTTTTATTAGAGACAGGTTCTCGCTCTTTTGCTCAGGCTGGTCTCAGAACTCGTGAGCTCAAGCAATCCATCCTGAGTAATCCTTGGCCTCTCAGAGTACTAGGATTACAGGCATGAGCCACTTCACCCAGCCATTTGTGGTATGGGATAGGGCTAAGGGGCTGGGTGCAGCAACGTAATTCCTATGGAAACAGGACAGAGTCCTGGTTTGCTGGATAATTGAGGGCTTGGTAGAGTAGAAGCAAAATCTCCAAAGTGACTACTGCAGACTCTGCAACTAGCTGTGACCCAGGGAAAGAGGAGCCAGATTCTCACTCTAGAGATGGTGGGGAACCAAACCTAACCTGTAGTCCTGGTCATTCTACAATTGATGAGTGGTTAATACCAGGCAGGGGAAGGGAGCTGGTTAGGGAATAAGGGGTCACTTTTCATTTTTTAAAGTTGTAATTTATATTTTAACCTCAAACATATTATTAGTGCCTCAGATACAATTTAATCTTAAGTCTTTAAAGGCCCCCTGAAACAAAAGTGTGTGTGTGTGTGTGTGTGTGTGTGTATGTATTTTAAGCTTCCTTACTTTCTGGTAGTCACATTCCTCCCAGAATCGTTTTACCCTGACTTAGAGTCCACAAACTTTATTAGACCATCTGTGCTCATGGACTTGGGCCTCTCTAGAGGTAATCCTAGGGCTCGGCTGCAGATGAGCTATGCTAGTACACCCAGTGCCCGTGATACCCCAAACAGGACCATGTAGTAATTCATCTCCGTCATGCCATAGTACTGAAGTAGCACCCCACTGTGAGCATCTACATTAGGCCAAGGATTCTTGGCCTTGCCCTGTTCTAAGAGGACATTGGGCACAATCTTGTAGAGTTGAGCAACGAGCTTAAACATGGGGTCATTAGGCAGATGTTTCAGAGCAAACTCTCACTGACAGGTATATCGTGGATCAGTCTTCCTTAGAACTGCGTGACCATAGCCTGGAACAACCTGTCCTGAGTGTGTTCCAGATGTAGTCTCTTAACTTCTCATTTGATACATTTTTGCCAACTTCCTTCTGTAGTTGTGTTAGCCAAGCAAGCACTTCCTGATTTGCCAATCCATGTAGAGGCCCTGCCAGCCCATTCATGGCTGCTGCAAAGGACAGGTAAGGGTCTGAAAGGGCACTGCCCACCAAGTGGCTGGTATGGACGTTAACATTGCCACCTTCATGGTCACTGTGGATAGTGAGGTACAGGCGCATGAGCTCAGTGAACTGTGCATCAGTATAGCCTAACATGTTGCTGAAATTATGGAACCAGTCCAGCTTAGAGGCAGTGGCCCCAATACTGGTGCCTTCTCGGTAGATCTTTGCTGCAATACAAAGTAGCTTTGCAATCAGATCCATACAGTCTTCATAAATCAACTCCCAGTATTTGTTTCGGTTGATACCCTCTGCATATGCTCGGGCAAAGTTACTTTCACTATTGAGGGCTGTGATGGCTGCACTGAGCTGAGACATGGGGTGTAGATTGGTGGGGAAGTTGTCCAGCATGGTAACCCCATGGGAAGGCAGAGCAGCCCTCCTTGCCCACTCTTTTGAGAGCCAAGATACCTGCTCCTCTGTTGGAATCTGTCTAGTTACTAGCAGCCAAAATAAGCCCTCAACAGTGGGTTGAGTTGCCCAGTGGGTGGGTTCTTCCCCATCCTCAGCCTTGGGCAACAGTTTCTGGCATTCAGGGATACTAAATTGGTAACTGATGTTTCAAATATCAATCCTTTCATGCCACCATATGTCATATCCACAGTGATTTGGCCCATCACAGTCTTGCCATGTTGCTGCTTGAAGGTCTTAATTCTGGCCTGCTCCTTAGGTATCAGGTCAGCCAATATGTCTTTCAAATTCGTAGAGGAAGCACTGGTATGCCGGGCAGTGAGAACAAGACAGGATGCATTCTTGGCTCCCAAGAGCTGGGCAGCCGCAGTGAGTAAAGCCATGGCGGGTGAGCTTCAGGACCTGGTCGGGAGGGAAGGAAGGGAGAAAGGCAGGCAGGAACTGGAGCCGCTGCCTCTGCACCAGAGGCCACACCAACCCATGGACAAGGTTGAAAAAAGCTCATTCTTTTTAAAATATATATATATATATATTTTTTTTTTTTTAAGCCAGTTCTCTATCAAAGAAGGTTTATTTGGACTGTGCCCACAGTTTTTTGCTTTTTAAAGTTAACTTAATCCCTAAGAGACCTTTCTTCAACTTAGCATGATTTCAAATATCCAGCTACACCCACCATCTTCAGAATGAGTATTTCCATGTTCTTTTTTGGTTCAAATATCTCACCCATTATTTATTTCCTTCATTAGTGAAAATTACCTCACCAGTACATTTACATATTTATTATGTTGTCACTTCGTCCCCAATAATGTCAGCACCTTGAGCACCAGTGTATCCCAGCATCTAATAAGGACCTAATAACCACATGGTCAATGAATGTATAGCGCCATCCCTTTTTTAATCTGCATTTCTAAGTATTTGTATATTCATTTTATATCTGGAAATAAATATGAGATTTCTTTTTGTTTGATGTTTTTGACTTTTATATAAGTACCTTTTTTATGTTTTGGTAACAAAATTGTGTGATACTGATACTAGAAGAGAACTGGCCTCGTATCTTCAAAATGTGGTATTTGGTGATATTGGGCATTGACCGTGTGTAAATATCTGAGTGTCTGTCTTTGTATATATGGTTCCAAACTACCATAGTAGTTTGAGAACTACTCTACCTTCTTTCTTTTCTCCAGAACTATCTCTAGTTCTCTGTGAGCTTCCAGGTAGGCCAGTCATGGTGGCTCATACCTGCGATTCTAGTAGTTCAGAAGCCGAGGCAGGAGGATTGCTTGAGCTCAGGAGCTCAGGAATTTGAGACCAAACTGAGCAAGAGTGAGACCTCATCTCTACTAAAAATAGAAAAACTAGCTAGGAGTTGTGGTGGGTACCTGTAGTCCCAGAAACTTGGAAGGGTGAGATAAGAGGATCACTTGAGCCCAAGAGATTGAGGTTGCTATGAGCTATGAGGCCACAGCATTCTACTCACGGAGACAGAGTAAGACTCTGTCTCAGAAAAAGAAAACAAACTTCTAGGTAACTGCCCTTTCATGAGGACATTGAACATTTCTCCCTCTATCCCTTCTTCCATTCAATGATTCTGTGCCCCAGGCATAGTGAATAACACTACATAAAGCTCTGTTTATTCATAGAGTTTATACTCTAATAGGGGATATAGATTTTAAATGAATAACTAGGTAAATAATTAACTGATTACATTTGTAAGACTTCCAATTCACAGTTGATTATTTCTTTTTTTTCTCTATCACATTAATACTTAGGGGTATAAGTTGAAAGTCATCTCTGAGCTATTAAAATGGTAGATATACACGTTTGTTCCAGATCACCATATGCAAATAGTATATAAGCAAATAAATTAGTGTCTAAATGAACTTATATAGTAATGTTTTAGGGTTTTTTGGTTTGATTTTTTTTTTAATAAGGAGTTTTTCCCTAGCCGGGAGTTATGGCAGGCTTCTGTAGTCCCAGCTACTTGGGAGGCTGAGGCAAGAGGATCGCCCAAGCCCAGGAGTTGGAGGTTGCTGTGAGTTGTGATGCCATAGCACTCTACCAAGGGTGATAAAGTGAGACTCTGTCTCTAAAGAAAAAAAAGAGTTTTTCCCATACTTTCTTTTCTCTTGTTTCTTTCTTTCTTTCTTTCTTTTTTTTTTGAGATGCAGTCTTACTCTGTTGTCCTGGGTAGAGTACCATGGCATCATCATAGCTCATAGCAACCTCAAACTCTTGGGCTCAAGGGATCCTCTTGCCTCATCTTCCCAAATAGCTGAGATTACAGGCACCTGCCATACTCTCGGCTAAGTTTTCTATTTTTAGTAGAGATGGGGTGTCGCTTAGGTGGTCTTAAATTCCTGAGCTTAAGCAATCCTCCCACCTTGGCCTCCCAGAGTGCTGGGATTACAGGCATGAGCTACCATGAGCCTATGGTGATGTTTTAGATGAATAGCTTGATTGAACCTGGAACCATAAGAAAAATATGACTTGATTTGGGGTATAATGTCATCTTTATTATAGTGTTATAGTCTGTCAGGTAATTTCATTATCTGAAGTTCTTTAGAGGTTTAGTATGTACGACTAGCCCTGTCTGCTGACCCTGACTCGTGGTGGATTGTTTCCTTGGTGTTTGGTTATTTTGGACCGGGAGCACTCATCTTCAGCAGACCTTATCTGTGGGACTTTGTGCAGCCTGGGTGGAGGACAAGTCTCTCAGAGGTTTTTGCTTTTTGCCAGGTCTCCTGGGATGATCGCTAGTCTGAGAACACACTTTATATTAATTTCTCTTCGTAGAGTTTCTTGAATACTTCAGAAAAGATAAACTGAACCCCAGATGAGTGTGAGGGCAGCTCCTCGTTATAAATAATGTGGAGAGTTTTTTTTTTTACAACTCCCCTATCCAGAGCCCACAGCAAAAAAGATAAGTGTCCATATTTTCACACTCTGCTAGTGGGTGGACAGTTTCCTAGACTTTTTCCTTCAGAGTTTAATCTTTTTTAAGTCCTGGATTTGCGGTGGTCTTAGTTCCAGTTTTTTGGCTCAGCCTCAGGTGACCTAAGGCTTCATTTTTTCATTCCAACGTGATCTTTCAAACCTTCAGACACTCAAACTGGTAATTACTGGTTGTTAATGAAGTTGAGAGTGAGTATCTGGAAACATAGAGGAGTTCGATAGTCCCATGAAATCTAAGTGTGGGATTGATGAGCTTGTATTTGTCATTTCTTTTTTCTTTTCTTTTCTGGCATGCCCTGGATTACAGGAGCAGCAGCTCCGACCCCTGGGCAGCCATACGTTACTCAGACGCTGACTGCTCTGGCTTTTAGTTTTTTTCTCCCTTTTGTGCTCTAGGGACTTTTCTTACTTTCTTGAAAATTTAGTTATATATTTAAAAGGCCATGTGTTACATGTCACCTAGTGCTCCTAGGTGTTTTCTTTTCAAAGGGTGCCGCAGTGTTATTACTGATACATATGCTTTTGTGAGAAATAGAAGTGCTCTTCTGTTTTCATATTGGCTTTTGAAATCATTTTAACACAGAGCTGTTTTTCCCCATAGGAGCTGGAGCAGTTGGCTAAAGAGCAAGACAAAGAGTCGGAGAAGCAACTTCTGCTCCAGGAAGTGGAGAATCACAAAAAGCAGATGCTCAGGTAGGCAGGGCGTGGCCTCCTGCCTATGGTCTCTGCTGGGTTACTTGTTCCCTGTGAGGTCTGTCCATGTGTTTGCCTAATAAACCTGGGTTAATGGGGACTTAATTATATTATTTACATGCAGGTGGAATGTTCTCTCTAGATCAGTAATTCTTAAGTAGGAGAGGATGGGTGACAAACAGGGCCCGTGTTTGCAGGTGGAGATGTGCATAGTTAATAGAAGCATAATTTAACATTGTACTATATTTTATATTTGTAAAAAACCCCAGAAAATATGATTGCTTTTGAAATATAGGGTTGTTTTTATCTAGAATGACTGCTACTGGAATAAGTCTACTGAAGGAGAAACTACTTAAGTTGGACCAAAATGGGGATATTATCTGAAAAAAAAGAAACAAAAATATGTAAATAAGTATATGTTATGTTAAACAAAATTGAGGTTATAATTGGAAGTATGTGCAGTTTCTTTTTTTAAAAGTGATTGAAGTTACCCCATTTCTTGATACAGAATTGGGAGAGATACAACTTTCCCAACAAAATAGTCTGACAACATGAAATAGTACCTTTCTCTTTTCATTTAACTTTTGTACGTATTCATAAAGATAGTTGTTTCAAGTATGTTTGGGAGCTCCTCTGGAAGCCAGATCATTCTCTTTTGAAGTCCCTGCTGAGTCATCATCCTCACAGTTTTCTCTTTGGCCCTTGTTCATTCATCTGCCTCTGCCAGGTCTGTGTTAGCCTATGGCCGTGCCTCTCATCTGAGCGTTTCCTTAGCGTCATCCTCCCTGACAAATGCCTGTGTGTCAGGAGGATGCTGACTGGCAAAGACTGAGCCTACAGGGTCTAGCCGAGAGGTGTCAGGACTGAGCCAGAGCAGTTGCTGGGGCACCAAGGGGAGGAAGTGGTGGGTGCTGGAAGGGACTCTGAGGGCTACACGTGGGTGGCCTTCCACAGAACTCCTCTGTAGGATGGAACTGCAGTGATTTGAACTAAGGATCTGGGGGTATCAACAGAAACTTACACATATGGCCCTTCTGATTCCAGCAATCAGACCTCATGGAGGAAAGCCAACCTTACTTGCAAAATTGCAATTGACAATCTAGAGAAAGCAGAACTTCTCCGGGGAGGAGATCTCTTAAGGCAAAGGTAACTGTTCTTTTGTCTTTCTGGATTCTGATAATAGAATAGATAACAGCTGGCAAGGTCTAAAACCCACTGTAGGGAATCTCCTCTTGTTTTCAGCTTAGTATTTATTTATTTATTTTTTGAGACAGAGCCTCAAGCTATTGCGCTGGGTAGAGTGCTGTAGCATCACAGCTCACAGCAACCTCCAACTCCTGGGCTCAAGTGATTCTCCTGCCTCTACCTCCCAAGTAGCTGGGAAAACAGGCACCCACCACAGTGCCTGGCTATTTTTTGGTTGCAGCTGGCATTGTTGTTTGGTGGGCCCAGGCTGGATTTGAACCTGCCAGCTCAGGTGTATGTGGCTGGCACCTTAGCCACTTGAGTCCCAGGGGCCGAGCCAGCTTAGTATTTAATTTCATCATCTAAGTCATTTGTTTTAAACTTTAAAAGACATGCACACTTATTTGTGGTAAATTGGTAAAATAAAAGTATTAATTACAACATGAAAATAAGCCATGGATAGTCTTATGACTCATGAGCATTTTGGTATATTGCCTCTTCATTGTTTTCTTCTATATTTTTTACAACATCATAATTATACCATATATGATACTTAGTATCCTGGTTGGGCTTGGTGGGTCACTCCTATTATCCTAGCACTGTGGGAGGCCAAAGCAGGTGGATTGCTTGAGCTCAGGAGTTGAGATCAGCCTAAGCAAGAATGAGACCCTGTCTCTACTAAAAATAGAAAAACTAGCCAGGCATGGTGGTAAGCACCTGTAGTCATAGCTACTCAGGAGGCTGAGGCTAGAGGATCGCTTGAGCCCAAGAATTTGAGGTTGTTGTAAGCTATGATGCCACAACACTGTACCCAAGGTGATAAAGTAAGACTCTGTCTCAAAAAAAAAAAAAGTTGAATATCCTACCCTTTCACTACAAATCTTGCCCATTTTTAGAATAACTTTTCAAAAACTAATTTTTTTTTTTTTTTGAGACCAAGCCTCAAGCTGTCCCCCTGGGTAGAATGCCGTGGCATCACAGCTCACAGCAGCCTCCAACTCCTGGGCTCAAGTGAGTCTCCTGCCTCAGCCTTACAAGTAGCTGGGACCACAGACGCCCGACACAACGCCCGGCTATTTTTTTGGTTGCAGTCATCATTGTTGTTTGAT
>NW_003852398.1:3983274-3991231 GCF_000181295.1 Otolemur garnettii | reverse complement strand
GTTGTTTAGCTGGCCCAGGCTGGGTTAGAACCCACCACCCTCGGTGTATGTGGCCAGCGCCCTGCTGACTAAGCTACAGGTGCCACCAGGAATGAACTTGTCTAAGGCTCCTGATCCGTATTGGCAAATTGCTTTACAAAAGGGAGCATAGGTTTACATTCCTACTAGCATTCCATGAGAGCGTGGGTCTCAGCAGACCTTTGCTGAAATTGACTGTGATCATTTAAAATATATACACCAATTCGATAGGTATAAAATGGGATCTCATTTTGAATATGGGACTTTCTTGCAGCAAAGCTTTGTTGATGTTCCTCCTCCCTCTTCTCTGGACTTATAGGAAAACCACCAAGGAGAGCCTGGCCCAGACGTCCAGCACCATCACAGAGAGCCTGATGGGGATCAGCAGGATGATGTCCCAGCAGGTCCAGCAGAGCGAGGAGGCCATGCAGACTCTAGGTAAAGCCACGGCTAGAGTAGGGGGCTTCTCCCAGAGGCACTGGCTCTAGCACCCTTGCCCAGCCTTTCCAGTCTGGGTGCCTCCATTGTTGCCTGCCCAGAGCTTACTGACATTTGTGGTTCCTCACTCATGATGTTACTTTGCAGTGTATTACCTACAGTGGGAATATTCTGCTCTTATTTCTCTTTTCAGTTATTACAGTTGTATTAGAAGCCCCTACACTCCTCAGTGATTCCCCAGGGGAAGCATTCCCAGGAACTCATGTGAAAAGCAGAGATCCTCAGGCCTCTCCTGGAGGGCATCAGCAGGGTTGGGCAAGGGGGCTGGGATTCTGAGTTTTAGTGAGGGCTCTTGGGCTCTGCGTTCCCTGTGGCAAGCAGGTTTGGGAATTGTGGCCCCAAGAGCAATGTAGTGTATTGGCTGCTGGTAAGACCGCTAGGACCTCGATTTACAATTGTACCTCCAGTTGTTACTTTTCCTGTGAGTTCCTTTGAAATGATGCCAGTCAGGAGCTAGAATATTGAGAGACTGAGAATACTGGTGCTCTCCAACAGCTTTCCCAGAGCATCTCCCTTGTCACAGGCGGGAAGCAGTCCTCTCCGGGATGCTTCACTCTAGGAAAATAGAAAAAGAGTTTACTCTTTGAAACACTTTTGGGAATTGTCATGCATAGACGAAGTAGTGAGCATGGTGTCATGAATCCCCTGAATCTATCACCTGCTTCAGCATTATCAACTCATGGCCAGTGAGTGAGTTTCAGTTCTGCCCTTACATGGTTCGCCCATCTGGATTGTTTTGAAGCAAATCCCAGACATCATCCATAAGTATCTCTAAAAGATAAGGGACTCTTTGGGAAAAAAAACCAAAAACAACTCCATAACCATAATACCACTATCGCCCCTAGCAATTATCTGTAATTTTGAACTAGTTTTTTTTTTCTCAGTATGCCATTCAAACAGCCAGAAGAAAAAAGAAAGCAAATAAGAAAGCCCAAGGTCGCTCCTTGTGTTTGCAACTTATCTGAGCCTTCAAGCCCAGAACCAGCCAGTGGCCTCCTCCCAGGGTGCACCTGTGCACTGCTGGGCTTTGGGGGAGTCCTTGGAGGGAGTGAGAATGAGGAGACTGCATGGCCTCTGAGTCACAGGCTTTGATGCTCTGATGTGGATGTCAGGATACCCACCTCCAGCGGTGAGAAGGAGACACAAATGGTGTTGCTTTCTAGATTGTTAAGGAGCCCCCAACATGAGGGTTATTCTCGGGGCACATTTTGATAGCTTTTGAAGAAAGAGAAAAATTCTTCATCCTTTCCTTATGCCCCACAGTTTCAGCTTGATTTAAGGTGCATTAGGACCATAATTTAAAAACAAAAAAGCTGGCCAGGCGTGGTGGTGGCTTACACCTGTAATCCTAGCACTCCAGGAGGCTAAGGCAGGTGGATTGCCTGAGCTCACAGGTTCGAGACCAGCCTGAGCCAGAGTGAGACCCCATCTCTGAAAATAGCTGGGTGTTGTGGCGGGCACCTATAGTCCCAGCTACTCAGGAGGCTGAGACAAGAGAATTGCTTGAGCCCAAGAGTTTGAGGTCATACTCTACCAAGGGTGACAAAGTAAGACTCTGTCTCAAAAAATAAATAAATAAATAGATAAATAAAAACAAAAAGCCTATTCAGGATGCCTGGAATTTGCTGTGAAATTGTAGGAGTGGGGGGAGTTGCATGGGGTAGGGAGTGGGGCACACTGCATTTCATGATGTTCTGCTGGCCTCTTTTGTAATGGTTCAAAATTTTCCATAATAGTAAGTTTGTTTTTGGTTTTTTTTTAGACAGAGTCTCGACCTATCACCTTGGGTAAAGTGCCATGGCGTCAAAGCTTACAGTCACCTCCAACTCTTGGGCCCAAGCAATCCTCTTGTCTCAGTTTTTCTGTTTTTAGTAGAGATGGGGTCTAGCTTTTGCTCAGGCTGGTATTGAACTCCTGAGCTCAAGCAATCCACCTGCCTTGGTCTCCCAGAGTGCTAGGATTATAGGTGTGGGCCACCACGGCCGGCCCCATGAATGTTCTTATGATGTTTTATTATGCTTTATGGGGAATCTTTTCCAGGTAAACTGTCTACCCTAAGTATCAGGCCCAGAAGCCTATGCTCACAAATACGTTTGACCATGGGCACAATGATCCCTTAAGGGACATGGGCCCCTTAGGTATCACACAGTATGTTACGTAAGTGTCATCTTTAAGCTACAGCCTTGTCCCAGGCCCTAAGGATAGACACAGCCCACCTTCTGTCCTTCTGTGATCCTGCAAAGAGCAGGTCTGACTAGTAGATGTCCTGGCTACTATACCCCTTTCCCTTGGGGGAAAGCACTGGTGTCCCCTGGATCTTCCCCTAGCACAGACCTCACAGGGCCTGCCCACAGTCACCAGGCTGTTTTATGCCTGGTGGCTTTTCTTGGCAGCACCTGTGTGCTTCAGCGAGCCAAGGTGGGGAGCGCAGCAGGTGAGCCTTGTCTGCCCTTCTTAGTGGTGTGTATGTGCGAGGGCTTCTCAACAATCCACCTGGCTCCAGAGCTGGCTGGGACATGGGGAGCCTGTCTGTGGTGGCTCCTTGTTTCTTTTGCTCCTCTTGGTGGTCTCCATTCGTGTGCTGGGTCCTGGCTTAGAGGAGCTCGCTTAGAATGCAGGTTGTCACTGGCCTCCAGGCAGCAGAGCAAGGTCTTTGGATTTTGTGCTGTACAGTCTGAGCCAGGCCCCCTCCCTCTTTTGTTTCAGTCAATTCTTCACGAACAATCCTGGATGCAAATGAAGAATTTAAGTCTATGTCGGGGACCATTCAGCTGGGTCGGAAGCTCATTACAAAGTACAATCGCAGGGAGCTGACAGACAAGCTTCTCATCTTCCTTGCTCTGGCTCTTTTTCTTGCTACAGTTCTCTATATCTTGAAAAAGCGGCTCTTTCCATTTTTATGAGATCCCCCAAAGCTGCCATCTTTGGCCCTTTCAGCTCCTGTTTCAGGGTCCGTCCAGCTCCTGAGTACTGGCACAGGCTGTCAAGCTGAGCCACACCCGTGTTTGCTCCAGTTGCTCAGCAGGTCGGGTGGAAACAGCTCCCTGGTTTTCTGTAAGTGGCTGGCTTGGAGGTGAGCAGAGCAACAGGGGCAGGCCTGTCCTTGGGACATCGTCAGGACTCCTGAGCCCCTCGTGCCCTGTGGGGGCTGCTGGTTGGAATACTTGGAGCCCAGCTACTAGGATGTGATCCCCCCCCCCACCCCGTTCCACTGAGCTCTTATATACCAGATCTGGTAGAGGGAAGAGAGAAGAGGTGGGAAGAAGGGTGATGAAAACTCAAGGCCATTCCCTGAATAAACTTGATTGTATTTAATAGAATAAAATCCTTTTTATTAACCAGTGAGATGTAAGTGTTCCTAATTCTATATGAAATCAACACATTGTACTCCATAAATGCATTAATGTATACATGATCTATGTGTTTATGATTTAATAAAAAAAAAATGCTTTTGGTTTTGTAAGTTATCCCTCTGGGAATGTTTGTGCCTCTTCCTTTTGATGTCCAGATTTCTAGGACATGAACTTGATTGTTTATTTAGTCATTTATTCAACAAAGAATTATCAGGTAGCTGCCATATGCAGGGTATTATGGACACTACTGAGCATTACAAGTATGTTGGTAAAACCAGATATTATTCCTTCCTTAGCAACAGAAATAAGATCTCTGACTATTAGAAAGGAGAGTACTAGTAGCTCCTGTGGGACGGTGCACACCAACATCTTGAGTCTTCTCTCTGAGGTCCAGAGGGAGAAGCTAAGGCCTATGTGGGCCTAAGTTCCATTGATGACAGGGGACTAGGGCCTGGGCTAGGCCAGCCCTAGAGGTCATACTGTCTTGTGCTAAGGCCTGGAAGACCTAGAGCTTGAAATGCCAGCCTCTCCCCACTGTAGCATCCAGGACCTGGAAGGGGCAGTGAGGAGGCAGAAGGAAAGTAGAAAAGAATATGGGCTTTGAACCTTGGCTTCAGGGGTCCTCAGACTATAGCCACAGCCCACCTGGTGTTTTTGCCACCGCTGCCTGTCCTGCTTAGCAGCCGACTCATCCCGGGCCCACAGTCCAGCCCTCCAACGGTCTGAGGGACAGTGAACTGACCCCCTGTTTAATAAGTTTGAGGACCCCTGGAAACACTTGGTTTGAGACTTTGCTCTACTACTAATATAGCACATGAGCATGGGCAAGTTACCTTATGTCACTAAACCTATGTCCCTTACGTAAAGTGGAGGGATAGTCCATAGAGACCCTCGTAATCAAAAGAGATTATAAAGAAGGAAAGAATCAAAAGAGATTATAAAGAAGGAAGTGTAGCGCCCTTCTGACACCCTGCCATGGCCTTCCCAAAAGCTGCCACCCCCAGCGTGCTGGGCCCTAAGGTTTCCTGCACCACACAGCAAAGGGACCTCAGGAAAGCTGGGCCAGGTATTACCAGCTTTGTTCAGATCTGTTTGATCAGAGGATATGAAGAGCTAAAGCTTCAGTTATGAAGCAACAGGTTATTATCATGGGACCAAGTTTTAAAGGAGTGGCTGCACCCTCAGCCTGGTGAGGAGGGTCCAAATTAAAGTGTGTATATACACACATTTCATAGCCATGTATCATCCTTAAACAATTCTTAGCCTCAAAAAGACGCTCAGTGCAAATTGTGCACACATGTGTCTTATTTATAGTCAAATTAAAGCTGAGACTAAAGCACAGATGGGAAATTCCCACTCAGATTCCAGCTGTACGTGCAGCAGATGGATGTTGTCACGTTAGGATTTTCTTGTCTTAACATTTTTCTTTACTACTTCCCACTGATTGTCAACATCCTCCTCGCAGTATGGAAACTCGTGGGCTCTGTACTCCCTAAAAATGCTCCCTTTGACACTTTATTCCTTTTTTACTTGCCTCCTTAAAATAGAGTCAAATCTGATCCATTTTGAAATGTCTTTCATAACAGTATCTTGCAACCTCCTCCAGCCCCCTGGGTTGTCTTCCCAGCCAGGCTGGCTGTGCAGGAAGTGGCCCTCCCACACTCAGCCATGAGAGGGCAGTGTCCGCATTTGCTCTACGGTCTGGCCAAGAGTACGATTATTTCTATCAGTCAATTTGAAATGCTTCGATGAATATATTTTTTTAAAATCAGATATCGGATTTTTAAAAAACATTAATGCATGAAGTTAAATGTATGACTATTAAGCAGTAAGGCAGGCTGATAGGCTACATTTTCATTAGCTGATGGTTAAGGAATTAAAAGTATAGAGCAGACATCAAGAGGTTTTTCATTCAACAAGTATTCATTCCTAACACTTTGCAGAGGTCTAAGTGGGCGGACTGTTTGAGGCCAGGACTTTGAGACCAGCCTGAGCACCATGGAGAGACCCTGTATAAATAAATAAGCTGGGCACGGTGATGCATGGTTGCAGTGCCAGCTACTAGGGAGGCTGAGGCAGGACGGTCGATTGAGTGCAGGAATTAAAAGTTGCAATGAGTTATGATTATGCCAATGCATTCTAATCTGGGCTTTTTTTTTTTTTTTGAGACAGAGCCTCAAAGTGTCACCCTGGGTAGAGTGCTGTGGCATCACAGCTCAAAGCAACCTCCAACTCCTGAGCTTAAGCGATTCTCCTGACTCGGCCTCCCGAGTAGCTGGGACTACAGGCTCCTGCTACAACGCCCGGCTATTTTTGGTTGCAGCCGTCATGGTTGTTTGGCAGGCCTAGGCTGGATTTGAACCCATTAGCTCAGGTGTATGTGGCTGGCACCTTAGCTGCTTGAGCCATAGGCACCCTGCCAGGCTTTTGGTTTTATAAGGTATCCTTCAGGGAATGTTTGTGCCTCTTCCTCTGGATGTCCAGATTTGTAGGACATGAATTTGATTCATGTGAGTGAGACCTTATCTCAAAACAAAACCCAAAAAAGTATTTACTGAGCATCTGTTCTGTGCCAAGCACTGTGTTAGACACAGTGAACAAAAAGATTCCCTGTCACCGTGGAGCTTATGGTATGTGAGGGAGGGTAGGCAGATGAAAAGCGATTAATATACCAAATAAATAGTTCACTATGTTAGAAAATCAGTGGTTGGGGGGAAGTGGGGCAGATTAATGGAGATCTAGGTGTAGGAGTCAGGGCAAGTATGCAGTCTTAAGCAGAGTGGTCTGGGTTGGTCCCACTGGGTTAAGATTTGGACAGTAGGGACAGCTGAGGGAAGAGGATTGCACATGCAGCCACCAGGGCAGAGGCCCGAAGTGGGACAGACTGGTATGTTGGAGGAAGGCAAGGAAGCCAGTGTGGCAGGAGCAGAGTGGAAGTTCTCAGGAACCCCAGGATGCTGATCCGGAGGACATATCCACTCCCCCCTTACTACACTGCTCAGTGGTTGTTGGCCCTGTTGGATGCGGTTCTTCTAGAAACCTCTGTCGCTCTGTGGCACCACCCTCTCTTAGTTTCCCTTTTTCTTTTCTGGCAACTTGTCACTCTTCTTGGCTTACTTTCTATTTAGCCCTGATGGTGACTCGGGTCATAGTCCCTATGCTCCCTCTCATATTCTCTTAAAAGCAAAGTCATCCACGTCCCATGGCTTAATCGTATTTGTAGGATGATCATCAGTGGTCTCAGCTGTGTCTGCAGTCCAGCATTCTCAGGTGAACTCTGAATGCTCATCGTTGCCATTCTGATATCTCTGAGGCTCCGTAGCCTCCATGTGGTCCTGGTCACTCCCTTCTACCCCACAGCCTGGCCCTTCCCCAAGCTTCAGGGTCTTCCCTAGCCCACTTCGCTTTTCTACTTCCTGGGTCCCCTTTCCCTTCTCCAAGCCTATAACCTTGAAACCTCCTTCTCACCAAACCAGGAGATGAGATTTCACTTTATTTCATCAGATTCATACCAACATGGTTCTGAGAAGAAGCTGTTGATACGCTGTGTTGCTGAATTTAGATGGCCAAAAATGCCCTTTGGAGGTACCACGACAGGGTGGCTCAATCTGGAGATGCTTCTAAGGAAAAAAGATAATATATTATAAAAAGGATAGTAAAATAAGTTCTGTTTTCTTCCTTGGCTAGTGGTGGTCTTCCCTGGGGCCCTGACATAGGGTTTGCCCAAGCTGTGTTTCTTCCCTAAGCAAGGACAGAATAAAAATAGCTGTGGGCTAATCTAAGAGATAGTAGGCAGGAGTCTCAGCAGTGTTGTCAGGAATGACGGGCTCAGCCTGGGGGTGAAGGGAGGGGTGAGTGTCATCACCCCCACGTCCTACCAGTCTCCAACAGCAGGCCCAGGCAACATACCAGAAGCCCCAGGGCCCACAGTATTGGCCATGGTGTTGGTCAGCTTGCATCTTGAATGGGCCAGAGTGCCATGGTCAAAGCTTTTGATGGCAGAGAGGCTTGGGTTCCCTTTGTCCTCTCCCTGGCTTTATGCCCTAGGCAAGGAGTTACCCCCCTCTGGTGTCCCCTCTATTTTCTTT
>NW_003852398.1:3981618-3983206 GCF_000181295.1 Otolemur garnettii | reverse complement strand
CGCTCACAGCAACCTCCAACTCCTGGGTTCAAGCGAGTCTCCTGCCTCAGCCTCCCAAGTAGCTGGGACTACAGGCGCCTGCCACAACGCCCCGCCATTTTTTGGTTGCAGCCGTCATTGTTGTTTGACGGGCCTGGGCCAGGGATTAGAACCCACCACCTTAGGTGTATGTGGCTGGCGCCTTAGCCGCTTGAGCCACAGGCACCGAGCCCCCCTCTATTTTCACCAGCAACATAGTCCCGACCTCTCAACAGTGCTAGGAGGATCAAAGGACAAAACCAACGAACGCCATGGGCTTACGTGGTGCCTCTCCCACATTGACCCCACTGGGCTGCTACATTTGTTCCTGAACAAAAGGGGATTTTCCCCTTTCTCTTTGGGGCTTAACTTTAGGAAAATAGCGCTTAGACAAAGAAGAGGATGCTGGGGCTGGCAAGGAGTCAGGACCCAAGGATGGAGTAGTTTCTCAAACAGCAGAAGGCCAGGCAAATTGGCCATCTTTCCCAATAATCCACCAAAAAAAGAAAGTTAATGGGTAAGATTAACTCAATGTGAAATTTTCTCCTTTTCTTTCTTGTTTTTTTTTTTTTTTTTGAGACAGAATCTCACTGTGTTGCCCTTGGTAGAGCGTTGTGGTGTTATAGCTCGCTGCAACCTCAAACTCCTGGGCTCAAGTGATTCTCTGGTTTCAGCCTTCTGAGTAGCTGGGAGTACAGGCGCCCACTACAACGCCTGGCTATTTTTAGAGATGGGGTCGCACTCTTGCTCCAGCTGGTCTCAAACTCCTGAGTTCAAACAATCCGCCCATCTCAGCTTCCCAAAGTGCTGGGATTACAGGTGTGAGCCACCTCGTCCAGCCCCTCTTCCCCTTTCCCCTATAATCTTGTCTGCTGGGGAAGAGTGCCCCCAGACACAATAAACCCATGGAGTGGCAAATTAATACAAACTGACAATTTGCAAATGCATAATTAGTTTCAATCTGATACCTTCCTGGTGCGAAAAGAGTGCCCTGTCAGAAATCTCAGAGTTCCTCAGAATGGTGTTCTAGGTTTGCATGAAATAAATAGCTCTTCAGTGACACTTTCCATCTCCACCTGAAGAGGTTGCAGAACCAGTGGATTAGAGGACCAGCGGGCAGGAGTGGTCAGACTCTGCAGGCTCCTGGCTGCCTTCCTGACTATCTCCATAAATAATTCCACTGTCTTACTGCATATGTATACCAGCTACCCTCTGTGCTGGGTCCTGGGGACAAAAGGGTAAGATCCCACCTGCCTTGTAGGACCAGCAGCTAGTCTCAGACTGATGTGAAGCCTGACAGATGCAGTAGAGTGTTGTAGGTGCCTTAGAGGAGGTTCCAGGGACCCTTGGGAACCCAAAGTGACAACTCCTTTGGACCACTTAGAAACAAATGATAGCAAAAATAAAATTAGTGATAGGCAATTATGAATGAGATCCAATAGTAATATTTGGTCAGATGTTTAAGTTTAGTATGTGATGAGTGATGTTAATAAATTTATTGAGTGCTTATCACATGCCAGACACTGTGCATTGCTTCACTTAATCCAGGTTTTTTTTTTTTTTTTTTTTT
>NW_003852398.1:3977561-3981476 GCF_000181295.1 Otolemur garnettii | reverse complement strand
CTGGCCATTTTTTGGTTGTAGTTGTCATTGGTGTTTGGCAGGCCCAGGCTGGATTCAAACCCACTAGCTCTGGTGTATGTGGCCGGCACCTTAGCCGCTTGAGCTACAGACGCTGAGCCTAATCCAGGTATTCTATGAAGTGAGTAGCGTTATTACAGGTGAGAGACCCAAAACCCAGAGAGTTCAAGAAACCTATCCGGGGCCACACAACTAATAACTAGTGGATCTAGACTTTAAATCCGGGCAGTTGAGCTCCAGAGTATCTGGAATTTTCTCAACAGCAGGAATGAGTGAGGCCACTGAAGCTCTAGGGTCACCGAGACCACCACTCTTCTTTACAGTGGACGCTATCTAGCAATCTCAAGGAAGTAAAACAGGATGGAGGTGGAAAGCCTGGGTCAGACCCCTCTGTGAGGAAGCCTGCTTGTTCCTGGAAGGCAGGTGTCAGGAACAGGGCTGTCACATAAGCAAAAGTGGGAATTCACTGGCTCACCTAATGGAAAAAGCCTGGAGCAACTGGCTTTTGGCACAGCTCATCCCAGCTTTCCAACCCCCAACCCCTGCTGCTTCCTCCCCGGGTGGCAGGTCTCCCCTTCTCCAAGTGACAGCTCCAAACTTAGATCCACTTAGCTCAGAACTCCCTAAGAGTTCCCTAATAGTCCCTAGCTCCCTCTTGGAAGACCCTCTGTGGTCAGGAGGAGGCTGGACGTCCTAACTGGTGGTCACATGCCCAGCACTCGTCAACCAATCACAGAGGAGGGTTCCAGCAAAGAAATCTGGGTGCCACAGCCAGGAGGAGGAATGATGCTGGGCAGCTGGGACCATGTGCTCCCCGGAACCCCAGTGCCGGTGACAGACTGGCGCAGGCTGGCCTCCAACCACCCACCTCCTGCCCCATTGGAGATGGAGGTGCCCATGTAGCATGAGGGTTTCAGCCCAAAGTATGAAGCCTGGGGGATGTTAATGGATCAATTACATTCATTCATTCATTCCTCCCTTCCTCCCATTTCCTCCCCTTTCCTCCCCTTTCCTTCCTTCCTTCCTTCTTTCCTCCCTTCCTCCCCGCAGTTGCTTTCATAATAAGAAAAAAAACTACAGGCATTAAATTAATTGCAGAAGAATTAGGAAATATACTTTGGCCAAAGCAAACTTCTTTCTCAAAAAGAAATATGAAGAAAATTGTCAACAGTTGGGAGTGGATTATTTTTTTATTTTTATTTTTTTTTGCAGTTTTTGGCCAGGGCTGGGTTTGAACCTGCCACCTCTGGCATATGGGCCTGGCACCCTACTCCTTTGAGCCATAGGCACTGCCCTGGGAGTGGATTATTTTATCTTTTTCTCCTTTCTTCCTGTTAGTTCATTTTCTTCAACAAAAGTGGGATTATACTGTGTATATTGGGTGTTTCTTTTTTTGTTTTCTTTTTTGCTTTTAAGAATAGGTTTACTGGCCAGGTATGGTGGCTCACACCTGTAATCTCAGCACTCTGGGAGGCTGAGGCAGGTGGATAGCCTGAACTCATGAGTTTGAGACCAGCCTGAGCTAGAGTCAGACCCTGTCTCTAAAAATAGCTAGGTGTTGTGGCCGGTGCCTGTAGTCCCAGCTACTCGGGAGGCTGAGGCAAGAGAATGGCTTAAGCCCAAGAGTCTAAAGTTGCTGTGAGCTATGACGCCACAGCATTCTACCGGGGGAGACAAAGTGAGACCCTGTCTAAAAAAACAAAACAAAACATAGGTTTACTGAGATAGAATTTTGTGTGATAAGCTTTACATAATTAAACTGTACAATTTGATGAGTTTTGACGTGTACAAACCACAACCAAGATAATGGACATGTCCTCAACCACCCCTCAAAAGTGTTCTCATGACCCTTTGGATCAATTTTCCATCATACTCCCCCACCAGTTCCCACTGGCTGGAAGACCCCTGGATCTGCTGTCTATCACTCTAGGCTGGTTCATAGTTTTTATCATTTTATATAAATGGATCTACTAGTTTGGGGGATATGGTTTCTTTCATTTAATGTGAAACAGAGATTCATTTCTGTTGTTGGAGTTACCAATGATTTCTTCCTTTTTGTTACTGAGCGGTATTCTACTACATGCCTATATCACAGTTTGTTTATCTGTTCACCTGTTGATGGACATTTGAATTATGTCTAGTTTTTTTGTTTGTTGTTTGAGACAGAGTCTCAAGCTGTTTCCCTGGGTAGAGTGCTGTGGTGTCACAGCTCACAGCAACCTCAAACTCTTGGGCTTAAGTGATTCTCTTGCCTCAGCCTCCCAAGTAGCTGGGACCACACGCACCCACCACAATACCTGTCTATTTTTTGGTTACAGTTGTCATTGTTGTTTGGCAGGCCTGGCCTGGATTCGAACCCACCAGTTCAGGTGTATGTGGCTGGCGTCCTAGCCTCTGAGCTATAGGCGCCGAGCTTATGTTTAGTTTTTGCTGTTACAAGTACAGCTCACATGACCATTCATGAACAAGTCTGTATATGTATGGACCTCTGCCTTTGTTTGTATTGAGTAAAATACCTAGGAGTGTATTGGTTGGGTCTTATGGTGAGTCTCTGTTTAACTTTTTGAGAAACTCCCAAACTATTTTCCAAAGTGGTCACATCATTCATAGTCCCACCAGCAGAGAAAGTTCCAGTTACTCTATCTCCTTCCCAACAATTGATATGGTTAGCCTTTTAAATTGTCGCCATTCTGGTGGGTAGGTAGTGGTATTTATTGTGGTTTGAATTTGCATTTTCTAATTACTAAGGATGTTTTGTGCTTATTTGCCATCCACATCTCTTCTTGGGTGAAGGGTCTTGCTATGGTAGGAATGTTTGTGTCCCACCCAGATCCACATGTTGAAATCCTAATCTGCAAAACGATGGTGTTAGAAGGGGGTCTCTGGAGGGTCATGACGGTGGAGCCATAGGGAATGGGATTAGATTAGTGCCCTTACAAAGGGACCCACGAGAGACTCATCACCTCTTCTACCATGTGAGGACACAAAGGCACCATCTATGAAGTAGGAGGTTGGCCCTCACCAGACATCAGATCTGTCAGTGCCTTGATCTTGAACATTTCAGCTTCTAGAACTGTGAGAAATAAATGTCCTCTGTTTTGTTGTAGTAACAGCCCAAAGAACAGACTAAGATATGTCTTTTCAAATATTTTGCCCATTTTTCATTGGATCGTTTGGTTTCTCATTGTTGATTTGTAGTAGTTGGGTATTATTTTTGTCAAAAGCTGCTTCATAGTTAATACACAGCCAGCCACTGCCATTAGCTTCCTATAACTCCTTCCCCAAACATTTTTACTTATTTGTAAAAGCAGGCTTAGGATTCAGCTGGGAGGTGGCGACATGGTTTATCGGCCAGAATCTTTGTAAACGGTAGTGCCCTTCCCTACCAAGAGTTAAATATTCAAGTATGCATGTGTGAGTTTATATGTGTGTATGAATATATGTACGCTGGGTGTATACAAAATTACACGAATGGAAGAATCCTATGTACACAGTTTTGCCTTGTCATCAGCACATCTCGGTGACTTTCCATTTCAGTTCCTACACGGCTGCCACATCTTTCTGATGCCTATGTAGCTGTCCACTGTGAGGAAGTGCAACTCTCTTTTCTATTGATGGACATTTAGATTTTTCTAGTACATCTTTTTCTTTTGTTTTTGAGAGATGGGCTCTTGCTCTGTCACCCAGGCTGGAGTATAGTGGCATGATGGTAACTCACTGCAGCCTTGAACTCCTGGGTTCAAGGGATACTCCCACCTCAGCCCTCTGAGTGGCTAAGATTATAGGCATGCACCACCATGCCTGGATAATTTTTTTTTTTTTTGAGACACAGTCTCACTTTGTCACCCTGGGTAGAGTGCTGTGGCATCATAGCTCACAGCAACCTCCAACTCCTGG
>NW_003852398.1:3973557-3976957 GCF_000181295.1 Otolemur garnettii | reverse complement strand
AACATTGGCAGGCGTTATGGCAGGCACCTGTAATCCCAGCTGCTTGGGAGTCTGAGGCAAGAGAATCACTTAAGCCCAAGAGTTGGAGGTTGCTGAGAGCTGTGATGCCATGGCACTCTACCAAGGGCGACATAGTGAGCCTGTCTCCAAAAAAAAAAGGTGTATTGCAAGTCTTGGGTTTGACATTTCCTTTTTAAAAACAGTCTGTTTGAGATATAATTCACATACCATACAATTCACCCAAATAAAGGGTACAATTCAGTGGTTTACCACCATCAACATTTTCACCACCTCAACAAGAAAGCTTCTGCCTCTTAAACTCTCCCCCATCTGGGGCTACACTCTGCTCCCAGCACACACTCTGACCACCATGCTTCACATGAGCAGATTCTTTGCCTTCTGGCCAAGTTCCAGAAACTGATTGAGCGCCTGTCATGGCCTCTGGGAACTCCCAGTGGGTTAGCGTGGTAGGCAGGGGGTTGCCAAGAGTCTGGGGTACAGACCAAAGGCTAGGTCTCACTCTGTTCAGGGCAGGATGGTCTCTTGATCCGGAAGCCCCAAGGTACTCAGGCAGGCGTTGGGAGTCTGGAAGCGTGGCAGTGAAGGAAAACACGCTTCACCTGGACTCGAAATCTGCAGTAGGGAGCTGAAACAATGAGACGCCATTTCTTGCCCACCAGAGTGGCAGTGATAAAGCAGAATGATAAATATTTGGCGTTGCCAAAGGTCTGGGTAAATGGCAGCAAGCATTCCTTATTATCCAAATCTTGAAACTTGTGGGATGGTGAATTTCCAGAGAGCAAGAGGCTATACAATCTTTTTTCTTTTTTTCTGAGATAGTCTCACTCTATTGCCCCAGGTTAGAGTTCCATGGATTCAGCCTAGCTCTCACCACCTACGTCAGCCTCCTGAGTAGTTGGGACTACAGGTGCCTGCCATAATCCTCCACTAATTTTTCTATTTTTAGTAGAGACAGGGTCTCACTCTGTATTCAGGCAGGAGTGCGGTGGTTAGGTCATAATTCATTGTAACCTCCAACTCCTGGACTCAAGTGATCCTCCTACCTCAGCCTCCTAGATAGCTGAGACTATAGGCACACAACACCACATCCAGCTACATTTTTATTTATGTGTTTTTAATTAATTATTTATTAATAATTTTCAAATTAATATGAAGGTACAATGTTTAAGTTACATTGTTCTCATTTCCAAGGTAAAGTTCAAGTGGTAGTAGAGCCCTTTAAGGGGGGGAGGGCGCATGCTGAGCACATTTGCATTGTGCACATTAGGTGAGATCCTGCCAATCATTCTCTCTCTTCCCCCCTCCCTCTCCTTCTTCACTCCTCCCCCTTGCTAGACTATATTTGTGTTTTATCATTCATATGGGTGTGTAATTGTTTATATATTGGTTTCATATTAGTGTTGAGTACACTGGATTATTTTTCCCATTCTTGGATACTTTATTAAGAAGAATGTGTTTCAACTCCATTCAGGTAAACATAAAAGATATAAAATCTCCATCTTTTCTTGCGGCTGAATAATATTCCATGGTATATATATGCCACAGTTTGTTAACTTGTTTGTGGGTTGATTTGGGTGGCTTCCACGACTTGGCAATTGTGAACTGAGCTACAGTAAACATTCTGGTGCAAATGTCTTTGTGGTAAAATGATTTTTGTTCTTCTGGGTAGATACCTAGTAATGGGATCGTGGGATCAAATGGAAGATCAACTTTTAGTTCTTTGAGAATTCTCCATACTTCTTTCCATAAAGGTTGTATCCATTTGTAATACTATTAGTAGTGTAAAAGTGTTCCTTTTTCTACACATCCATGCCAGCATCTGCAGTTTTGAGATTTTGTGGTGTGGGCTGATCTCACCGGAGTTAGGTGATATCTCAGAGTAGTTTTGATTTGTATTTCTCTGATGATTAGAGATAATGAACACTTTTTCATGTGTTTGTTGGTCATTCATCTGTCATCTTCAGAGAAGTATTTGATTTTATTCTTGGTTTGACTGTTTTTTTTTTTTTTTAATAGAGACAGGGTCTTGATATGCTGCCCAGGCTGGTCTCAGATTCCTGGCCTCAAGCAGTCTTCTCCCCTTGGCCTCCCAAATGTTGGGAATACACTGCACGTGGTGTATTCTGCTTTTTAAGAAGACATTTTTACTTTGTTGTATGACGTGACGGTGAATAGTGACCCTCAAGACTTGAGACGCGAGAGCCGGACACTCTCCATCCTCCTTCCTAGGAGACTCCCTCACCACTTCCGTGTCTTTGCCAGTGCATGGGTGAAAATTCATCAGGGTGGATAATAAATCTGGGGTAAGCCCTTTTGCAAGCCACAACAGCAATTCTTCAACTGGAGAGTGAAACCTGTCATTCTCCTTTTCCTGTAGGTGAGGATGGACTGATATGGCTTCTGAGAAGGATGATTTGGCAAGAACCGTGTTTGCCCGAAAATAAGACATTGTCTTATATCTGTTTTTTCTCAAGAAGACACACTAGGGTTTATTTCAGGGGATGTCTTATTTTTATTAAGTACAATACAACAATCTACAATCTACATTTATTCAAATACAGTTAAGTTATCTTCTAGAACCTGACGGGGGAGCCGACCTTGCTGGTGGGGCTGGTGCTAGTGATGCATGAACTCCTTTCCCATAGCCATTTGCACTTGTGCAATAGGATGTCTGCGACCCTGGTTACCATACGCACACCTGCAAGTGCGAATGGCTCAGAGAAAGGAGCTGTGGCAGATAAAAGGTATTCCTGTCTTCCTTATTGCTCTGGGCTGAAATGTGTATCTGCATAGCCACGCCCATCACTAGGTCTTATGGGGGTATGGCTTATATTTAACAAATGCATAGAAATCCTACTAGGGCTTATTTTTTGGGTAGGTCTTATTTTTGGGGAAACATGGTATTTGAGATATCCTGCCTGCATTCTTTCCATCAATCCCACTTCCAGACATCTATCCAAAGCAATACCTGCACATGCGCCAGAAGAGGCATGTGCAACAGAGTACCAGCAAAAAGTTGGACACAGCTTAAATGTCCGTTACATGGGGACATTGTGGCATCCCTCAACACTTCTGGAGGCATCCTTACCATGGGGGTACACGTCAGAGTGAGAAAGACTGAGATCTGTCTGTGCAGCATGGAACCCCTGCAATGTGAACAAAGGACCCCACAGAACCACACTTCAAGAATGAAATCACTTATGTTGGCCAGGTGTGGTGGCTCACTCCTATAATCTCAGCACTCTAGGAGGCAGAGGTGGGAAGTTTGTGTGAGGCCAGGAGTCTGAGACCAGCTTGAGCAACATATCAAGACATTCTCTCTTAAAAAAAAAAAAAAAATTATGGCTCGGCACCTGTGGCTCAAGCGGCTAAAGCGCCA
>NW_003852398.1:3954731-3973360 GCF_000181295.1 Otolemur garnettii | reverse complement strand
CCCAGGGTGACAGCTTGAGGCTCTGTCTCAAAAAAAAAAAAAGAAAAAAAGAAAAAGAAAAAAACAATTAGCTGGTGGTGGTGGTGGTGGGTACCTACACTCCCAGCCAGCTACTCAGGAGACTGAGGCAGGAGGATTGCTTGAGCCCACGAGTTTAAGGTTGCTGTGAGCTGTAATGACAGCATTGCATTCCAGCCTGGGAGATAGAGCAAGACCCTTTCTCAAAAAAATGAAGATATAAAAAGAATTCTGTGGGTGGGTGGTGGTGGTGGCCACACAACAATGTGAGGTACTCAATGCTAATGAACTGTGTACTTGGAAATGGTTAAATGCTCCATTATCCAGCTGCAGTTGGTGACAATTTCCAGTGTGTTCTCCCAGTCCCAGGACCTGCCTCTCACAGATCTTCCTCAGGCAGGAAGTGCCCCTCCCCCACCAGCCAGGCAGTGCCCCTCCACCCAGGACTCTGGGTTCTCATGACCCTAACCTCTCCCCTCTGTCCAGCCAGCAGTGGGAGCAGTGGCTGCTGCCTGCTGTTAGCATCTCCGTGTCACCTCAGTCGCTGTTCACTTTTGTTTTGCCTTTTTGATCCTCCAATATTTGTTTAAAGTTTTCCCTGTATTCAGTTCTGGGGGGCGAGGGAGGGAGTAAATTTTATATTATGCATATTTTTTCTGCAATACAATTTTTTTCAGTGGGAGAGATTTTCTGGGGACCTCCTGGAGGGGCTCCCAGGTTAAAAAAAGAGTGGTGAGAGCCTGGACAGTTCTAGGGTCAGGTCCCACCTCAGAGACTCGGGGCTCAAGACTCCCCCCTGACCTCCTCCTCCCATCTCTGCCCATCTCTAGAAGCAGCTTCATCTTCTCAGCCTCTTCATGGCAAGATAATGGCCATTTGGTGCTCTAGGATTTAAGAGGCCAGAGGGAGCTAGCCCTCAAATCTAATAAGAAAGATCCCAGGGAAGGGTGTAGAACGCAAAGCTGGAAACCTCAAAGTCATATTTGAAGCCCCCTCACCCCTGATATCCTTACGTCCAGGGGGATGGCCATTCTGTTTCCAAAATGATCTTTCCTTTGGCCTTTCCATTTCCTGCTACCCTGATTTGCCTTTGGCTGACTTAACTGCTTCTGAGTGTTCACCCTGTCCCAGGTTTGAGGGATGGGTTGACTTAAGGTCAAGAAACCTAGCACAGTCCAAGACTGTGAGGGTAAAGGAGAGGTAGGATGTGAATGACAGGTTGGAGCGTCATGGGAGGGGGGTGTCCCCAGCCTTAATGGAGGGGTCACCATAAGAAGGAGGTTCAAGTTCAGCTCTAAGGGCAATTAGAGGGAGACATCTGCCGACTTGGCTTCCCTTTCAGGAAGAGGCAAGGTCTTCTGCTGGGAGCAGAGGGTCCAAGGTGGAGTTCAGGCTGAGAAGACAGACAAACCAGGGACTGAAGGGCTGTTGGTAGGGTGTCTGGGTAGTGTCAGAGTGCTACTGGGGTTCTTGGGAACCTTGGTCCAGGAAAATACTGCATGGTCTTTTTAAACGATGTTTGCAAATTTCTTGATATTTTCCCATCCAAAAATGGAGTCTACATACCCTCCCCTTGAATATGGGTTGACTTAGTGACTTGCTTCCAGCAATAAACGGTGGTGGAGGTGATGCTGTGTAATGTCTGAGACCAGGGGATAAGGCAATATGACATCCACCTGGCTTCCTCTTGGGGCACTCACTCTTGGAACTCAGCCACCATGCTGTGAGGAAGTCCAGGCCACACAGGAAGGCCAGTTGCTGGTGTTCTAGCTCCAGTGAGGTCCCAGTCAACAGCCAGCATCAAATACCCGGCACATGAATGAGGAAGTCTCCTCAAGGACTCCAACGCCAGCCACTATCAGGATGCAACTTATATGACAGACCCTGGGAAAGAAACACCCAGCTGAGCCCAGTCAGTCCCTAGAACGAAGAGAAAGAACAATGGTGGATGAATGTTCTTTGATGCTGCTAAGCTCCGGGCGATGTGTTACACAGCACTAGATAACTGTAACATGCTGTTACACAGCACTCTCAGAGTGGGGGTTCCTTCTGTTGATTTTGTACTTACAGAATGAATGTCACTTTTTTTCTGATGATAAAATTTTTCTGAAAATGCTCATTTTAGAAAATTTGAAAACACTGAAAAATTCTAAAGAAGGGAAAACGATCACCTGAAAACCCACTCTACCGAGATTATCCCTGGCACATAGCAGGTACTTGATAAATATGAGGAGAATGACCCTGATGAGTGGAGCATATTGCTTTGATCCCCTCGCCTCTTCACGGTTGGACATCTAGATTGTTTGCAGGTTTTGGGGGGTGCTCAGAGTTCACGGGGTCAAGCATGAGGGAAGGCGGGCATTTGCCTTTCTTTCTTTGGGATGCCATCATCTCCCTGCAATCCTTTCTTTCTCTTTTCCTCTCTCCTTTTAAGTAGACAAAACAAACTTTATACTTTTATATTCTTAAAAAAGAGAGAGAAAGAGAGGAGGGAAAACAGCAAATTGGAGTCAAGGAAGCCATCCTAAGGTTTGGAGCCTCAAACATTAGTCTTTCCCCCATAGAAAAGCTTTTTCGAAAGAACCCTCAGTTTCTTCCCGCCTGGCATGCTGACTCACCCCAGAGGACACCGCAGATGAGAAAAGAGATTGCAAACATGTTCCTTCTGGAAAATGGATTTATGCAGGAAGGTAAGCTTTCTCCATCATATTTACATCCATCTTTCAGTCTCACCGCTCATGTTACTTGGTGTCATGCTGACTTCAAACACTTCTATGCAGCCAGGGTAGGCATCACCCTCTGCTACTCTCAGGAACAAACGCAGTGGTATAATCCCCGGCCCACAGGAATGTGGCAGATCAGCGCAGCAACTGAACCCAAATTATTAACCATTTTCTGAACCAAAAATCTGGACAGGGAATGGAAGAGGCGCTCCTGAGCCCATGATTATGTTGATGAGCTGAGGACCCAGAATTTGATTAACCCTCCAACAACAAATGCTCCCAATTCCTTCTGATTTGGAAACTGCCACTTCAAGGCTAAGGTGTTTTCTTAAGCACCATAAGTAACACAGGCAGCACTGCTTTCTCTCTTGTGCTCTGGAGCTGCAACTTAACTCCTAGAAGCAGGTGGGGTGGAGTGAGTGTGGGGCAGGGTTTAAGGTGGGCCTTCCTGACTATTCCGAAATGTTTCCCTCCTTTGAGATGGAGATGTGGGTCTAGCTAAGCAGAGATGAGGACATTTAGTTGTGGTAGGGGACAGCCTGGGAGAAAAACACTTGCTTCCTTCCCTTGGGCAGGGGAGGGATGTCCTTCTCCCTCTCCCCACAGCCTTCTGGTTGAGGGACCAATGCCCAAAGTGGTATCTGCTGTGTGTATCTGCCCAGAATCCCTTCCCCTTCACCTCGGATCCGCTTTAGTCTTCCTTTAAGGAACCATCCTCCCTAATTCATCCTGTAGGCAAGGATGGAGCTGACCCAAGCTCCAATGTCAGAGTTGGAGATGTGGACTGGACAGGTAGGGTCAGAGCAGCTGGCTTACATGATCCAATCCACCAAGCATCAATTCTGGTATGTTTGGAATGTTTGCTAGAATTCTGAAGAAAAAATCATTCTCATTTTCTGGGGACACCAGGTTGGCAGAAAGGGACCCTGAAGCTACTGGGGAGCCATTTGGAGAAGCCTGTCTGAGAGGAGAGCAGAGCTGAGAGAGGGACAGAGCATCCTATTCGTACACTGTGAGCCCCTGGATCCAGCCTTGCCTGAAACCATCACATCCCTGGTTTTCCTATTTAGGTTAGCCAAAAATTAACTTCTTTTACATTGGGTTTCTGTCCCTTGCCACTCAAAGAGTCTTCATTACTATAGACCCTGTGTGTTCTATTTGAGGAAGGAAAGATTAAGAGGGACAGAACTGGCAGGTCAGCTGTCTTCTCCAATAAGCTTTTGGAGAACCATACACATCAGTAGGATCAAAAGCATAAGCGTTTCTGTCCAGAGCTCTTCTTGCTCTTCTTGTTCAGCTCCTGTGGGCTATTTTTTTTTTTAACCACTAGTTATTTTAAACAATTTTTTAAAAATAAAGATGAGGTTTCACTATGTTACCCAGGCTGGCCTCACACTCCTGTCCTCATGTGATCCTCCTGCCTCAGCCTCCTGAATAGCTGGGAGTATAGCTGGGACCACACCCATCACCGCCAATGTTTGGATTCACTGCAAATGGTATGAATATTTTCCGCCAAATCTGGGCTTTTGCCTGTTCCTTGACTCCGGAGATCAGGGAGCTCTGACCGAAGACCAGGTCCCATTAAGCACAGCAGGCAAGTGAAGGATGCCTACTTGAATACAGCCAGTGAGCAACAAGATAGAAGCTGGACAGGAAAGTCTATCAGGGTGAGTTCTATTGTCTGCATTCCCTGTTTTGGCTGCAACCTGAGTACCACCTTCTCCTACCCCTGCTGCACCAGCCACAGGGCCCAGGCCAGAAATTCAGCCTCCTGTGTCTCCTTTCTCTTCATCTCTTCTGACTGGTTAGTCCCCAGGGCCCCACTTCTATGTTCTGCCGCTGCTGATCTCGGGCCTCCCTCATTCCTGCTTGGGTCATTCCAGCAGCTTCTGCCTGGTCCCAGTGCAGCCAGACCATCCCCATTGCAATCAGCACCCATGCCTCAGCCGCTGTCCTTTGGAAGCACAAGTCATTCCCTCCTTAGAACTTGCCAGTGGCCTCCTTGCCCGAGGTAGGGGTCACAACACAAATGTTTTCAGGCCAGATATGGACAATAGGCCTGGTACCACATTTTTAGATTTTTTTCTAGAAAAGTCAGGTACTTGATTTATTTATTTTGTAACTCTCTTGATTTTTAAGCATTACTTACTAATGAACAAAAACAAGCAAAAAAAAAAAAATCTGCAAAAACTTATCTTTGTGCAGGACGATCACTCTCAGAAGACCAGTTTAGCAGTATCTAGCAAAGCTGTCTTTGTGTGTGCGCCATCCCTTGGTAATACCACACTGAGGTAAGGACCCAAGAGCAAGGTCACTCAAACTTCTTGGTCTCAGAACTCCTTTATTCTCTTAAGACTTAGTGAGGCTACATGTATCACAGTTTGTTAATCTGTCCATGCGTTGGGAGCCACTTGGGTCCCTTCCATGTCTCGGCACTTGTGTATTGAGCGGTAATAAACCCTCTGGTGCAAATGTCCTTGTGGTAAAATGTTTTGTTTTGTTTTTTTTTTCCTCTGGGTAGATACCTAATAGTGGGATTGTAGGATCAAATGGAAGGTTGGCTTTTAGTTCTTTGAGAATCTCTATACTTCTTTCCATAGAGCTTCGCTGTGCTATATGTATACGATGGCTGAGTAAGGAAAGATGGAGACTTTTCATCTCTGGTGTTTACCTGGATGGAGTTGAAACACATTGTTTTAGCAAAGTATCTCAAGAATGGGGAAAAAAGTATCCAATGTATTCAATGCTAATATGAAACCAATATATGAAAAGAAAAAACACAAATATAGTCCGGTGAGGGGGGGAGGGGAGCGAAGTGGGGGCCATTGGTGAGATCTCACCTAATGTGCACAAGGTGAGGGTGTTCAGCACACCCTGGGGGGAAGAGCTCAACTACAACTTGAACTTTACCTTAGAAATGAATGCAAAGTAACCTAAACATTTGTACCCTCGTATAATCTGAAATTTAAAAAAAGAATTAGTGAGAACTCCAAAGATATTAACATTTACCCTATTAGAAACCAAAATTGAGAAATTTTAAAAACATGTATTATTAACAACAGTAATAAACCAGTTACGATATAACACAAATAACATCTTTATAGTGAAAAATAACTCTGTTTTTCAAAACCAAAAGATAATGAGAAGAAGGCATGGTTTTACCCTTCTGGAAATCTTTTTAACATCTTGCTCAGTAGAAGCAGCTGGGGGAGTCCCGTATTCGCCTCTGTACCCATCTGTTGCAACAGGTTGTTTTGGCTGAAATGTACTAAAAGAATCTGGCTTTACACATATGTAGTTGGGAAAGAGGTTCTCACAGACTTCCTGAAAAGGTTTTAGGGACCCCCAGAGTTGCTCTGGCCACACTTTGAGAACTGCTATCTTAAAGCCTCTCTTGAACAAGTTTGTAAGTTCATAGATAGGAGGGCTGTCCCAAAAGTATCTAGCCAGATGATACGAAAAAATAGTATGAACAATGGCCAGATACTTCAGACACATGAAGAGGCATTAAAACGTTTTCTAGAACAGCAGATATGGGAAACAACTTCCTTGTACATCTACAGGGTAAATAACTTGGGGACTATTTCTCTGATGGACTACGATGGGGATGGGGAAAGGAGTATATGGAATTAGATTTGTCAACATGGATAGTCTCACAATGTTAAAAAACCAGATTGCGGGAGGATTCTTAGAGTTCCCTGCTATTTGCATAAAGTTTAAAAAATACTACGGTAAAATACACACACATGGCATAAAGTGTTACCATTTCATGCAGTGCCGTTTTTAAGGGCAGGGTTCAGTGGTATTTAGGCGTGAACATTGCTGTGCGGCCATCACTGCTATCTACGTCCAGGATTCTTTTCTTTTTGTAAAACTAACTCCCCATTTCCACACCCCCCAACCCATGGCAGCCACCATTCTACTTTCTCTATGAATTTGATGACTCTAACTGCCTGAGATCAGTGGAATCATACAGCATGTGTCTTTTTGTCACTGGCTTATTTCACGTAGCATGATGTCTTCAAGATTTACCCATGATGTAGTGTGTGTCAGAATTTCCTTCCTTTTATGTTTGGAAATACTTTTTAAAAATTCCTTGCATAAAATTTTAAACATGCAGAACAGCTCTGTATTTTTATGAACACATACGCTTGTACTATGGTAAAAATAGAAAGAAATGAATGAAAAAAATAAACACCCATATCAGTCTGTAAGGGTGAAAGGAGTGCAGGGGAAGGGTGTGCAGGGGGCCTCAGTGGGATTAGAGACAGCTTACTTCCCAAGTCAGGTGGTGGTTACTGAGGAGCCCCCGCGTTGTTCTCTAGGACAGAGCTTCCTTGCACATGCGTTGTGCCCAACATACATACATGCCCCGCTCAGCACTCAGGTGTGCCACAGACATCTGTACTTGTGCCCTTGGGACAGCCTGGTAGAGCCTGGGGCAACTGAGCCCCCGGGCTGGGAGCTGACTTTGGGGAGGCTCAGCTGAGTGGGCAGGGCCTGACAATAGCCCCGTGGTGTCCCACCCACCTCAGGAGCGCCATGAGTCTCAGTGGCATGCCCTGACCTGGGCAGGGTCCTGGGCATAGCCAAAGAGGGGCTGCCACTGGATGTTGGGGACAGTAATCAGCTGCTGAGTGTCCTGCTGCCTGGTTTGGACAAGGGCTGTGGAGGCTGGAGGGGCTTGTGTTCTAGGTGCTCAGGAGCAGCAGGGACCATCCAAAAGGAGGCCCGGGACATCAGGAGGGAAGATGGCAGCAGGTGCTCAAGCAGCCTCTGTCTTTACACAGACACCTCTGTGTGGCTCACATGCCCTCTTCAGGCAGCCATTGTAGCTAGGCATGGGTGTTCTACAAGTTAGAGCGTCCTCATTGTTTAGAAATACTCAGTATGGACGGTGCAGTGGCTCACGCCTGTAATCCTAGCACTCTGGGAGGCTGAGGCTACAGATTGCTTGAACTCAGGAGTAAAGCAAGAGTGAGACCCTGTCTCTAAAAACTAGCCAGGAGTTATGGCAGATACCTCTAGACTCAGCTACTTGGGGAAGTTGAGGCAAGAAGATCACTTTCACTTGAGTCCAAAAGTTTGAGGTTGCTATGAGCTATGACCCTATAGCACTGTAGCCTGGGGCAAGACAGTGAGACTGACTCAAAATTAATTAATTAAAAAATTAGAAATATGCCATATGAAGAAATTGAACTGGATTAGAAATCTCAAGAAGCTCCTGCATCACAGGAAAGAAAGGGTGATTCTTTACATGTAATTTTGACTACTGTACATTTTTTTAAAATTTACTTAATTGTGAAAGCCAAATTTCTTGGCATCTTATCATTAATACAGGTGCCCACTGAGTCTGGAGCCTGACATAAAAATGTGTATGAAAGTAAATTATCATTAATATTTTTTAAAATGCTTTATTTATATTAAATATATTTTCTACTCTTTGTATTTTATCATTTGCCCTGAATTATATTATATAATATGAAGTTGTGTTGAATTGTTTCACTAAGCCCCATAGGGTCATGCCTAAAAATCCTCTTATTTAAGCAGTTTACCATAAAAACTATCATTTTCTTTTCTTTGTTTCTTTTCTTCAGAGACAGAGTCTCACTCTATTGCCCAGACTAGACTGTAGTGACATCATAGCTCAGTGCAGGCCCTGATCTCCTGGTCTCATGCAATCCTCCTGCCTCAGCCTCCTCAGTGGC
Organism: Otolemur garnettii; assembly: GCF_000181295.1. Taxonomy (NCBI): domain Eukaryota; kingdom Metazoa; phylum Chordata; class Mammalia; order Primates; family Galagidae; genus Otolemur; species Otolemur garnettii. The sequence continues at coordinate 3,964,911 of NW_003852398.1, read as the reverse complement.
TAGGACTACAAGCATGTGCCGCCACTCCTGGCTATTATTTTTTATTTATTTATTTTTATAGAGTCAGAGTCTCACTATGTTGCCCACACTGGTCTTGGACTCTAGGCCTGAAGTGATCCTCCTACATTGGCCTCCCAAAGTGCTGGGATTACAGACATGTGCCCAGTGAAAACTACCATTTTTAATTGTAAAACTTCTTCATACCTTTAGAAGTGTGAAGTCTAGGAATCCAAAAGCCTGGACTATTGTCATTGTCATCATCCTAAAAGACAGCCACCATGCTGCTTGGTCCTCTCTTCCATATCCTCTTCAGGTATCCCACTGAAAGCCCACAGGTAGTGTCCCATTATAATTCAGAAGTGGTAGAATTAAAAACAAAACATCGACTGCTGCTTTCAATGCCATTTATGAAGCATGGTGGTACAATGCTCATCTCTTTTCCAGTGAGTTGTGAGACTCCCTAGATTATCCCTCGGCTAAAATCATCACATAAATATTCTCTCATAGGCAAATGCTATATAAAAGAAGTCCCATTTACAACACTAATTTTTTTTGAGACAGAGTTTTACCTTTAGAAAAATGATTCCTTGGCTCGGCCCCGGTTGCTCAAGCGGCTAAGGCGCTAGTCACATACACCTGAGTTGGTGGGTTCAAATCCAGCCTGGGCCTGCCAAGCAACAATGATGGCTGCAACTAAAAAATAGCCAAGCCAGATGATGTGGTGGGCACCTGTAGTCCCAGCTACTTGGGAGGCGGAGGCAGGAGAATCATTTGAGCCCAGGAGTTGGAGGTTGCTATGAGCCGTGATGCCATGCCACTCTACCCAGGGTGACAGCTTGAGGCTCTGTCTCAAAAAAAAAAAAGAAAAAAAAGAAAAATGATTCCTTAAAACATGGTTCCTTCAAACACAAACTCATTCTGAAGTCTTGCAGACTAGCTTCTTAGTAGAGGCGTGCCAGATAACAGGGAAGCTGAAAATTAAACATTCACTTGGGTGTTTATCCTAGAGAAATGAAAATTGATGTCCACACAAAGGCCTATACATGTATGTTCATAGCAGCTTTAATAGCAAAAAAACCCCGAAACAAAAAACCCACCTAGAAACTAAGCACATGTCTAACAAGTGAATGGCTAAATCAACTCTGGGACATCTACATAGAGGAATATTACTCAGTAATAGGCTCAGTGCCCGTGACACAGTGGTTACGGTACCAGCCACATACACCAAGGCTGGTGGGTTTGAACCCTGCCCAGGCCAGACGAAGCAACAATGACAAATGTAACAACAACAACAAAAAATAGCCAGGTGTTGTGGTGGGTGCCTGTAGTCCCAGCTACTTGGGAGGCTGAGACAAGAGAATCGCTTAAGCCCAGGAGTTTGAGGTTGCTGTGAGCTGTGATGCTACGGCATTCTACCCAAGGCCACATAGTGAGACTCTGTCTCAAAAAAAAAAAAAAAAATACTACTCAGTAACAAAAAGGATCCAGCCATCCAACTATGTACCAACTTGGGTAGAGCTCCAGGCAACGATGCTGAGAGAAAAAATCCAGTGTCAAAAAGTTGTGTACCTTATAAGTCCATCTCTACAACATTCTGGAAATGAAAAACCACCAGGACGGAGAACTGACCAGTGGTTGCCAGGGAAAGACTGTGACCACAGAGGGACAGCATAAGTAAGTTCCTATGTGGGGATGGAATGCGTCTGTGCCTTGATTTTGGTAGTGACTACACAAATCTATCCAAGGGAGAAAATGACACAGACCCCCCACCAATACAAACACACACACACACACAGTGGAATCAGAATAAAGTCAGTAATCTAATTCACAGTATCAAACGCATGTCAGTTTCCTGTCAATGTCGGACTATAACTGTGTAAGATGTCACTGTAGGAAGTTGGATGAAGGGTATGAAGAATCCTAAGTACTATTTTTGCAGCATCCTATGAATCTGTAATTATTTAAAAAAAATTTGTTTTTAGAAAAAACAAATCCCTGTGCATTAGGAGTTACTGCGGGTGAACATAATTTTTTAAAAGTCCACAATTGGACGCTGGGATTTGGTTTACTCAGGCCAAATGTGCTACCCAGGGGCACACGCCTAAGTGCTGACTGTGCTATTCACCTCGCCTGCCCCGCAATTTGGTTTGTCTGATCCCCATAGAATTCATCCCTGTCCAGGAGCCCAAAGACCTTCCAACAATACCCCATGGAACGCTGGCAGGTAAAGGGTGGCAGTGACACAAGTAGCCCCTTTGAAAATCTCCAAACAGGGTTAGAATCCAAGCTGTGTCTTTACATTTCAGCCCCCGCCCCATCCCGCTTAGAAATTCACTAGAGGGCTGGCGTTCCTTCACAGCTAGCACTCTCTGAGCTCCTGCCACACGCCGGCTGGCCCAACCAGCCTCCTCACCCTGTTGCTTTGTCCTCACCACGACCCAGTGAGGTGGGCAGTCTGCGTTCCACCCCTTGGGAAGTGAGGAGGCTTGTCCAGTGCAGAAGGTACCTGTGGCTGCTGTAACAAATGACCACATCTGGGTGGCACAAATCAACACCAGTGTCCTGTCTTATATATAGTTCTGGAGGTTGGAGCCAGACATCAAGGCTTCAGTGGGGCCACTTTCCTCCTAAGGCTCTAAGGGACAATCCTTCCTGGCCTCTTCCAGCTTCTGGTGGCTCCTGGAGTCCCTCAGTTGGTGGCTACATCATCCTAGTCTCTGCCTTCGCCTTCACATGGTCTTCTTCTCTGGGTGTCCTGAATTTCCCTTTATGTGTCCCTTATAAGGAAACTTGTCATTGGATTTAGGGCTCACCTAGACAATTCATAATCTCATTTTAGGATCCTTAACTTATACGAAGACCCTTCCTCCAAATAAAGTCCTATTCATAAGTGCTTGAGATTTGACGTGAACGGATCTTTTGGTAGCAGGGGGAACCATTCAGCCCACAACTGGGGAGATTTGGCCAGGAAGTGGCAGGGCAAGGTCGTGAACTCAGGCTGGTCAGATGATTGGAGGATTGGGGATAGAGTTGTCCTGGTCACCTGGTAACCTCCAGAGCCAAGCCTAGCAGGGCCTTGTGTAAGGAGGACTCACATTGAATATTTGTTGAACAATTGAAAGAGCAAATGACTGAATGGAGGGAGAGAGGAAGGGAAGAACTGACTGCATCTCATCAACTGGAATGAGAAGGGGCTTTGTTACTGGACCCGCAGTCCCCTCTAGTCACTGAGTGTTCTGTTTTGGTGAAGATCAGAGGTCCCCGCCAGCAGCAGTGCAATCCTTTGGTCATCCCTCCAGTCCTTCTGGCAAGGGCCATGGGTTCTTTAAACAGAATGGTGTTTTTAGGTCTTTGCCTTGCTTTGACAATCAGTACCCCATTGCCAGCTTCAATGGTGGCCCTTTCAGAGGGGCAGACAATACTCTGTGCGTAGTAATGAATTGGATGGTAACCCTAGAGAATCACAAGCAGCTGATTCCTGTGCTTTGGGCCACTTAGTCCCCCTGGCTTTGCAGCCTCAGCTGGGGTGTCTGCAGCTTCCAGCAGAGCAAAGCTCAGCGCAGGAAGACAGATGGATGACTTGCTAGTGGAGAACAAGGGGAAAGCATCTTTTGGCCAAAAATCCAGAACCTCAAATGGGTTTTCAGTATCCTCTTGGGGGGAGCTCTAAGCTGGAAGAATAATTCTGGGATGCTATCTATCGTCCTCCATGGCACCTTTGGTGAGTTAGAAAAGACTGTCTCTTTGCTGAGCTCTTGCCTTTTGAGAGTGGAGCTGTCATGTAAGAAGTCCAAGTACACTTGTGTTGTAAGGAAGCCCAAGCCACATGGAGAGTCCACATGACTCAGTTGCTTCAGCTGACAGGTCAAATGACCCCAATCTTTGAGTCATCTTGGTGCAGGCACCAGACAAGTGAGTGACAAAGCCCCCCGACAATTCCAGCCCCAGCCATCCCAGTCTTCCAGTGGAGGCTGCAGGCTTTGTGGAGTAGAAACAAGCCACCCATACTGTGCCTCATCTGAATACTTGACCCACAAAAGATTGTTTTGCGCCACTAAGTTCAGGGTGTTTTGTCAACAGTAGTAGATAACTGGAATGCCATCAATGACGTGAGGAAGGCAGAGATCACAGATGCTTTCATCTGGACTAGGGATTTAATGACAATGTGAGAATGGGATCTAATGAGGGAGTGGAGGGACCTGGGGCAAAAATCCTGTACCCTTCAAACAAGACACCTACTTGGTATCTTGGTGGCTCTGGGGTGGGCCCCATGGATGAAAACAGTAGCACCATGGTACATATGAATGAAGAGTTCCCAAACCTCAACTAACATCATCTGGGACAACCTCAGGGAGACCTGGCTATGGCAATGGGACTGCAGGGGTTTTTTTGTTTTTTTAGAGACAGAGTCTCATTTTGTGGCCCTCAGTAGAGTGTCGTGGCATCATAGCTCACAGCAACCTCCAGCTCTTGGGCTCAGGTGATTCTTTTGCCTCAACCTCCTGAGTAGCTGGGACTACAGGTGCCCGACACAACGCCCAGTTATTTTTTGTTGAGTTTGGCTGGGGCCAGCTTTGAACACGCCACCCTCAGTATATGGGGCCGGTGCTGCCTGGGACTGCAGTTTTTGAAGCAGAAACTTTATGGTGCTGTGCCCAGCTGTGGAACAGGCTGTTGGTCAACTCAGCTGCTGGGAGCATAGGAAGGACTACCCAGGCCTCCCCTGACAGTTCCTCAGCTCTGTCCCTCAGGGGCAGTGGGTCCATTCCTTTCCCTATCTCTGGCTAGTCTCATGCACAAATGTCTCTTCAGGACCACAGTGCCCTGGTCCTGCCAGCTCTGGCCCAGCCTTGTGCCCCCCTCCAGCCACAGTGCCTTGTCCCCGCCACCTAGCACAGTGCCTGTGCTTGCAGGAATGACTGTGAACTGGCCTTCTCTAGGGCTTGCGTTCAGGGAGAGAATTTGCTGGTCCCATGCTAGGTGGTTTGGTTCACAGGACATTGCATTTTTCACAGCTAATCAGTAAGTGACATCACATTTTCCACATCAGCCTGAGAGTTTGTGTATTAGTTTCCCAGGACCAAACATAGCAAAGTATTGAAAACGAAGTGAAGTGGCTCAAAACACTAGGAAATTACAGTCTCACAGTTCTGGAGGCCAGCAGTGTGGAGTCAAATTGTTTGAAGGACCATGTTCCTCCAAAGGCTCTTGCAGAGAATCCTTCCCTGCCTCCTACAGCTCCTGGTGTTTGCTGGCAGTCTTTGGCATCCCTTGGCTTATACCCGCATCACTCCAATCTCTGCTTCTGTCCTCATGTGGCCACCTTCTCCCTCTGTGTCTTCACGTGGCCTTCTGTTTAGATCTGTCTCTGTGTCCAAAGTTTTTTTTTTAAGACACTAAAAAGAAAAAGAAAGACACTAGTTATATTGGATTAGAACCCATACAGGTGACCTGTGGAGAGTGGGTTGTGAGATTGGCAGGGGCCCTCACAACCTGGGGAACATGCAGAGAATGAATCCCCAACTGCTTCTCCTCCGTTCCCCAAACAGTCATTCCTCTCTTCATACTCCCTCTGCCAGAAGTCACTTAGCCCTTTCTTTGTCTAGTTAACTATGCAGAGATCCTTGAGATCTCTCCCTTCTTTCTCCTTGTCATACGCTAACAAAGTTAACTAGTAACCACTACTGTGTTTCCCCCCAAATAAGACACTGTCTTATATTTATTTTTTCTCAAGAAGACACACTAGGGCTTATTTTCAGGGGATGTCTTATTTTTATTAAGTATAAGACAACAATCTACATTTATTCAAACACAGTTAAGTCATCTTCTTCTGGAACCTGACAGGGGGCGCCAACCTTGTTGGTGGGGCTGGCGCTAGTGATGAGTGAACTCCTTTCCCCTAGCCTTTAGCACGTGTGCAATAGGATGCCTGCGACCGCAGTTACCACACATGCACCCACGCAAGTGCGAACAGCTACGAGAAAGGAGCTGTGGCAGATAAAAGGTATTCCAGTCTTCTTTACCACTCTGCGCAGAAATGCAAGGCGTGGTTATGCAGATACGATGCATAGCCACGCCCATCACTAGGTCTTATTATTGGGGTAGGTCTTATATTTAACTAATAGAAATCCTGCTAGGGCTTATTTTGGGGGTAGGTCTTATTTTGGGATCCTCAAGATCTTTCCCTTCTTGCTTCTTGTCATATGTTAACAAAGTTGAGTAGAAACCTTTAACAAGATGATTTGTGTTTGTTAAAGTTATTTATTTTCCTGTTGTCCTATAAAACCAAAACTATGTCTTTTGTTTATGCTATTTCCCCATATTGTCTATGCTACTTCTCCCTGGACAACCCTGTACAGATACTATAAAATAAAGCTGATTTTGTGCTTTGGTGCCCGCTGCAGCCATCAGCTTAGTCAGGCCTCCCAATGCCATCCTTTGTTTCCATGTCTTCTTTTACGCTGTATTTTTCTTAGTCCCCACCAATTCCACTCTGATTCACTCCCGTTCTCTGTGCTGGTGGCCACATCTTTATTTTCAAAATTATATTTCTTCCTTTTGGAGACAGGGTCTTGCTGAGTTGCCTAGACTGGTCTGAAACTCCTGGTCCCAAGTGATCCTCCTGCCTCAGCCTCCCAAAGTGCTGGGATTCCAGGTGTGAGTCACCATACCCACCCAAGGGCATCATCTTAACTATAAGTCACATTCTGAGGTACTTGGTATTAAGACTTCAACATATATTTATAAGGGCCACCATTTAACCCAGAACAGCTTGGATAATGTAAGTCTCCCCTTCCCAAGACAGGGATTTGCTCCCAGATGCTAATCAAAAGATTTTGCAGCCAAGGGCACATGGGTGAGTAAGTACTGAGCTTGGGGGAATTCACTTGGTTGCAGGGGGCTCCCATCTGGCCCTACCTGTGTGACTGCTGGGGGTCCCCAGTGCATCAGCTGAGCCGTGAGCTTACTGCCTTTAAAGGTGCTCCCCCTTTGTTGGCTTTCTGCCTCTGTCTTTATATGGTAGCAGTCATGACTGCATGGCATTATTTTTTCGCTATAATCTTCAGGAAGGGCAGGATTCTTATGCATCTCATTCACTCCTATATCCACAGCACACCTGGAATGTCCCAATAAACATTGTGTGAATGAATGAATGAATAAATGAATGAAGACTGACTTGCTGGAAGGAAGAAGAAATTCAGCAAGCTCCCTTTCAGCCACTGTGGTGGGACAGAGAGCAAAGCCAAGGGGACCAGGAAGGTGGCTACGGCCACAAGCTGTCACGTAGAAAGCATTTGAAATTTGAGTTGTGGAAGTTTCAACCTGAAAGCAAAATGCCGCCTGGGCCAGGCAGGGAGATAAGGCGTCCGTGTCCAGTGATAATGGTGCCCCTGGGAGCCACAGAGGCGCTGTGCAGGGATCAGTGCACACCCGGCCGACAGGCTGATGGTGGTAAATATAGAAGCACATGAAAGCAGGCAGCACCGCCTGGGCCCCTGCTGTCCAGCTGTAGGGTGGTCGGAGCTGACAGAAAGAGGCTTGTTAACCTGCCCTTTCCAGGCCCACTGTGCTTGACTGTGGCCATGGTGCCCAGGGACAGGGGTAGCAGAGTGGATATGCGGCCTCAGTAAAACTCCTTGCAAGAAGTCATATGGCCTGGTCGCTGGCTAATGAAGAGGTGCAGAAGACATTACAATGTCTTTCTATTCAAACCATGTCGTGCAGACCTCATTCAGAAAATGCCAGACCTTTGCCATACCAGTCAATGAGCACATCCATGTCACAGTGGTCACCTGCAGCAGCTCTGTAAGGTAGGACCGCTGTCATCCCAATGACATGGTCAAGGAGCTAGAGGCTCAGTGGGGTGAAGTGTCTGGGCGAAGATCCGGGAGCTGGTGAATAGAGCTTGGCACTGTCTGTATCCAAAGCCCACCTGGGGTTGTCTATGAGGAATCTCAGCATTGGTGGCTCAGTCTGAAGTTGCCTTAAGCCTAGTTGCCTGCCTGAGGCTGACACCCTTGGGAGAGCGGGGAAGGGAACTGGTGTTTATTGAGAACCTGCACTACCCTGTTTTATTCCTCCAGCAGGAGGGCAAGCTGGGCTTTATTAGTCCCATTGTATAGTCAAGGAAATCAAAGCCCTGAGAGGAGGAGCAAGGCCTTATAGTGGCAGAGCTGGGATAAGAACCCAGGTCAGTGTGTGTTAAGGCAGCGCTTTCCCCACCACTTTATGGTCTTGTCCAGAAGAGGACCTCCTGCTTTCCCCCATCTCTCCTAGACATCAGGCCCTCATCTGCCCCACTGGGACTTCTTGCTCCTGGACTGGTCAGCCATGGGCCCTGCTTCCCTATAGCTAGGATGTGATAGTCCCTGCACCCCCAGGGATATACTCTTTGGAGATAAGAGGGTAGCAACTTGTGGGCTGGGCTGGGCTGGGCTAGGTGGCATTTAGGGACAGGAACAGACTTCATGTAGCCAAGGCCCAGGTGACCATAGCCCTCAGGGGCCTATTGTGTGGACTGAGGGTGAGGACACTACACAGATACCAGTGAAGGGTGACAGGCCCTAGAAGGAGACACCCTTAGAGCTGGCCCTTGGCCCTCAACAGGAAAACCATAGCTGGAACCACCTCATTCATGGAGTGCTTCTCAAGCACTGGAGGAAGAGAAAGGGACAGGAGGAAGAGGAGAATGAGGAGAGGGAGGGCAGGCACAGACTGGTTCACGTTCTGGCTCCTATAATTGTCATTACTGCCATAATGACATTTGCCACATCATGTTACACTCCCCTATTTAAGATTCCTTCTCTCTGTGTCCATTAGCTGTGGCCACAAAAACTCTGTATAACGACAAGAAGCAGCAGCACTGAACCTCAGTGACACATAACAGTGGGTGTTAAATTCATTCTGTGGCTTCGGTGGGCCAGCAGCAAACTGGCTGGGGAAGGACTGGCTGGCTTCACTCCATAGGTCTCTCTCCACCTCTTAAGCCAGCAGCCCAGCCTGGCCTTGCTGTCCTCATCATGAGACAGGTCCAACCAGGCAAGTGCTGCCTCAGCCCCTGCTGCCATTTAATTGTCACCCAAGTCACATGGCTGAGCTCAGCCCCAAGGGCAGAAATATATTATTTGCTTGTGGAATCACATGGAAGAAAACAGATATGTTGGAATAAAAACTAATCCACCACACATCCCTCCACAGTATGAACCGAGATCCTTATTGATACTAAATTCTTTGTCCTTGGTACAGGGATGGATACAGATACTCAGGAGATAATGATGATGATGGTTAATATTTACTGAGCACCTCCTATGTGCCTAAAGCATTGTGCTAAGAGCTTTACTTCTTTTTCTCATTTAATTGTCTTAATAGCTCTATGATGTAAGTCATGATATAGATGAAAGCAGTGAGGTCCAGAAAAGTTAAGTAACTGGTCCCAAGTCCTCTGGCTGTGTGAGAGTCAGAACCCAGTTTAGGCCATCTGAAACCAAAGTCTGAGCTCTCACCAATGTACAATGAACTCAGGAGAAGAAATACTGAGCTCACTGGAGCAAGGAGCAGAGGCATGATAGAAGAGGCATCCTTTGCTTTGAGACTTGAAGGATGAGGAGGACTTACCAGGGAGTAAGGGAAGGGCTTTCTAAACAGAGGGAATAGCATATGCTATGGCATGGAGGTGAGACAGACTATGGCTGTTGGCGAATCAAGTAGATAGGTGCTTCCAAGAGTAAACTTCTGGAGTCAGACAGGCGAGAGACGAGGCTGGGGGAACAAGCAGTCACATGGCAAAGATTGCTCATTTTCTTCTCCTTATATAGTAACTCAATTTTCAGATGGGCATGAACGTGTATTCCAGCTTAAATCTATTTGTCAGCTTCCCTTGCAGCTAAGGTGTGGTGAAGTGAATATTTCATATAATGAGTGAAAGTTCTGGATTATGTCCTTAAAGGAAAAAGAAGGTTCTCTTCCATGGAATACCATGCAGCCATAAAGAAAGATGGGGACTTTACGTCCTTCATGTTCACATGGATGGAGCTGGAAAATGTTCTTCTTAGCAAAGTATCACAAGAATGAAAGAAAAAGTATCCAATGTATACACCCCTATTATGAAATGAATTTATACCTTTTATATGAAAGCTATAACCTAATAACAGCCTAAGAATATGGGGAGGGGGGAGGGAGA
>NW_003852398.1:3951248-3954196 GCF_000181295.1 Otolemur garnettii | reverse complement strand
AAAAAAAAAAAAAAAAGGAAGGCTCTCTTCCATTTCCCTCATCCCACTGGTTGGAATGTGGATGGGAATGGTGGAACCATCTCAGCCCAGGAGGTGGCTGCCACATTCTAAGGATGAGTCAGGGAACAAGATATGAAGAACTGGATTCCCAAAACTGTCAAGCCACAAATTGGAACAAACTTTACATGAAAGATATAAACAAATAATTTGTTGAACTAATAGTAGTCTGGGGTCTCTTTGTGACAGCAGCCTAACTTTTCTCCTAAGCATTGCATCATACAACTTCCTTATGCCCTGCAGAGGAGTTTAGATTTTATCCCCAGATCAAAGGCAGGGTCCAGGCAGGCCATGTGGAAGAATAAGGCAGGCTGGGTATTTCTTTTCACCAAAAAATATGCTGCATTCTTTCCCATGCCTGACACACAGGACCCTCTTCATCCATCTTTGATTTTCCCAATTTTGGGAGGTGAAGATATAAGACATCTTCCTCTGTTCTCTGATATCAGCTCATTGTCGGGAGCAGTAAGAAGCCACGAACCTCACGGCAAGTTGAAGTGCAGGTATCTCTGGCCGAGCTGCTACACAGCTTCTGTAAGTGCTGCCATATGGCAACATAAGCCCCTTCCTTGGCCAGAGAGCCCAAGTTTTCAAGAGTTTCATTATCTGGATTTTCAGATTTAGCATGGATTATGCAGGGGAGAAGCACAGAGACTCCTGAGGGCGCTGCCATTCACGAGCCTCAGAAGGAAGGACAGTCTGCAGCTCTTCAGTGAGTGCCTCCATCCAGCAGTGGGGCCAGGGCACTCCAGGCCACCTGGAGCCAAGAGAGATGGCAGAGGACAAAAGAAAAGCCAATCCAGACCCCCTCAGACCAGCTCAGACTGCAGCTCCCTACACCTGGCTGGGTATGATGAGGAGGAACTAGGGGCCATTTTCTGAGATCCTGGTTTAATCTTTATAATCTTTATAATTATTGCATAAATAATTCATGAAGATCACATACATTGCATTTTTTAAAAAATGAACCCTGTGTGGGACAAACAAACCGGTTTACCATCTTGGCTCAGATGACCAATAGAGGCATGATAGACAGGGTGACCAGACGTCCCACTTTTTAACAATTTGTCCCCCATCCCGTGGCATTTTTAAAAAGTCCCGATTTTTGGGCTCGGCGCCTGTGGCTCAAGTGTCTAAGGCGCCAGCCACATACACCTAAGGTGGCGGGTTTGAATCTCCAGCCCAGGCCCGCCAAACAACAATGACGGCTGCAACCAAAAAGATGGTCGGGCGTTGTGGCGGGCGCCTGTGGTCCCAGCTACTTGGGAGGCTGAGGCAGGAGACTCGCTTGAGCCCAGGAGTTGGAGGTTGCTGTGAGCATGATGCCATGGCACTCTACCCAGGGGGATAGCTTGAGGCTCCATCTCAAAAAACAAAACAAAACAAAACAAACAAACAAAAAAAGTCCCGATTTTTGGAAAGAATGTACCAACGGGCAGGAGAACAGGAAGGGAATATATGGTTTTCAGCTGCCATGTGGCTATTACCAGAATAGGAGTTTTATATTATTTTTGTTAATTTTATAATGTTAAACTGTAATAATAACAAATAGTTGTTGAGAAGTGATTATCGAGAACTGCTTATCAAAGTTTGCATTGTTGTCAGGCCCTGCCCTGACCTGTCCCCTGCCTCCCCCTCACCCCCGCCATGTTGTCCCGCTTTACAAATGTTAAAATCTGGTCACCCTAATGATAAATCTTTTTTGTTCACCTGGATGGAGCTGGAACATAGTCTTCTTAACAAAGTATCTCAAGAATGGGGAAAAAAGTATCCAATGTACTCAATAGTACTATGAAATCAATACATAATCACCTACACATTCATATGAATGGCCAAACATGACTATAGTCCAGAAAGTAGAAGGGATGAGGAGGGGGAGGGAGGGTGTTTGGGGGGACCTCACCTAATGTGCATGATGTAATGGCACATTTCAAATCTATTAAGAAATGAGTATAGGGTGGTGCCTGTGGCTCAAAGGAGTAGGATGCCATTCCCATATACTGGAGGTGGCGGGTTCAAACCCAGCCCTGGCCAAAAATGGAAAAAAAAAAAAAAGAATGAGTATAATTGTGATGGAAGTGTTACTTAGTTCAATGTAAGCATTTCACATTGCATATCAAAGCAGGACCATAACCCCATAAATGCATCAATGTACAAAGGTATGATTTAACAAAAAATAATAAGGGGCAGCGCCTGTGGCTCAAAGGAGTAGGGCACTAGCCCCATATACTGGAGGTGGTAGGTTCAAACCCAGCTCTGGCCAAAAACTGCAAAACAAACAAACAAACAAAAATAATAATAAAAAAATGAAAAAGAAGTAAAAATAAAAATAAAGAAGTAACATATAGAAGTTGCTTTAAAAAGAATAAAAGCAGATTTCACTAAAAAAAAAAAAAAAAGGATGTCAAGGGGAGAGATTTGTGTTTTCAAAACAGTGTGGGGAATGGGTTGGAGGATAAAAGACAGGCCAGTGTCTGTGCTGGCAGGAGGCTGTGGAGCCTGACTAGGGGCAGCGGGGACAGAGTTCAGCGCTGCAGCTGAGAGGACTATATTGGCCTCTCTCTGACTCATACCTGGCTGAGCTTTGAAAGGCGCTCAAGCTGCCTCTATGGCACAGGCTGGTCATAGTTGCCTCTCTCAAGCTTTCATCCCTGGAGGGAAAAGCTGGATCCAACAACCCATGACACAGCCCCCCAACTGGCCCCCACCCAGCTGCTTACAGAGACCATGACTCCTCCTTCCCCCAAAACTGCCACCTGACTAGTTCAAGGTCAGAAGTCAATGTCACTGTAGGGCTGTGTGCCTGACTTGTGGAACCCTACGTAGAGGCATCGCTACACAGTTTAGAAGCCAAACGGGAGGCAGACTTCAGTTAAGGCAGCATTGCCCAG
>NW_003852398.1:3949454-3950675 GCF_000181295.1 Otolemur garnettii | reverse complement strand
AAAAAAAAAAAAAAAAAGAAAGAAAGACAGTTCTAGGTGGGACACAGAGAACAGCTGACTTTCATATAAGTTTTGTACTTTTTTTCAAGTGCCTTTAAGAAAAGCAGCTGGCGCATCAAAGGCATGATTTCACGATATCTATGATAGTTAGGATTAGGTGAGCAGAAACACAGAGTCCATTCATGTGACCCTAAAGAAAAATATAAAGTCAGTAACAACACAAGCGGTGAGCGGACGTGATAGAAATTCTGAAGGGAGGCCGTGACCATGGGCCTGGCTTGGGTTCTGGTTTCCAACCCAACCAGTGAGTTTCATTCCTTCCAGTTGCTCTGTGTTTGCCGGACCCTGGCTGGGTACTTCCACACCCTCCAGTTCCTTGTTGCCTGAGAATGCTTTTCATCCCCATTTAAGGATAAAAAGTCTAATCATCAGGTGACTGGCCAGGCCAATGTGTGGCTGTTAGGGACAGGGTGACACAGTGGGAGGAGGGAAGAGGCTGTCTGCAAACAGCTCCGAGAGGCTGGGCTCGGGGAGGGGCCTGCTCCGGCTCAGGGGCTCACTCTTCACCCTCAAAGGAGGGACATCTCCTATTCATTCTACTGAGGACTGACAGAGCTGTTCTGAGGGTCCTTGGAGAGACAGCCAGACACCTCAGTCCAGGTTTAGAATCTCAGAATCTAGGAAAAGCATCTTTTTGCCATGGCTGCAACGTTTCCTCATGTACCCAATTTTTCTAGTACTCAATTAAGTTGCTTCTCAAACACCAAAGAATTTGTACGGGATTGCGACTTTGCTTCAGCTCACAGGGTGCCCTGGTCACTCCTCCTTAGCTTCTGGTGTTCCCCACTGCGCAGTGGTCTGCTTTCTTCCTCTTAGGCTGTCCCCATCTATCTGCAAAGTCCCTTATAAATAATCAATGCCATGACAGACCATCAAACACGGGGGAGTGGGTGACATGCAGGTTGGGCAGACATCTCAGGTGCCTCACCTGTCTCCGTCCCTGCTGTGGTGACCGCCCCTCTGTGAGCACCATCCATGTTCACGGGGTACAGCCTGAGTGCAGCCCTGTGCCCACAGTGTGCCTCTCACCTCCGGTGCTAGGACTTCCCTATTGCCACTGAAGTGTGAGACGCTAAAATCTGGAAAGGCAGGGTAGTTCATTCCTCCCTGCCATGGGAGGCAGGGCTGGAAGATCGTTCTCTTTCCTTCCTCCCTGCCATG
>NW_003852398.1:3940302-3948213 GCF_000181295.1 Otolemur garnettii | reverse complement strand
AAAAAAAAAAAAAAAATCTTTCTTGGTATTGTCTAACAAAGTAGACAAAAAATACAGAGAATTGTAACATAATTTACAAGGTAAAATCGTTATTCTATCCAGTTGGGTGTGGTGACTCACACCTGTAATCCTAGCACTTTGGGAGGATTGCTTTAAGGTCAGGAGTTCAAGACCAGCCTGGACAACATAGTGTGTCCCGGTCTCAAAAAAAAAAAAATTTAACTGGGCATGGTAGTGCATGCCTATAATCTCAGTTACTTGGAAGGCTGAAGCAGGAGGAACCCTTGAGTCCAAGAGTTTAAGGTTGCCGTAAACCATGATGACCCCACTGCATTCTAGCCAGGGTGGCAGAGTGAGACTTGGTCAAAAAACCCCCTAACTAACTAACTAAAATAGTCCATGCTTCTATTTCAAGAGTATAAAAAAATAAACTTAGTTCACACAAGACTTGGGAATTGCACTCTAGGAAGCTGAGGCAGGTGGGCTGCCTGAGCTCAGGAGTTCGAGACCAGCCTGAGCTAGAGCGAGACCTCTAAAAATAGCCAGGCATTGTGATGAGTGCCTATAGTTCCACCTACTTGGGAGGCCGAGGCAAGAGAATCACTGAGGCAGGAGACTCGCTTGAGCCCAGGAGTTGGAGGTTGCTGTGAGCTGTGACACCATGGCACTCAACCTCAGGACAACTGAGTGATACTCTGTCTCAAAAAAAAAAAAAAAAAAAAGACTTGGGAATTAATAAAGAAAAAAATGTGCAAATTAAGCAAGGCCCAAAGCAGGTTATTAGCAGAGGTAAAGATAAAGAGGGAAGGGATGGGAAATACTTCCTGTCAGGTAACTAATGCTGTATGACAAACCACAATGGTACAAAACAACGGCCATTTACTACTACTCTTGAGTTTACAGGTCAACTGGGTAGTTTTTCTGCCTGGGCAGAGCCTACTCATGTGATCTGTGTTGTCTCCACAGGCTCTGCTGGTCTTGGTGGGCCTCCTTCCGTGTCTGGACGGTCTACAGTGACTGCAGCAGGGATCACTGGACTCTTCCTCAGTCTCTCGCCCTCCAGCATGGTAACTCTGGCTTGTTCTCCCGACAGTGACAGGATGCCAGGACAGCAAACAGAAGTAAGGTGCCTTTTTTTTTTTTTTTTTTGAGACAGAGTCTCACTGTGTTGCTCTTGGTAGAGTGCTGTGGCATCACAGCTCACAGCAACCTCCAACTCTTGGGCTTAGGCGATTCTCTTGACTCAGCCTCCCAAGTAGCTGGGACTACAGGTGCCTGCCACAATGCCCGGCTATATATTTTTGTTGCAATGGTCATTATTTAGCTGGCCCAGGGCCGGGTTTGAACCCACCAACCTCGGTGTATGAGCTGGGCCAGAAGTAAGGTGCCTTGAGGACTTGGCTCAAGATTGGTGCATGGGCTCTTCCACCACACTCCACTGGTGAAAACAGTCATCGGGCAGCCCAGCTTCTCCAGAGCGGGGGGTTGAGGGGAAGAGAGAGACTCCACTTCCCAGTGGAGGAGCAGCAAAGCCACGCTGTAAAAGGGCACCGGCATAGAGAGAGGCCAGTAATTGGGGCCATTTTTGCCATCAGTCAACGACAGATATCAAGGATGTAAATCCACAGAATTCCATGACCCAGCGTCACTGCCGGGGTTGAAGAGGATCTGATTGCTGTCAAGGGTGATCCTATGCTTTAATAGCTGGGTGGGGAATTCTTTCTTCTTTCATTGTGATAAGATATATTTTAACCATTTTTGAATGTGCAGTTCTGTGATTCAGTGCAGTGAGACACAGTCACACCGTGGGCCGCCATCACCACCATCCATCTCCAGAACTTTGTCATCTTCCCAAACTAAAACTGTGCACCCATTAAACACTAACTCCCCATCGCCTCCTCCCTCCAGCCCCGGAAACCACCCTTCTACTTTATGGCTACATCACTTTGACTGCTCTAGGTACCTCAAATAAGTGGAATCATATAGTATTTGTCTTTGGGGGACTGGCTTATTTCACTTAGCATAATGTCTTCAAGGTTCGTCCACGTTTTTAGCATGTGTCCAAATTTCCTTCCTTTTATGGCTGAAGAGTCCATTGTATACACGCGCTGCATTTTATCCATCCATCCATCTGTCACTGGGTGCTTGGGTTGTTTCCACCTCTGGCTTCTGTGAGTAATGCTGCTATTAATGTTGGTGTACAAGTATCTGCTCAAGTTCCCTGCTTTCACGTCTTTTGGGTATATAGGAATTCGGCATCATGTGGTTATTCTATATGTCAGTTTTGGGGGCATTGCTCTAACTTTTTCCTCAGAAGCTGCCATTTTACATTCTCACCAGCAAAACAGAAGATGCCAATTTTTCCACATCCTGCCCAATACTTGTTCTTTTCTTTCTCTTTCCTTTCCCCTCCCTCCTTCTCTCCCCTCCTTCCTTCACCATCCTAATGGGTATGAAATGGTATCATTTCACACTGTGGCGTTGGGCCTTTTTTCTTGTGCTAGTTGGCTATTTACATATTTTCTGCGGACAAATGTCTATTCAAGTCTTTTGCCCATTTAAAAAGTCGGATCTCTTATTAAATGTTGTTGAATTGTAATGATTCTTTATATATTCTAGATAGCAATCCATTATCAGAGATATGATTTGCAAATATTTTGTTCCATTTCACTGTCTTGGCAGTTCCTTTGATCCACAAAAGTTTTTAACTCTGATGAAGTCCAACTTAGCATTTTTGCTTTTGTTGCTACAATTCTTTCTTCACTTGCTGTCTGTAAGTGCACAGCCCTGTTAATGCTGCTCATTTTCCCGAGGAGCCTGGTGGTGGTTATGAAACTTGTTAATACAGAGTGGGGCTGTTCTCAAACAGGACCTTGGTGTTGAGAACTCATGACTTCTAGTGCCCTGAGAGGGTGATGTTCCTTGCTAGTGCAGCTCAGGACAAAACCTGGTGTGTTTCTGGTAAAAAGATTAGGAACATAAAAAGGAGCAAGTGTCTGGGCCTGGGGACTAATTGCTTGTGAGGCCTCACCTGCCACAGTCCCCATGGCTCAACCCACACTTGACTCTGGACCACAGGCCCCAGCGGCTGCTGGATGAAAGAGCAGAGAGGATGAATTTCAGCATCTTGATTTCAGCCCACAGCCTGGACAGCTGTGTAAGGCAGGCCCCTCATTCCGCAAGAGAAAGACGGCTCAGCCATCTGATTGGTGGGAGTTGGGGGCACAATTAGCTTTTTCTAAATGCCGTGATTAAACCAGGTCCTCTGCCTTTGAAGATGATTCCTGCAGGACCAAGTTCATTTCCTTGAGGGGAAACTCTGTCAGGTTTAAAGCTCTCATTCTCCAGGTGGCTCTATCCGCATCTGTAAACACTATTAAAGGGGGACTTGATTTCAGCTCTAACAAGGCAAAATCCTTGAGCTATGCACTTAATGAGGACAGGGTGGCACAGGCACAGGGAACAGGTGGGCAGCTGCGCCACAGATAGCCCCACATAGCTTGATGTTGTTATCTTTTAGTTTTCATTTGTGTTTTATTTCAATGACACAGCTGTGTTCTTCCAGCACCATCAGTCTTCCTAGAAGAGGTGGCACATCCTCAGCGCTGTGACTGCACCCCTAGATGACATACATCATTCGCAACATATTTATTGAGCACCTACTTTGTGCCAGGTGGTGGTGGACCAAATAGAGGCATTACAGTCCAATGGATCCAAGTCTGGGCTCTGAACGCAGCCTGCCTGAGCTCAGTCCCAGCTCTGCCCCTTCCTCTGTGTCCTGGGGGCTAACACTTTGGGTCTGGTCTGCAAAATGAAGGTAATGATATTGTCTGTGAGGTTAAATGTGCTGTTGCAAGTGCCAGCCTGGCATTTGGTAACTGCTCCGGAAACATTAACTGTGATGACATAGTCTCTGCCTTCTTGGTGCTTATAGTCGTGAAGGGAAGATGGTAAACCAGTGAATCTGCAGGTGTGTAGTGATAAGCTGCCATGGGAAGCTAACATAGAGGACTTGGGAAAGACTAAGGACCTCTGTGACTTTGGGCCCACCCAGATAAGCCAGATTCTAGACTCTTAACCTAATCCTCTCTGTAAAGGGTTTTCCCCCCATATAAAGCAACATGCTCACAGGTTCTATGGTGGGGTGTGGACATCATTGGAGGCTGTTGTTCTGTTTAACACGGGGAGTGGAGTGAGAAGAGGAGGCCAGCTGAGGCATGGTCACCCAGCTGGGACACACTGCAGCCTGGACCAGGGGAGGAGTAGTGGATGTAGAGAGAAGCAGCCAGGATGAAGAGAGACTTACTTTACCACTTACCCTGGCAGGAGGAAAATGAGGGACAGAGGTGTGTTCTGACCATTTGGAAGTGACATGCTGATTATTACTTCCAACTCACAAGTCGCATAGCCAGGCTAACTCTCAGGGATGGGTATGGGATGGTTCTCGCTCCTTTCTTACTTGTAGTTCTCAAGAATAATTGTTCAATGGGCTGAGGAGGCACCAGGCTCTATTTCAGTTCCCCTGTAGAAACAAGGCATCCCTCAGCGCTTTAGCCCAGTGTGTCATGTTGCCCTAGGGCACGAAACACAGGGTGGGCTCTCTTCCAGGATCCCTCGGTGGCAGTGCAGGTGGTGCACACACAGACAAGGTTCCATTTGCTCCAGCAGCTTTCTGACCCTTGGGGGACTGGCTCACAGTGAATCCCAGGTGCTCTTGTCCCTCGCTGCCTATCTGTAAGCAACAGACCCACTGCAGATAATTCATGTGTGTGTGTTCTGTCCCACCATACTCAGATGAGTTGGTAACCAACTTCTGCATGGTGAACTTGCTTCACAATGGGGAAATGAAATCATATCATGTGTCCCCTAAAAAACAAATAGAGCATGAACTGCCCTCCTGATCACCACATGTGCTGTGGAGAATGAGCTAAAGGCAGCATTCATATGGCTGGCTTCTCATTCCCCTTCAAAGAAAATCCCAACTTCCTACCCTGGAATAATAGAATGACAAGGTAAGAGTTACAGAGAATAAGATGGGAAGGGGGAAACTGCTTTAAATAGGGTGGCCAGGGAAGCCTTGCCATCACCCAGAGTCTGAGAAGGGGCCAGTAAGGCAATGAGTGTGTATAAGGGGCTCCCAGCAAAGGGAACAGCATGAGCAGAGGTCCTGAGGCAAGAAGAGACTTCACTGGTTCAAGGGATGGTCTGCAGATCTTTGTGCCTCTTGTGGGAAGGGGATGGTCTAGGTAAAGCTGAAGCAGACAGGAGCTGCCCCTGCACACCCTGGAATGTAGCCTTAAGTTTAAGGAGAAGTCATGGAAGGGCTTTAATCAGGGGAATGATGCAATTCCAACTGATTTGTGTCTTTGGATGATTCCACTGACTGGAGGGGGCCCATGGGAAGCAGGGAGACAAGTCTGTGTCTGAAATCCCATGAGACCTGAATGTGGCTTAGACCAGGGTAGTGGCAATAGAAATAGAAAACAGTGAACCCAAATTGGACTACATCTCAGCCCCACCTCTCAACTCTGTGCTGGATACAGCATGGGCTTCAGAGCAATGGGCCTGGGTTTGAGTCCCATTATGCTTACTCTAGAGTAGAGCCAGTCCCTTCACTTACTTGATCTTGATCCTGGCACCTGAGTTTTTTTTTTCTTTTATTATCTGTAAAATAAGAGCAACATCCTCCAAAAGTTAAGCACAGAATTACCATATGATCCAGCAATTCCGCTCCTAGGTATGCACCCAAAGGAGTTGCAAGCAGGGACTGAAACAGACACTGCACACTGGTGTTCACAGAAGCATTATTCATGGTAGGCAAAAGGTGGAAGCAACCCAAGCGGCCACCCAGACGTGCACAGGTAAACTAAATGTGGTTAATTATTATAGTGGAATATTATTCAGCCATTAAAAGGAAGGAAATTCTGCCACCTGGAACAACAGGGATGAACCTTAAAATCTTATGTTAAGTGAAATAAGCCAGATATAAAAGAACAAATACTGAGTGATGGAGACAGAAAGCAGAATGGTGGGTACCAGGGAGGAGATAATGGAAGCTATTTTTTTAATGGGTGCAGTTTCTTTTTAGGATAATGAAAAGTTCTGGAAATGAATTAGTGGTGACATTTAAACCTTAGAGTTGTGCTTAGTGCCACTGGATTGCACACTTAAAAATGGTTAAATGATATATTTTATGTTATGCATATTTTACCACAATGGAAGAAAAAAAAATTTTGAAATGGAGTCTTGCTCTGTGGCCTGGCGAGAGTGCTATGGCCTCAGCCTAGTGTCCCTCTTGCTCAGGTGGGTCTCAAATTCCTGAGTTCAAGGGATCCTACTACCTCGGCCTTGCAGAATGCTAGGATTATAGGCATGAGACGTGCACCCTCTCACCCCAGACAAGAGAAGAAAACTTTATTATTATTATTATTGTTTTGAGTCAGAGTCTCACTCTGTTGCCCAGGCTAGAGTGCTATGGAGTCATGGCTCACAGCAACCTCAAACTTTTGGGTTTAAACAATCCTCTTGTCTTAGCCTCCCAAGTAGCTGGGATATAGGCGCCAGGCCAGTTTTTCTGTTTTTAGTAGAGATAGGCTTCCCAGAGTGCCAGGAATATAGTTGTGAGCCAGGGTGCCTCATTTGAGAAGAAAAATTTTAAAAGGGAATGACAATACCTGCCTCATGGGGTGTTTATGTGGCCCCAATGCAGGGTAAGCCACCTAGTGTGCTGAACGAGGAAAGGCCTTGTCACAGCCACCAGGGTTTAGGCAAGGAGAACCTCCCTTCTGGGAGCTTTTGTTACAGAATAGAGAAAACAACCCTGTCCCATGCCCTCCCTGTTTATTGGCATACAAGTGCAATAAAGATAGCATTAGCTAGCAACATAGAGGATATTATTATGATAAAAACCAGAATTGATTGTGGAGCTTGTCAGTTGGTTGGGAGATAGAAGAGGATTTTCTCTGGTTTCTGCCTTTCGGGAAAGTTTTCAATAGGGTTCAGGCCTGGATCTAAAGAGCAGAGGCAGCTGGCGGGGCAGGCAACTGTAATCCCAACTACCCTGGAAGCTGAGGTGGGAGGATGAATGGAGCCTAGGAGTTTGAGATGGTCTAAGCAATATAACGGGATCCCATCTCACAAGGAAAATGGAGGTGAGGAGTTGGCAGAAGGATTCCAGTGCATGGCAGAGATTAGAGCATCACTAACCTGGAGTAGACTGAAGGTGATCCCAGGAATCAGGTCAGAACAAGTTGCTAGAAGGATGACTTGCAAGAAATCCAGTGTGAGTGTTGCTGGCCGGGTGGGCCCAGATGACAATGTCGTCACATGTACTCATATCTTGGGTGGTGCAGGGGCCTCGCCGCCACGCTGGAGGAGTCTATTAACTGGTACAACATTGACCAGGGCAACGTGGCAAACCAGCTCAAATTCTAAAATTGTGCCCATCGATTCTACTTCAGAATGCCCAATACTCAGCACAGCACTGATTATAAGAGAAACAAAAGGGCTCCAAATGTTTTCACTTAGGTCCTGTGGATCCAGTCCCCTTTGTAACAATGAAAATACATCCTGCATATCAGATATTTACATTACGATTCACAAGTAGCAAAATTATAGTTATGAAGTAGCAACAAAAATAACTTTGTGGTTGGGGGTCACCACAACATGAGGCATGGTATTAGAGGGTTGCATGAGAATCACTGGTTTAGGAGAACAGTTAAACCAATTATGCTGTATTTGAATGAGGGAATTGCATTCAGCCAATAAAAATGGTGCTGTTGGCTCAGTGCCTGTAGCTCCACCAGCTAGGGTGCCAGCCACATACACTGGAGTTGGCGAGTTCAAACCCAGCCTGGGCCTGCCAAACAACAATGACAACTACAACCAAGAAATAGCTGGGTGTTGTGGTGG
>NW_003852398.1:3904224-3940054 GCF_000181295.1 Otolemur garnettii | reverse complement strand
AAAAAAAAACATGGAAATAGTGAAATATTGCTTGGTTCTCTCTGAGTGGCATCATGGGTAATTTTTGTTTTTCTGTATTTTTAAAATTTGCTGCATTAAAATGTATTAATTTTGAAATAAGGAGCACTTTTTTGGTTTTGTTCTTTAAAATAGCCTTTTTTTTCTTGAGAGCAGTTTTACTTTAACAGCAAAATTGACCAGAAATTACGAGAGTGCCCACATTCCCACCAGAGTGGTGCGCTTGTTATAATCCATGAACCCATATTGACCCATCATCATCTCCCAAAGTCCAGAGTTTTGCTGACATTAGGGTTCACGCTTAGGGTTCTACATCCCATGGGTGTGGAGACACATGTCCACTGCTACAATATCACCTGGACTAATTTCACTGCCCTAAGAGTCTCCTGTGCCCCACCAATTCCTCTCTCCCTCCGCCACCTTCCCTGATCTTTTTACTGTCTCTGTAGTTTTGCCTTCTGCAGGATGTGCTGTGGCTCGAATCACACAGTGTGCAGCTTTTTCAAATTGGCTTCTTTCGCTTAGTAATGTGCATCTAAGCTTCCTCCGGGTCTTTTCATACCAGGGCTGAATAATATTCCAGTCTCTATGTACCACAGTTTATCTATCCACTCACCTACGGAAAGCCATCTTGTTTTGTTTCTTTAATTTTTGGCAAGTATGAATGGGTGCTATAAACATTTGTGTGCAGGTTTCTGCATAGACATGATTTTCGGCCCCTTTGGGTATGTACCAGTGATGGCTGGATTGTATGCTAAGAGTATCTTACTTTGTAAGAAACTGTCAAACAGTCTTCCCAAGTGGCTGTACCATTTTGCATTCCCACCAGTAGCCAGTGTTGCTCCACATCCTTGCTAGCATTTGTTGTTGTCAGTATTTTGGGTTTGAGCACTCTTTTTTCTTTTTTTGGCAGAGACTGGGTTTGAACCCTCCACCTCCGGCATATGGGACCCCCGCCCTACCCCTTTGAGCCACAGGCGCCGCCCGAGCACTTTCATTTTTTAAGAAGAAGGAAGAGGCTCGGCGCCTGTGGCTCAAGCGGCTAAGGCGCCAGCCACATACACCTAAGGTGGCGGGTTCGAATCCCCAGCCCGGGCCTGCCAAACAACAATGATGGCTGCAACCAAAAAATGGCCAGGCGTTGTGGCGGGCGCCTGTAGTCCCAGCTACTTGGGAGGCTGAGGCAGGAGACTCGCTTGAGCCCAGGAGTTGGAGGTTGCTGTGAGCGTGATGCCATGGCACTCTACCCAGGGGGACAGCTTGAGGCTCCGTCTCAAAAAAAAAAAAAAAAAAAAGAAGAAGGAAGAACTCTGTCCCTGCCAGGCTTTCCTTGGATTCCCCACCTTCCACTTGGTGGCAGGTACTTGCAAGGACTATCTCACAATATTCCCTCCTCTGGGAACAGCCCAACATCCAGGTAGGCCCTGAGCTCCTCTCAGGCCAGCTACTTGATCCAGGGAGAGAACGGGCCCAAAGCTAAGCCTGTCAGCTGTTCTCCCCAGTTACCTACCCACCACTGGAGCTTCAGAGGCTGTGGTCATTGCCGCCAAGAGACTTTCATGGTGCTCTCTAGAGAGATTGATGGTGAACTTCTCCCCCCAAGGAAGTTTCTGGGCTGTGCTGCCTCTGCACTTCCCTGAATCTTATTCTCTGGATCCTTCTCCTTGGATTGAGTAAGCTCTGCTCATGATTCCTCCTTTTGTGTCTTTAGCCCAGCGAAGCTGTCACTTGCTACCACAGAAGCTAGCCAATACCATTTCATGTCTTTTGTCTAGAGATAAAGAATCAAAGATATTACATAATTTAAAAACTCTCAGAATGTGGGCTGTGTGCAGTGGCTCAGACCTATAATCCTAGCACTCTGGGAGGCCAAGAAAGGAGGATCCCTTGAGCTCAGAAGTTTGAGACCAGCCCTAGCAAGAGCAAGACCTCTGTCTCTACTAAAATAGAAAAAATTAGCCAGGTACTGTGGTGGGTACCCATAGTCTCAGCTACTTAGGAGGCTGAGACAGGAGGATTGCTTGAACCCAGGAGTCTGAGGTTGCTGTGAGCTAGGCTAATGCCATGGCACTCTAGCCTGTGCAACAGAGTGAGAAACTGTGTTTAAAAAAAAAAAAAAAGACTGGGCACAGTGGCTCATGCCTGTAATCCTCCTAGCACTCTGGGAGGCTGAGGCAGGTGAATTGCCTGAGGTCCCATGTTTGAGACCATCCTGAGCCCAAGTGAGACCCCTGTTGTGGCAGGCACCTGTAGTCACAGCTATTTGGGAGACTGAGGCAAGAAAATCGCTTGAGCCCAAGAGTTTGAGGTTGCTGTGAGCTATGATGCCACAGCACTCTACCAAGGGTGACAAAGTGAGACTATCTCCAAAAAAAAGCCCAAACCTGAACCCTAAAATAATACTCTGTGATTATGAAACATATGCTTTGTAGACATAACTTGAAAGACTCTTGAAAACACATGATGGGCTGGGTGCCCGTAGCTCAGTGTTTAGGGCTCTGGCCACATGCTCTGGGGCTGATGGGTTTGAACTCGGCCTGGGCCTGCTATACACACAAAAAAATAGCCGAGTGTTGTGGCAGGCACCTGTAGTTTCAGCTACTAGGGAGGCTGAAGCAAGAGAATCACTTGAGTCCAAGAGTTTGAGGTTGCTGTGAGCTGTGATACCATGGCATTCAAACAAGGGTGACAAAGTAACACTGTCTCAGTTAGAAAAAAACAAAAAACCACATGATGAAGAAATGTTTTGTGTTAATACCCAGTTGCCAGAGTAAAATAAAAGTTCTTTTTCTTGAGGTACTGTAGCAGAATATCATCACTACAAATCTCCAATGGCTGGGCAGGATGGCTCATGCTTGTAATCCTAGCATTGTGGGAGGCTGAGGCAAGTGGATTGCCTGAGCTCAAGAGTTTGAAACCAGCCTGAGCTAGAGTGAAATTCTGTCTCTAAAAGTAGCCGAGTGATGTGGCAGGCACCTGTAGTCCCAGGTACTCAGTAGGCTGAGGCAAGAGGATCACTTGAGGCCAATAGTTTGAGGTTGCTGTGAACCACCACAGCACTCTACCCAATGTGACAGAGTGATACTCGGTCTCAAAAACAAAAACAAAAACAAATATAACAGTCTATACTATAGATGAGCTTGCAATCATATGAAATGGCATATTAATAAAGTTATTCATTACAGCATCATTTATAAGCTCAGAAGTTGGAAACACCTATATATCCATCAATATGGATTTAGTGAAATGAATTAGAGTATATCCATGCAGTGAAATATTACATAGTTATAATAAAAAGAATGAGATACTCTGTAAATTGTTGTGATGCAATCTCCAAAAAAATTAAGTATTAATAAAAAAGCCAGGCATAGAACATTATAGCTAAAATATACCATTATGTAAAAAGGGTAAAAAAGAAAAAAGAACTCAATGTATTTGCTCAGTTATAACCCACAAGGTATTGCTGGACGTTTGCACTCTGTCACTGTCTATTCTTTGGTGCTTTGTGGAAATTTTCTAAACATTTTTTAACTGTTAGAGATACGTACAGAATGAGGCATAAAACACATACCCACACCCACAGTTTTATTTAGAGTAATAAAGTAACACACGCATGCAATGACCAGCCAAGTCAAGAAACACAACACTGCTGGAAATATCTACAGTGAGTCAAAACTTTTATCCTCTTTCCAGAGCCTAATAAACTTTAACTCCATTTAACTCCTCCTAACTTAGGAGTTACTATTGCCTGGTGTTTTAATTCTGACTCTCCTCTTTTAGCCCTACTTTTTACTAGTAAGGTTTATTTACATTTGCCAACTTAATTTACACCTTTTTTTGTTCCTCATGTGTCCTTCCATGTCAGACCTCACGTAACGAGTTTATTGTAATTTTTTAAATGATTTAATAACTGCAGTAGAATCTCTAGAAGTTGACCACTCAAGGGACTGTAACAAACTGGTCATATACAGAGGTGGTCAACATAAGGAACCAGGCCTGCTGTACTGATGCGTACATGTGGTGCATGTCTGGTCTGTGCAAATTAGGTCAACTTAAGGAGGTGGTCAACGTGGGGAGGTGGTCAACGTGGGGAGGTGGTCAACAATGGAGGTTCTATGGTATTTTTTAAAATTCTCACTTTTAATTTCTAATATGATCAACCTAAAGAGATACAACCTACCCAATCAAAACCTCTTTGGAATCCTCAGTAATTTTTAGAAAGTAGAAAGGGTTCCTGAGGGCCAGGCAAGGTGGCTCACACTTGTAATCCCAGCACTCTGGGAGGCTGAGGAAGGCAATATTGCCTGAGCTCAGGAGTTCGAGACCAGCCTGAGCCAGAGCAAGATCTGGTCTCTTAAAATAGCTGGGCTGTGTGGTGGGTGCCTGTAGTCACTAAGGGGGCTGAGGCAAGAGGATCATTTGAGCCCAAGAGTTTGAGGTTGCTGTAAACTATGACATCATGGCATTCTACTGAGGGTGACAAAGTGAGACTCTGTCTCAAAAAAAAAAAAAAAAAAAAGAAAGGGTTCCTGAGACCAAAATGTTTGCAAACCCCTGGCCTAATAGATTTTACTGTGTCACCAACCAGAAACCCTTGTTTTCTGAAAACAGTGGTCAGGGTTAGGGTGAGGTGGGGAAGGCCATCTAATGTGAATTTATTGGGAAAAAGGATGCATATTTGAGTAAATTATGAGAATGTGCTTATTTTATCTGACAAATTTGGTTATAAATGCATGTGGAATGTATGAACTCTTAAGTGGAACAAAAGTGAATTATAAATTGATTAGGCACCTGGGGCATATTTTCTCTGACAATGTTCTATCAAGGTGCAAGACATCCTTCACATTCACTGTCACAGACTCCAGCTTCCAGAGCCGGTTCTCCATCTGGGATACTCTGTCGTTCCCCTTGGGCCACATTTGTCCTGTCTTCCTGATTTTCTCTCTTTTCAAATTATTGGACTCGCCCTGCCAGGTCCTCAGCCTGTTGCCTTGGGTGTAACTAAATACTTTCTTCAGCTTCCCTAAAATCCTAAATCTTTGTTTTTTCTTGTTACTTTTGAGACAACTTTTTAAAAATTATGGCCAAATAGACATGATATGAAATTGACCACTTGAACCATTTTCAAGTGTACAGTTCAGTGGTGTTAGGTACATTCACACTATTGTACAGCCATCACCATCATCCACCTCCAAAACTCATCTTTCCAGGTTGAAACTCCATACCCACTAAACAATAACGCCTGCCACCACCAGTCCCTGTCCACGCCATACTGGTTTGATGGTGTGAACACCAGCACATCAGTGAGGGAAATCTAAATTCTGGTCTTCATTTGGGCCTCTCAAGCTTCCTGACCCAAGTGATTCACTTCATCTCAGTTTCCTCAATTTAAACAATACCTGGATTATCTCATAGAATAATTGGGAAGCCCAAATGGGCACATGCCTTTAAAGGGCTTAGCACCAAACAGTCTGAAATTTAGACTCTAAATAATATTTGAGGCTGGGAATGGTGGCTCACACCTGTAATCTCTGCACTTTGGGAGACTGATGTGAAAGAATTGCTTGAGGCCAGGAGTTTGAGATTAGACTGAGCAGAAAATTTAAAAATTAGCTGGATGTAGTGATGTGCATCTGTTTTCCTAGTTACTTGGGAGGCTGAGGCAGGAGGATCACTTGAGCCCAGGAATTAGAGGCTGCAGTGAGCTATATAATTGGGTGACAAGCAAGACCTGTCTCTAAATAAATAAATAAATAAATAAAATTTGATAGCTAGAAAAATGGTGGTTAGAGGACATAAAGTATCCATATGTCAGCATTATAATTTATAAATATACATTTTAAAAAATAACTGGGATCATACTGGAAACAAAATTTTCATCTTGCTTTCTTTCCTTTTAAAATGTATCTCCTGTGAAGCTCTCTGATTCTAAGGCAAAGTTGTAAAACTCCATGATTGATTTGGGGGTGCATGTTAAAATTGCAAAATACAGCATGGTACATGCATACACAAAAGAGTATTATAAATTGCAAAAATTAAGTTTGGATGAACACTTAAGGCTTATGCACTTTACTGTAAGTTATGCCTCAATTAAAAAGTTAGATAAGAAAATGAAGAGCATAGGTATGTGCAGTTGAAAGAATTTTAGAATGAACGCACGAGAACCCATAGCCTTCACCTAGACCATGACTGTCCCCCTGTCCCCTGAAAGCTCCTTGCCACTACATTTCTCTTTCTCTTCCCCAGGGACAACCACTATCCGAATTTTCAGTTTATCATTCCCTTGTTTTTCTTTATAGTTTTCACTCCTAAGTACACTTTCCTCACTAATGTATCCTTTTGCTTGGCCTATTTTGACCATCATGTAAGAGAAATCACATTGTCCATATCCTATATTCAGTGATTTGCTTCTTTTGCTCCCTTTCCGTGTGATTCATCTTTGAGATTGATTCATGTTGATGGTGTGGCTGTGGTACCTTCATTTTCACTGCTGTCTAATATTTCATGTGGATTTCCTATAATTTAATTATCCATCCTGCTGTTGACAGGCAGTTGAGTTGTTTCCACTCCACACTATTACATGTAAGGCTGTTTTGAATGGAATTACATATGTCTCCATGTACACTGACACAGGAATATCCTTGGTGTCTATCACTAGAAGTCAAAGTGCTGGATCTAGGGCAGACTCATATTCAGCTTTACTAAGTTGTGCCAAAGTCTTTGTTCTCAGTTATACCCCTATCAGAAGAAGAGTTCCCATCAGTGCCCACCCTCTCCCAATTCCTGATACTGATGACTAATTTTTGCCAGCCTGGTAGGTGAATTATATTATCTTATCATGACTTTTTGTTTTTTAAAGTAATAAGTAGATGGACAATGTCTTTATACATTTGGGGGCCTTTTGTACTTCCTTTTCCTATTTATTTCTCTTGCCCATTTTTCCCTTTTGGGTAATTTGTCTTCCTTCCTTCATCATCAAATTTTACCAAATTCCTACAAGTGCCAGGGCATCTTTTTGGTGCTTGATACATTATCGAACAAAACCGTGCATTAGAAATTAATAGAGGCTAAAGGAAAAACTACAACACAGTAGGGGCTGCCAGGAGTACGTGTGTGGGAATGCAATGCAAAATAGAGTACTCAGAATGGGCCTCATGATAAGGCCATAGTTGGGTAAAGACTGGAAACAGATGAAGCATTCACCAGGCTTCATGGGGGAAGGGTACTTCAAGGAAAGGGAACAGCCAGGGCAAGGCCCTGAGGCAGGAATGTCTAGGCTTACATAAGGAAGATATGGCACTGGAGTCATGGAGAATTGAGATTGATTCATGTTGATGGTGCGGCTGTGGTACCTTGGGCTTAAGCCGAAGAGTTGGAGGTTGCTGTGAGCTGTGACGTCATAGTCACGGGAAGAGCTCAGGATTTCATTACATATTCTAAATACTAACGCGTTGTTGGCTGTATGTATTGTAAATATCTTCTCCCACTTTGTGGCTGACTTGTCTTTTCACTGTAAGTGTGGTACCTTGGGGAGTATAGGTTTACAATGTTAATGTAGTTGGGTGGCACCCATAGCTCAGTGAGTAGGTGGGTTTGAAACCAGCCCAGGCCAGCTAAACAACAATGACAACTGCAATAAAAAAAAAATAGCTGGGCATTGTGGGAGGCTAAAGCAAGAGATATTGCTTAAGCCCAAGAGTTTGAGGTTGCTGTGAGCTGTGACACTATGGTACTCTACTGAGGGTGACATAGTGAGACTCTGTCTCAAAAAAAAAAAAAGGATGTTTTTACATTGTCTCTTAAATGTTGTATAGTTTTTTTTCCCCACAGGTTTGAGTCTTTAATTAACTTTGTCTTGATTTTGTCAATGGTGTGAGGTAGGAATCTGATCTTATTTGTTTTTTTGTCTCACGGAGCACCATTTATAGAAAAGTTCACCCTTTCTTCACGGATTTTCAGAAATATCTATTGTGGATCACATATGTATGGTTCTGACTCTAGTCACTCTACTCTGTTTTATTAGGCCATTGCTCTGCCCTTGTGCCAGTATCACACTTTATTAACTATCGGAGGTTTACATGTCTGGTTATCTGATAGGGAAAGAACCCCCACGGCAACACCTCATTTTCCTCATTTAAGAATGTCTTGGCTGGCTTGGCGCCTGTAGCTCAGCGGCTAGGGCACCCGTCACAACATACACAGGATCTGGTGGGTTTGACCCAGCTCTGGGCCTGCCAAACAACAATGACAACAACAACAACAACAACAAAAATAGCCAGGCATTGTGGTGGACACCTATAGTCCCAGCTACTTGGGAGGCTGAGGCAAGCAAATCGCTTAAGCCAACGAGTTGGAGGTTGTTGTGAGCTGTGACACCATAGCACTCTACTGAGGGCAATATAGTGAGACTCTGTCTCAAAAAAAAAAAAAAAGAAAGAAAATAAAAGAAAAAAAAGAATGTTTGGGCTACTCTTAGACTTCTTCCTTTTTCTTTTTCTTTTTTTTTGAGACAGAGTCTCACTATATCACACTCAGTAGAGTGCTATGGCATCACACTGCACAGCAACCTCCAAATCTTTGGCTTAAGCGATTTTTTTGCCTCAGCCCTTGGTAGAGCGCTGTGGTATTATAGCTCACAGCAACCTCAAACTCCTGGGCTCAAGTGATTCTCTTGCCTCAGCCTCCCGAGTAGCTGGGATTATAAAAGCACTTGCCTTGATGCCCTGCTATTTTTAGAGACAGGGTCTTGCTCTTGCTCATGCTGGTCTCGAACCTGTGAGCTCAGGCAATCCTCCTGCCTCAGCCTCTCAGAGTGCTGGGATTACAGGTGTTAACCACCTCCCCTAGAAAGTTTTCTAATCAGCATGTGAAGTTACAGAATATACCAATGCACTACTGGCACTTTGATTGAGGTCGTACTAACTAAGAATCATATTTTCCTGGAGTTGGGGGAAAGGGGAAAGTAGTCTTTAGAATTTGTAAGAAGAAAGCCAAACTAAGGTTGTCAGCAAGTCATGTTTTCTTTCTTTCTTTTTTTTTTCTTTGAGACAGAGCCTCAAGCTGTTGCCCTGGGTAGAGTACTGTAGCATCACAGCTCACAGCAACCTCCAGCTCCTGGGCTTAAGCGATTCTCCTGCCTCAGCCTCCCAAGTAGCTGGGACTACAGGCGCCCACCACAACACCCAGCTATTTTTTGGTTGTAGTTGTCATTGTTGTTTGGCAGACCTGGGCTGGATTTGAACCCGCCAGCTCTGATGTATTTGGCTGGTGCTTTAGCCACTTGAGCTACAGGTGCTGAGCCAAGACATGTTTTCTATTATTGAAATTTCATGGGGCTTTATGAAGGGCCATAGAAGAATAATAATGAATAATAACAGTTGTGTTCACTGAAAATGAGAATTCCTTTCCACATGGCTGCTTATATTAAGATCTCCCCGAAAGGCTGAGGACAGAGGACTAACATGAGCCAAGGGAGCTGGAGTTCAGGACAGGTGGGGATAGTGGGGGGGGGGCACTGGAAAAAAGAGGATTTGGTCCTAACTGTAGGAAGAGAATAAGTGAAACAACCTTTTCAAGTGTCATTTTCTTCATCTGTAAAATAGAATCCATAATGAACAGCTGATTGTGAGGCTTCAGTGAACTCACACAGAGAGCCCTGCACACTGTGGGCTCCCATGGAGGCTGGTTAACCCCTACGTCCCTTCCTGTGTGACCCCAGGGTGGAATTTAGGATCTGGGGGAACAAAATGGACCTTCTGAATAATCTCGCTAAATTCCTCTTCTCTCCAAAGCTGCACAGGCCTTAGGGAAGGCTCTGTGTCTGGCCAGGACACATATGCCTCAGTCCGTCCCTCTTTCAGTCTCCCAGCCTCCACTCTTCCACTATTTCCTGCCATCCCCCCTCCCCAGAGTCTGTAGGGCTACAGCCACTGGATCATAGCAAGCATAGACCCTGAGATAGGAGAACAGGGCGTGGAGAGGGGAAACCTGACTCCAGTTTCTCCCAGGCCCTCAAGAGCTGAAGCCTTGGGATCTGGGGCCTCTGTGAGTTGCAGTTCTTCAACTTTCCAAATGATGAGAATCACCTGGTCACAGTTTTGCAGGCCCTGTCCCTGGGGAATCCAATCAGAGGGAGCTGGGCCAGGCAGAGGTTTGGGTTTGCCCCGACTCCAGGCAGTTTGTGCCTTCAGGGAAACAATGAGAGTGGTTTGAAGAGCCAGGGCTCTTGTGGAACCATCTGGATTCAAGCACAGATTCCCTCACACCATACTACTGGAGTGACCTTAGGTAGGGGATGTTTTTAACTTCTCTGGGTTTCAATTTCCTCCTTGGAAAATGACAGAATGAGATTTGCAGGGTCAGCATTTAGCCCTGGGCCTGGCACAAAGTAAGCACCAACAGATGTTAGGCAATAATCCGCACTGTTACCCTGAGCCGCTGTGGGCCGGAGCAGGGTATGGAGCCCACAGGCTCTGGGTGTCCAGCCTGTCAGGTCTCCTCACTGCTCACCATGCTCTGGGGTAAGCGTTCCTTTGAGAAGCAGTGGAGTGGGGCAAGAGGGCCAGACTGCCAGCTCCAAATCCCAGCTGCTGTCCATCACCCAATGCTCCTTCCTGCTCAAAGACGTGTGCCTGGCACATCATAGAAATCTTCCAAGAATTTCTAGCTAATATCATTATCCTACTCTTTAACTAATTGACAAACATCTCTTGGCACCTATTCTTTTCCACCCCTGAGCTGGGGACCCAATGGCATCATGCCCTTGGAGCCAGGTTGCCTGAGTTTGACTGACCAGCTGCGTGACCTTAGACAAGTTTCTCCTGTCTGGGTTTAAGATGAATTCTTCATTGTGGAGGGCGCCTGTTGCTGTGAGCTGTGACGCCATGGCACTTTATCCAGGGTGACATAGTGAGACTCTGTCTCAAGAAAAAAGAAAAAAGAAAAAAGGTGAATTCTTCACTGCAGAATTCAGAGGTGTAAAAGAGGACTAAATGGGTTCCATTGTAAAGAGCTCCCGACTGTGCCTGGCACGTGGTAAACTCTGTGAGTGATGAATAAAATCCAAGCCTTGGGCCCCTTTCTCCAGGAGCCCAGTCTAGTGGGCGAGTCACCAAGACGTGAGGGTCATAATGCTGTCGCCTCAGTTCAGGGGCCCGGGGAGGAGCCCTGAATGCTACCGGGAGGCAGAGAAGGGCTGGCAGCGGGTGGCAGGGCTGGAGGCAGGGTCACAGTTCAGGTGGCGCCGCCGGCAACAGCTTGCGGGGCGACCTGCAGGACCGAGTTCATGATTGCTCAAGTTCCCAAGTCTGTGGTGAGGTCTGTGGGTTCGGCTTCTCCCTTTCAAATATAGATACTTAGATATACAATGTGGCGTTGATTTAGGGCTAAACCTAAAGTAAGAGGACGGAGCTATTCTGATTTGGCAAGACCTGTTACTTTGCCTCAGAATGAGCCAGGGAAATGAGGGGACGTCCGGGCTGGCGCGACAGGGATGGGAGGGGATGGCGGTGGCCTGGCCTCTCTTTCTGGGGACAGCCCCAGCTTTCCTCTGCCAGCACGTGCAGAGCGGCGCTGGGCAGAGGGAGTCACTCCACACTCGCTCCAGGAGCCGGTGGTTTTTCTTTTTATCATCACTGTTTATCTCTGATTATTTTTTAAAGCCTAATGTGTGCTTGCTTTTTTTCTAATTATTAAAGATAAAATGAGTCCTCTAGGTGCTGTTCCCCTGGCGCTCTGGGTGCATGGAGCTGAGCCTACCACACCCCAGTCCCCCTGCGCTTCTGGTTTGTTCTGCATTTTTCTATCCTGGTTGATTTTTTTTTAAACTGTGCTTGTATCGTTTATAGAATATGTGATTGAACAACAAAACAAATAATACCAATTTGATTTGGAGGCAGAGAGATTGGCTATGTAAACACGCGGTTCGAGTTTAGGATCATTCTGACCTTTTCCCCACCCAGGGTACTTTCACCCCCTGACCAAGCGCCATTGAGTGCAAGCCTAGTACTAGGTCTCCCCTAGCCTGGTCAGAGGAGGGCCATCAGTGCAACTCCCCAGAGCTCTGCAAACTGTGTAGTTTGTCCCTCAGTGAGCTTGGATATGCGGCCAAAGATCCGCACCCGCCAGGTGAGAGAGCCTGGGGCCCCTGGGCACAGTGGCCGGAGTCAGTCCCTCTGTGTCTTTACTGGACAGACCGTGCTCCCCTCTGCCCTGCCCTTCATTTAGTATGTGCCCTGCAGTTAGGTCTGCAGCTCCTAGGTTAGGGACTGTAGGATGACCAGTGACTTAATCTCTTCAGTTTCCTGATCTGTAAATTAAGGTGAATTAGGTTAGAGAACTCCCTAAAGCATTTGGCCAGCCCTGGCAAATGCCGGCCAGTCATTGGTATCCCTTTGCGAGCACACTGGAAAGCAGAAAGCGCAGGAGGACCCTGAAGTCATTCAGGGAGTCCCTAAGGCAGAAGATGACAAGAGGGAGGCATTATGGAAAAATCCTGGAGGTAGAACATTAAATGAAAGAAATATTACTTCTAATGTACTGCAGACAAGTGTGAGATGAAGAAGGCCCAGGGAGTGTGTAGGACCAAGGAGTTTGTGGGCAAACACAACCATCTGGTAGAAGAATTTCCTGGTTATGTGAGATAGGCAGCCTGCAGGGGCTTCAGGTAGGGGCGCCTGGTAGCAGATGGCTTAAGTGCTGGTCTGGAGACGTGGAGGAGCCGGACTGCAACCCTCCCAGAGAGGAGGCCACAACAAGTATCACACTGAAGGCTTCCTGGCAAAGGCTTGAAGCAGGGAGTAGGCCCAGGAGGTGCAATGCCTGTGCTGGGCTTATTACATCCCCTCCTGGTGGCCCTCCCTGGCTCAGCCTTTCCTCTTCCTTCTCATAGCCCAGACCATAACCCTGTGATGGTTGATGGTTGGTGGTAGACTGCCTGCATTTCAGTGCCCTCATATACTAAGCTGTGTCCAAGTGACTACCTTTGTGCAGCTTGGGCAAAGGGTAGTCCTTGAAATCTCCTAGCATCTTCCCTTCTCTGGTGGGTAGGCAAGGCAGGCTGGGGGCAGCACCTACCAGGAGAGAGTGCACAGGCGCTGGTGGCACTGCATGGTCCCAACAGGCAGCAGAAAGCCTCTGGGTTCTGCCAGGCCAGGCTGACAACTCATTCTAGGCATCAGAGGTACATTGAGTGTTGCTCAGTCCCTGGACACCACAAGCAATGCTTTGGCTGTGTTCAGGAGCTCTCAGACCTACACCCCAATGCCTCAGGCTGCCAGCTCTCCACTTGCCAGGCAAACTGTCAGAAAAACCCATATCTAGTGGGAAAACAAAGCACTGATTTCCTCCTGATTTAGTCCCTTTTTAAGGGGGATGTTTAGTTCCTTGAGCCCTGAGGGTTGGGGATCGAGGAACTGGAAGTCAAATCCAAGCCTCTGGGATTGTCAAGGCCCAGGGCTCAGAGGAGGTGTTTTTGTTATCTTCATTTTACATACAAAAACCGGAGGCACAGATCAGGCAAGAGAAGCAGGTTTTTAGCTTGTTCAATTTTCTCATCTGTAAAACTGGTAGTAACATTTGTCGCTCAGGACTACAGAAAAATTAGTTAAATGTCCTGAGGAAGGATGTTGGTGGGGATAGGGTGAAGGTGCTTACCATGTGAATTTATAGGGCCCTGCCACAGGGGGAGGGGAGCACTGTCTGCAGGACACCTACCTCTCTGGGATCCAGCCTCTGTGCTCAGCCTGGGAGCAGCTGGTGAGGTCCAGGCACTAGACCTGAGACCCAGCAAACTCCCCTGGGAACTTCCATCCAGAGCATATCATTGGGTTGTGAAGTCTGGGGAAGTTTGACGGTGGGCTTTGGTTCTTGGCTTTAACATGTGTAAATAGGCTAAAGCGTTCTTTTAAATGGGAAGAATTACAGTTCATAAGGCTCAGGTCCCTTTGTTCTCCATTTAATGCACAGCACCAGGAACAGGACCTGCATACATTAGGGTTCAAGGCAGTAGGTTTGGGAGCTCTGGGAAGGGGCCCTTGGCCCCTTAAGAGAGAGCCAGAATCTAACCTGAGTTATACTAGTACCAGCTATTTGCTGAAGGCTAGTCATTGAACTTCTCCAGGCCTCAACTGCTAAACTTTAAAATAGTATCTCTTTTCAAATTGTTTAGGATTATATGAGACAATCCCAGAAGGTGTGTGACACCGGCAACAGCACAGGTCGGTTTCTGCTATCATATTATCCGTTTACCCAGTGAATGCCTGTGATTTCCATCCAGATCAGCCTCTCTCTGCTCTCAGAAACTCAGTTTCCGAAGCGCCGCAAGATGAAAGAAGGACACGTGCGGGATCAGCGCACTCTTTAATGGGAAAAGGATCCTCATTTCTTACAGTAACAGGTAAAAACATAAATACGGGCGGGTGGGTGGACGACTGCAAGGCAGCAAGAGCCCGGGCGCCTGGCCCAGGCTCGGGGAAGGGCGGCTGGATATTAGGCCCTGCGTGCCCGGGCTCTTAGTCCCAATAGGCTAGTGTTCGGTCAGTCGGAGGTGCCCAAGGATGCTCGGAGGGTACTTGGTGGGGGCGACTAAAACACCTGGCGGGCAGATCACTCACCATAGCCTGCCTAAACTCGGCCACAAATTCTCCTGCGCTCTGGAACAAAAGCGCATGGGGCGGGAAAAGTTCTGAGGCTTCTTCAGGAGTGAATGTGAAATCTGAAGGAGGCAAGGTCAGGTCGGGAGCCCTTCTTCCCCTAGTCAGTATCCCTCTCTTGAGGCGAGATCGGTCAGGGGCGCCCCAGGCGAGTCCCTTCCCTACCAGGCTCGGATCCCGTGCAGCGTAGACACTCCCGAGTTGCCCTGCGGAATCCCGGGGCTCTGCACTGCGTTCAGGTCCCCAACGCCGAAGTTCACGAAGTTGTTATTGGCGGCGGCAGAGGTCGGCTGCGTCGGGGGCGGCCCGGCAGGGTAAGCTGCTGCGCAGCTGTAGCCAGGGCTGCAGGTAGCGTTCCCGTATCCTGGGTAGGCGGGGTAGGTGTTGTAGCCGTAGGCGTTGAGACCCACTCCGTAGGCGGACGCATAGGGCGCCGAGTCCCCAAGGCATGGCTTGCCATCGCGCACCAGTACTGGCACCGCGATCCTGCGAGCAGGCGGCGGCGGCGGCGGGGGCAGCCCCACCAGCTCCAGAGTCTGGTCCTGCCGCTGCCGCTTGCACTTGTAGCGCCGGTTCTGGAACCAAATCTTGACCTGCGTGGACGTGAGCTTCAGCACGCTAGCCAGCTGATCGCGTTCGGGAGCCGACAGGTACCGCTGCTGCTTGAAGCGCCGCTCCAGCTCGTAGACCTGCGCTTGCGAGAAGAGCACGCGCGGCTTTCTCCGCCGTCGCGCGCGGGGCCGCTCTGAGCCGTCAGCCTCCGGCTTCTCCAGCTCCACCGCCTTCGGCAGCGCACACAGCTCTGAGGGGAAAAAGAGGGGCAGAGATGTTTGGTCAGAGCGGCCCGACCTATGGAGCGCCCGCCGGGTAATGGGGCGTTACGGGTGCCTCTTTGTCCTGCTTGGTGCGCCCACTCTGCCCAGTGCACGGGGGCGCCACTGACAAGACTCAGCATTTTTTGATAGCCTATCATGTACCTAGAGGAGCTGGAAAACAAAATAGGAGAGGTCCCTGCACTAGGGTAGTTCACATCCTGGTGAGAGAGAAAGTGACCTACAATTTTAGGCTGCAAAAAACAAAACAAAACAAAAGCCCGATGATGCTCCACAGGGAATTAGATCGGGGCTATTTTGGTAATGAAGGGTGGCTGAGGTCTCCCTGGTGTAGGGGTAGGGGGTTGTATTGTTTCAAAATTAAGGAATGAAGAAGCTGAAGGCCAAGAGGTGTTGGTTTGGTGATCGAAGTCTCCCGGGCAGCGGCCCTAGGGATTGAGCAACTTCCACCAAGCCAAGGGTGGGCAGGCGACCTTGGAACTTCCCGGCCCACTTTCTTGAGCTGAACTCCAATTGGTAGCTATCATTTCTAGTCGCCGTGTCCGCTCGCAAGTTTCTGGACCTTTTCCCTGCTCCCAGACAAAACTAGGAATCCTTTCCCGGCTCAAAGCGGACCTTTCCTCCAGCGCCCGCGGCCTCTAGGGTTAGCGCAGATCTCGCGTAGGGCCGCGGCCTTTCCAGCAGGTCCCCCTACGCGGCCGGCCAGGCCTCCCTCCCCGACTATGGCCTGGCCGGTGAGTATTTGCCCACTTTCTGAATCCATCTCGTACACTCCCCAGCACCTTCTGCTGCTACACAGTTCTCACATTTTCATGGGGAAAACTAACGATAGGAAATTGTGCTGGAAAAATAACGCTAAGACAGACTCCTGAGTATTCCATTTTAAAATCAAGACTGTTGTTTCCCCAACCCCACTCGCCTGGCACAGAGGAAGAAAGGCCCCAGAAACCCGAGGAAGGAGTAAGGGTGAGCTACAGAAGGGTCAGGACTCTCCTCCAAATTATGCGCAAAAGCATGTCTGGTGAGTAGCATTTTGTTTGGCACTTACCCTCAGATCCTCAAAAAGACTCATAAATTCAAAACAGATTTTAAAACTTCTGATACAAAGATTGTCTATTTCTCTATTCTGTCTGCCACAAACCGATCGCTTAACTTAGTAACAGAACCAAAAGCATGGCCCAAGCTGCCTGGGGCATTGTTAGGCCGAAAAACGTAGTTTTGGTCTCTTATTTCTGATATTTTCAAACCGTCATTTCCTCTAAACTTCCTAGTGGACGCGCTGGGGCCCTCGCGACAACCTTCTCTCTCTCTCGCGTTCGAGCTCCCTGGGCCCAGCTCTTAGCTCAGGGGCGCGCATCTCTTCTTCCCGGGCCTGAGTTTCTCCGCGGCGGGTTTGGGAACAAAAGTGACCCGGGAAGAAAGAGAGGACTTGTGGTTTCCTCCTCACCTTTCTTATCAGCTCGGGGGTCCTTGGTCGGGTCGGGGTCTCCGTAGGTACGGGGGTAGAAAGCGGGGGCGGTGGGAAAAGCAGAGGCGCATTTGGCGGGCGAAGGCGCTGGGCCCAGCTCTGCCCGCAGCTCCGGGAGGCCGGGCGCTGCGGTCTCTGGCCCCACGTAGGCCTCGGGCTTGAAGGCGGCCAGCATGCAGGAGGCGGGTGCCAGGGTGGCCTCCAGGCGGGCAGAGAGCTCTCCGGCGGCGGCCAGACTGCGTTGCTGCTGCTCCAGGTTCAGGATGTCTTTGACTGAGAAGGGCGTGGGCGTGAGCGCAGGGCTGGGGAACATGGTGGCAGCGCCAGTCTCACAGCGCCAGGTGGGCAGCAGAGAGCAGCGCTGCCCACGGCCCCCGGCAGGCTCCCTGCATGGTGCCCGCCGCCTGCCCGCGCACCCTCCTTCCTGCTCTGGATGTGGTGGGGCAGCAGGTAGCGCTGAGCACAAGGGGTAGGAGAGGCGGGACTAGGCCTGAGGAGGGGGACTCAGCCTGTCATTGGGCCAGGGCCTCGATGACAGGAGCAATGAGCCAGTTTAGTGTCACCTAATATAGTCATACGGTTAAAAAAAAAATACTGCCTAGCTTTTTTAAAGGGGCCGCGATGCATTTGGAAGGCTCTTCTTTTGCTCCTGCAGCCTGAGATTGCTCCCAAATG
The DNA here is from genome assembly GCF_000181295.1 of Otolemur garnettii. Lineage (NCBI taxonomy): Eukaryota > Metazoa > Chordata > Mammalia > Primates > Galagidae > Otolemur > Otolemur garnettii. Next base: position 3,922,409 of record NW_003852398.1, on the reverse strand, counting down.
TGAGCTTGAAAACCCTAGCAAGGTGCATTCCCAGGAAAGGATCCTAATTCTTCTCTGAGTTAGGCTTCTGGGCAGGGTTGGGTGGGTCTGGGATTTGAAGAAATGTTCCGCAGCACCCCAACCCCAAACAGAACAGGAAAGTGAAGGACAAGGTGGGAGGAGGGGGAGAAGGAGTTATTTCCAGTGAGGCTTTATTACTGAAAGTGTGTGGGATTGGGTAGAGACTGAATAGGGGGAGAAGCATGGAGGACAGGGTTTGGTTTGGTTGATGGGAGGAGGGGGACATTCTGGACAATTATGAGGTTCTGTTTGGCTTTTCCTACAGGGCTAGTTATGCCCCAGGCCCTGGGGGCTCCTAAGTGAGTCAAGCGAGAGAAAGGGCAAACTGGGTGATTGTGGGTAGGAGTGGCCATCTCCTGCAGTAGTGCAGGTTATACCTGCACAACTCCAGGGGGCACCACTCACTGCTAGTACTCTCCTAGGGGAATGACTCTCCCCTTAATAATGCAATAAATCCAGAATCCCAGATGGCAAGTTCAGCTACCCAGGAGAAAACTGTCTTCTCGCTCCAGCCACCAGCTTCCTTGTTTTGCCTGTTTTGGAGCCCACCAACCCTGCTTCTCTCCTCACCCTGTCTAGCAGCAAGGCCCTTAGGGCTGCACCAGGCCCAAGGTCTCAGGGCCTCAGTTCAGGTTTAGCTCTTAGGCAGGTATGGGGAGAGGGGGTGCTTCTGGAGTCCAGCCTGCTAAGATTTCCCTGAGGCCTCTGGGCCAGCTCACTCTGGAGGCGCCATCAGCACATGGGGGGAAGGGCTAGGCAGGTGGGGCATCATTTTTAGCTGGAGTCAGTAAAGTAGGGCACTTCAGTGAGAGCACTCTGCCAGGGTTTCAGAGCACAAACTGCATGACCAGATCTTGTGCTCTTGGGCTTCAGTCCTCTAGGTCCCAGTACTCCTTGGGAGAGCTGATGAAAGCTTTAAGGCTTTTTCCTCAAGCCCCTGAACATTACTGGGAGGAGCTCTGCTTGGTGCCCAATTTCAGGAAGGTGGGGGCAGGCAGAGGGGTCCCAGGTGAAGGATGCCTGTCCCCTTACTCTAGCTCTGGGGTGGCGAGGCTTGTCAATGGAAAAGTGTTGATATCCGGCAACCCAAGTTGTATGAGGAAGGCACAGGCCAGGGGCATGGACTTGGTGGAATGGAGATGTGGAGGATTCAATTCCTTGTGGAGCTGGAGTGGAAAAGGCACTTGGAGTAGAACAGATGCAGGTCAGGGTCAAAGGCTAGCTAACGATTCCACTGCTTTCCAGGGGTCCAGGAAGAGGTGCCCAAGGTGGAGAGGAAACCCACAAAGTAAGGGGACAAAATGGTATCTGTCTAGAGTGTGAGTTTTGAGCGCACTGTCTGGCAGTACCCAGACCAGTGAAGTCAAATATTGGAATGACGTTGGGACACCCCTGCCCTTCCTTGAATCCACACTCCCGGGGCCTTGGAGCTTGAGTGCAGGAGAGCTGAGCCTTGCCGTGCAGTCCCGGAGGCCCGGTGTCCTGACCCTGGCTTCCAGGCGCGGCTGGTCAGTGACAGGCCCATGCAGCCGCACCTAAATCTCGCCTACAGTTTTCATGGCAGGGGCGACACGCGGATCTGGAACTGCAAGCCTAGACTGCGGAGAAGGCCTTTTTCCAAATGTGAGGCTCTAAAGCTCCAGGAACCCTTTCATCTCTCCCGCTCTCCATCTCTCAGTCCGAATTCTCTCTCGACGGATCCGCAGATCCTCGGCTCCTCTGCGGTCCTTCCTCGCTGCTGCGGCTTTTGGCCGCCTCACAGTTATTGCCCTAAATTAATCGGGCCTGGGGGCTCGCATTGCCTTTGAAGATTGTTTTTGGGGGGTGGAGAGGATGCCTATCACCCAGGCGGTGACGTCTGGCAAACGAGCCACATCCGATTCAATTAAATGTCTCGCTGAAAAGAGCTCCGAGCCAGGGTCCTGCGAGACTGTTAAGTGAATCTCCTGGCCGGTCAGCTCGCGATGACAGTTTGAAAGATTAGTGTGAACCGATGCCTGAAATATTACCGTTTAATGGGGGACATCGAGGCTACATCCGGAATCCCTGTTTTTAGTCATTTTTTTCCTTAAAGACAGTTCTGGAGACAAAAAATAAAATATCAGCATTTCTTTCGTTCCTTTGCAAATAGAGGCGACAGAGATTTTTCTCCTATTTTCGGGTAGCAAGGTTCTCAGAACTGACAGACTTGAGGGTCAGGTGTCATGAAGAGGGAAAGAAAGAATCCTCCCTATTTGTATAAAATCAGGGACTTTTCTTCCCTCTATTCCCTCTGTGAATCCGGCAATAATTTATCTCGACTTCAAAAAAGTCCTTGGTGTTGCCGGAAAGAGGAAATGGGGCAAAAACGAATAAATACATGGAAGATCAAAATTGAGACGACCCATGCTGGTTTCCATAGACAAAGGTCCAAGTGCCATTTTCAACTTTTCTTTGCACTCCTCACAGTTTTTTTTTTTTCTTCTTTAAGTTGCAATGGTTGGGGGTTGGGTGGGAAGAAATTTGATTCTATGTCCGCAGAAGGGACGCGTCGTTCTTCCCAAGGGCGGCTCACCCAACCTGGCCGCCTCCTTTAAGCTGCTCTTTGACCAAACTAGCAGGACAAACAAACAGCCTTCAGCGAGAGAAAGACAGAGAGAGACAAAAGGAGACAGGAGAGATCTAAAATCTATCCACCTATTTCCTTGCCTTTTAAAAAGTTGGCACTTTAGCCAAATTCCAGGGTGGTTCGAACGAACGCGTTCTACGCAAATAAATTATTATTAATTCAGATCGGCGAGGCCGGAGCTGGTCCCGCTTTCCTGCAATCAGCAGGGCTGGCCGCAAAAGGTATATATGATTAATTGAAAGATAAGCTGGAACTATCACCCGGAATGTCATTAATGCGCCGGGGAGACGTCCATTGGAGACAGGCGGCGTTATCCGCGGCTTTATCTTCAACAACGCCTCGCTCTCGGCCCGCGCGGGGGAAACAGATGGGGGTTTCTGTCTGGGACGCTCGTCCCGTGTTTATATTTTCGGAAGAATCGCAACTCGTGGGAGTCCCCGGCGGGCCCCCTGATAAATGAACATTAGCACTTTTTCGGACTACTGTATCAACAAAGGGGCTGCGGCGCGGCAATAATTGGCGAGAAAGCAAACAGAGGGCGGAGAGCGCGACTCTGCTCTTCGTCCCGCTGATGGATGAGCAGCGGCGGCTGCGGGCCGGACTCCCGGCCTTCCCCTCAGCTCCCGGCCGGGCCGCGGGGCCCCTCCACAGCCCTGGCTTCCTTCCTGGCTCGAGGTTGGGGGCGGGGGCGATTCTGAGAGCTGCAGACCTCGCCCGTGGCTAGAGAACAGTCTGGGCGGCCTTTGCGGGACGCGCGTCATTCAGGTGGCTCAGCAGGGGACCAACCCGCCTCACTCCTTGGTTTCTTGACCGTCCACTGGGCATGCCGCGCGCTCTCAGGTGTCATCGCCGACCCTCTTATCCTGATGTCTTGGCTGAGGAGAATGAGGCTCAGAGAGGTGGTGGAGTGACTTGTTCAAGGTCACATCCATGGGACTGACAGTGATAGGTGTCTGGATTCCAACACAGACCTGACTCCAGAGCTGAGATTTCTCTTTTGTTGCATGTGGCTGGAGAGAACGTGAGACCCGCCTAACCACCCATACCTGGTACACAGCAAGAGAAGAGGACCAAGGCTGTTGGATTTGAGATGCTAGGTGTCTCCAAGAGACTTCCTGCAGAGAGAGAGAGAGAGAGAGAGAGAGAGAAACTGTCTTTCCCACTCAGCTCACTTCCCCTTCCACCTCCTCCCTCCTCTTCTTCTTTTGGTAACCACATAACCATTACAATTTACCCATTCAAAGTATTCAAACCAGGTCCAGGCCTGCTAAACAACAACAACAAATAGCTGGGCCTTGTGGAGGGCTCCTGTAGTCCCAGGTACTTGGCAGGCTGAGGCAAGAGAATCACTTAAGCCCAAGAGTTTGAGGTTGCTGTGAGCTGTGATACCACAGCATTCTACCCAAGGCCACATAGTGAGACTCTGTCTCAAAAAAAAAAAAAAATTCAAGGAGGGGTGGGACTAGGTGGTTTGACCTGTAATCCTAGCGCTCTAGGAGGCCAAGGTGGGTGGATTGCTTGTGTTCAGGAGTTAGAGACCAGCCTGAGAACGGGTAAAACCTTTCTACTAAAAATAGGAAAACTATCAGGGCATTGTGACAAGCTCCTATAGTCCCAGCTACTTGGGGAAGCTGAGGCAAAAGGATCCCTTGGGCCCAGGGTGACAGTGTGAAAATCTGTCTCCAAAAAAACCAAAAAAATGATTTTTAGTTAGTCACAGAATTGTACAAAAATCACTCTAAACAGTTTTAGAACATTTTTATCACCTCTTAAAAGAAACTGGTAGTCTTTAGCCATCACCCCCCTTCCCCTCCCCTACCTTCCCAGCCCTAGACAAGCACTAATCTACTTTCCGTCTCTATAGATTTGTTTATTCTGCACATTTAATGCAAATGAGATCATATAATATGTGGCCCTTTGTGTTTGGCATTTTCACTTAGCATAATGTTTTCAAGGTTCGTCCATGCTTTAGCATATATCTGTACTTTTTCCCTTTTAATGGCTGAATTATATTCCATTGTATGGATGTACCACATTTTGTTTATCCATTCATCAGTTGGTGGACATTTGGGTTCTTTCTGCCATTTGGCTATCATTAATTTATGGATAATATTCTAGTTTACTTCAGTCTAAACCTTTAAAGGCCTGGGGAGAATCCTCCTTCTCCTCCCCCCATAATTAATCTTATCCCTCCCTTAAGGCTGGCTTCATGAGCAAGCTGCTTGTGTAGTGAATTCTCATAAAGCCTGGGCTTGGATTGGTGTTCTGCTGTTGCTGTCTTGAAATTTTTATTTTTAAAAATTATTATTATTTGAAACAGAGTCTCACTCTGTTAGCCAGGCTAGTGCTGTGGCATCAACCTTGCTCACAGCAACCTCAAACTCTTGGGCTCAATCAAGCAATCCTCTTGCCACAGCCTTCCCAGTAGCTGAGTAGCTGGGACTGCAGGTGCCCACCACAATCCCTAGCTAATTTTTTCTATTTTCAGTAGAGATGAGGTCTCACTCTTGCTCAGGCTGATCTCCATTTCCTGAGCTTGAGCAATCCTATTGCTTTGGCCTCCCAAGAGTGCTAGGATTACAGGAGTGAACCACCATGCTTGGCCCTTAAAAAAAAAAAAATTCTTAATAGTTTTTGAACAAGGGGCTTCACAATTACGTTTTGCACTGAACCCACAAATTATGTTGCCAGTCCTGATTTCTGTAGTCTGTGCAGAGCCTTGGAAACACTAACTGCATGTCCCCAGGGTCCCTATTATCTGTCTGGCTTTTTGCTTCCTTTGCCCTAGAGTGTGGCCCTTGCTATACTCAGCTAAGACTGGCAGGAAGCCACTGCCCACCCCCAGCTGATTTAAGAGCTGTGTTTGCAAAGTTGCTGGGCCATAGAAGGGAAGAGCAGGTCCATCTGGCTGGAGGATATTGTGTGCATATGTGTGTGTGGGGGGGGGCTTGGGGGGGCACTAAAAACATGGGCCAGAACGCTTCCTAGCTTCCGAGTGACTCCTTAGCCTAGTTACTACCTGGTACTTGGCCTGATTTCCTCCATCCCCACACACACATTGGGTGCCTGCTGTGCACCAGGGGCTGGGTTGCATAGCATAAGACACACAGACCTTAAAGGAGGCAGACTTGTACCAGACAGGGTACTGGACTATGAGCCTACGGTGGTTCTGGTCTTGTCTCTTCATTAATTGGCTGGCCTTAAGCATGTCCTTTTTCCTCTCTGATACCCAGTTTTATGTTTGTGTGTTTGTCTCCTTGGTGGCATTAGGTATACTGAAGATCGTTTTCTAGCTGGGCTATCCTAGAAAACATATCAGGTTGAACTCACTGTACAGTGGGGATGGATGGAGAGGCATGTTGCTGGTTGTCTAACCTACAAAACAAAAGTGGTTAAGATGAGAAAATGTCTCTGCCAGTTGTTATATTATGCTATTTTAGGGGGCATGGCTGATGCAAACAATAAACTTTTCAAAAGTGAAGTTAGCCAAATGTACACTACATAATTCAGTTTGTACTTACACTACATAAATTCAATTTCTGATAGATAAAAATTTAAACCTAACAAATGAAAAATGAAAGTGCTATAGAGAATTAAAATGATTTGTGGGTTTCTGAGTATTTGGGAGGGTGGACAAGGAGAACAAGAGACCTATAGACCATAAAAGGTGAATTATATAAACTTGATTCCATAAAAATAAGAAAAAATACCATAGTAAAAAATACCATAAATAGAATCAAAGGTAAGGCTACACTAAGGGAAAAACTGCTAGAAATATATAACAGAAAATGGATTCCCACAATATGGAAAGAGTTCCTGTAAACCAATAAGACATTGATCCAACAAAACAATTGAAACAATGGTCAAGAGTCGCAGAATCTTGCCGTTAAAAAAGAAAATGAAAAGAAATTAAAATAAAGAAATGCAGGTTAAAATGTGAGAGGCAAATATTTTCTCTTATTAGATTTACAAGGATCAAAAAGTGTGATGATTGCCCAGTTATCCTTTTACATTGTTGCTTGGACATGTAAATTGGTAAACCTCTTTGGAGCAATTTGGTATCATCAAAACTAAAATTGCATAAGCTTTTTAAAGAAATGTTTTTGCTTCTAGGATTCTATTGTATAGGTATCACACATTTGCAAAGTATACTCATTGTAGTTTTTAATTATTTGTAAGAATCAAAGCATTATTTAAAAAACCCAATGTATCTGTCTTTGGGAACTAGTTAAAAAAATTGTTACACCAATAGAACAGAAGACCAAAGGCCACAAGAAAGAATCTGTTATATTTATATGTATCCTTATGGATATATTTAAGATATATTAAGTTGTAGAATTTGTGTTTTAAACATGGGCATATGTACATATGTGGTTCTAAAAATCTATGGGTTTTTGTGGAAGGTGGATAAAATGGTTATGAAAACTTTAGGGGAAGAAAACTGGAGGGTGGGTCAGAAACAAACATGACACTTTCCATAGTACCTTTTTTGAAGTTTTCTTTTTACTTTTGGGGCTGTGTATTTTGGGCCAGAATTCTGTGGGGTATGTATTAAAAATGCAAATTTCTGGACTCCGGTTTCATCTTGGATTTCAAGAATCAAAGGTGTACACTGTTTGGGACAGGTAGCTGATTAAATCTCCCTGAAGGGACTGGAGTGAAGCCATCTATATAGGACGACTGAGTAGGGTGATCAGCAGAGCCCCAAGAGAGAGGGGAATAAGGGTGGCCCTTGTCCAGCATGACCCAGGAAGAGGACCTCAATGGTCCTGGCAAATTTATGCCCAAGATCCTCCCTTGACTTTTATGCCTCGATCCCAGGGGCCACCCTGGAGGACAGGCCTAAGTCTTGGGGTTACTGGAGGATTAGCTCCCCCACACTAATCAATGTGCTGGCTTCCTGGATGAAGGTGCCAGAAGTCTGGTCCCTGTGAGTAGCCTGGTAAAGTGGGAAGATGAAGCTGGCTGTTGGGCTTGGTAACCCCACCCAGGTCTTGTACCCAGGCCAGCAGAGTTTGGCAGTTACTATTAATAATTTTCCTGGCCCCTGGCCTTAAGCCCACTGCCCATCTTCTCTGAGTACTAGCCTCTGAAAACCTCTGAAGGAGCCCTGAATGGTAATCAGATCTGGAATCTGTCCTAACAAGGTCAGAGCGACTCTTCCCTATCTTGAAGAGTGGGGGTGAGAAGGGTGTCAACTGAGGATTTCATACCTGGCTTCCCCAAACACACTAGGGACCCTTGCAGCCACTGGTCCCAGACTCTGCGGCCACACAGAGAAGTGGGCACCACTGAAACTCTGGAGGGAACAGCAGCGCAGACTCAGGCCTTAGGCCGATAGAGGCCTCACCAGGCAGGCCGGCCCTTTTCATCTCTGAAGTCCAGGAGCACCAATGCCAGGGTCTGGACTTCCCTGGCAGCGAAGCTCACCGCCTCCTCTTTGCTCCAAGCGGAACTGTGTGCGATCTTCAGTCCTCAACCGGGACTCAATGTCTGGGAGCCTTCTGTTGTCTGCTCCTCTGGCGGCATTCCTATGGGGGGCCTGCCCTAGGAGTCCCTGAGGACATGACAGCCACCCACACCATAGGTAACCACCAGAAAAGTTCTGGGTCCTCAGTCCTCGTTGGCATTAAACACAAGCAAAAAAAAAGAAAAAGAAAAGAAACAAAACAAAACAAAACCACAAATAAATAAATAAAACAAAGTTAAACGTTTAAGATACTTTCCTTTCCAAAATATTTTATCAGCTTGCACAGCTTGTGCTTTTGTGCACCCTGAGGTGCACAAGTGTCACCTGTTCCTGCTTTTGTTGGACTCCTTAACAATTGTTTATTTTGAACAAGTAATATATCATAAAAACAAAACAAAACAAACACTTATAAAGGTGGATACTATAGAAAATGTCTCAGGACTCTTGCCCACTCATTCAGTTCCCTTGCTTAAAGTGGTTACTGGACTTATTTACTTTTAAAATCTACTTTATTGAAATGTAACATACCTAGAACAAACGTGATTAGTCAATGAATCTTGACACAGGGATAGGCCTGGCATAAGGACCACAGTAATCAAGATATAAAAACATTTACATCTCCTTACAAGGCTTTGTCTCCCCTTCCCGCTAATCTCCACCCTCCACGCTGCCACTGGTTTTAAAAATACATCCTGCATATTTAAATCATGTTATAGGATGCATTTTTTTTTTCCTGAGAGCAGTAATGTTTTGCAGACTCCTTTACATTTTTGCTGTTGCCAATTTTTGTTGTTTCTTAATATAAGTCACTTTTGTTACGCTCTGGGGGGTATGTTTCTAAAACCGAATTTATCCCGGATCAGTGGCTATGATCTGCTTTAAAACTCTCATTAAGGTTCATCCGATTTGTCAGGTTTGTCAGATCAGAAGGAGTCGCTTTCAAACTTCCGGTCGTCCTTTCGCATTAATTTCTTCCTCTTTTCGCCTCCGGCTCTGGCTAGTGGCTGGCACGTCCCACCCCCTCTCCCCCGACGGCAGCAAACCGCTTCAGCCAAAACCGCGCCGAGAGGCAGGACCGGGTGACCCAGGACGCTGGAAGCTGTCTCAGGATCCCGTCGCTGGAAGTCACAACTGGAAAAATCAGGTGACATTTGAGTCAGATGGACAAGGATTTCCAACATGGTGAAGAGGAAAATCTGCCCCGTGAATACTAAGCTCCCGGGCGGCGGCTTTGGAAGAAACTTCCGCGTGGGCGCACGGGTTTGGGAAGAGGCGAGCTGTGCAAATGGCTGCCTGTTTGTGCCCAAGCTGAGGAGATTAGCGGGACCACCACAGCTCTGCAGTGGGGTGGGGTCCTAAGCTGTCGCCTCCCAAAGAGCTGAAAAGTCGCACCCAGATCTGTGCGGCCTCCCCGGCTCCAGCTGAAAGCCGGGCCTCAGCCGCAGAGCTTCTCCCTCTGGGTTGCTGTGGCCTGGACAGTATTGAATTTAGGCTGGACATGGCCCGTCAGCGGGCGATCAGACCTGCTAAGGTCGCCGCCTAGCACTTCCCGGCGTCTTCCTTCCTTCCCGATCGATCGTTTGTTCTAACCTGTTCTTTATTAACGCTGAGAAGTTTCCACTACCTGGTGGAGGAACTTCTGAACCGGTAGCTGGCAAATTGCTACACAAGAAAAAGTTCGATTCCAAACAATTCAGTTCAATCAAAATCTATTGAGAGCTTTTCTGGGTCATGGAGCAGGGGACCTGGAGGCCAAAAGGAAGGGATTCCGGAGCGAATTCGCGCTCAGCAGACGGATAGCACAGAGGGCAATTCTGCGCTTCCAACAGATTGGCGACGTGCGGGAATTCAAACACAAACCGATGGCACTATAACGGGTTTTGTTGACGCGTCCCATGCTTTAAGTGTACACATGACAGTTGTAGACATTCAAGCCCTTAAAAGGAGCACAGCGGATGGAGCCTTTACGTTTTAGACATACATCTATGGAATACGTTCACAGCGACCAGCAGCTCGCTTCGAATGTGCATAGTGGTGTGATTTAAATTTGCTGACACGACACCGTTCACATGCAAGTACCTTAAGTGCACAGCCACTTTCTGTGTGTGCATGTTTTACGTGCACACGGCCAAAAAACTTTCCAAGGGCGCAGATGATACTGCGAAGTGCCCCCTGCTGCCCTCCCCGCAGAGCCATTCTTGACACACAAGCGTCCGTGCTCTCTGCGGCGTAAATGTGCCTCTGTGCGCCCCGCGCCCTAATTGCGCGTCTCTTTTGCAGACCCTCCGTTATGTGGCCTTGTATCTTTAGGTAGGGAACATCTTTTGTCTCTCGGCAAGAAGCTTTCCTCCAGGAAAGATAAAGTAATCGATAGGGTCTTTTAAATAGCTCTGCGTTTCCTGTCGGGAGAGTATCAGCCGGCGCACCAAATCTGCTCTGGTATGTCACCTTATCTCGCGTCCCCGCTGTTGTCCCCAAACGCCGCCTGTCAAGGGAGACGCCACCCGCATTAGGACCCAGACTGGGGCCCTTCCGCTCGGGGTCACGCGCAGAGCCCTCGGCTTGGGGCCGCCAGCCCTTTGGGGATCCCGGAGGGTGGGAACAAGAAGCGCGGGCCAGGATGAAGGTAGTGGGGTGAGGGGCTAGGACCTGAGGCTGGTCAGATCGGAAACTAAAAAACAGGTAGAAACCACTCGTCGAGGGGAAGCTTTCGGATGACTATCAGTACGGAGGGCGGAGCTTTTATCCACCCAAATCACGAAAATAGAACTGGTTTGCAGGCTAGTTGAGGGCAGAGCCTTCTGGGTCTGAAGGAAAATCGGGCTTATCCTTTGTTCAGACTGCGTGCACTTCAGGATGAAGTGAGGTTTTGACAACCCCCAGACGGCGTAGGTTGGGGAGAGGAGCGAGCTCAGAGGGATAGGGAGACCTGAGACTCAGCAGCTTTCCGACTCTCCAGCGGCATCGCTTGGGCAGCCTGGGACAAGTTGAGCTGAGTCCAGCCTGGCCAGAGGGCCCGCAGGGCAAAGGCCCTGAGGCCACCCCAGGCTTTCCCTTCCTCGGTGAGCTCTGGGCAGAGAGCTGCAGGCCAGGGCCTGTGCCCATGTTTCTAGGGATTCCCTCCAGCCGTCAGGGCACTGGTCCTCCTATTTTGATGCGTAAGCATTGTTACTAGAATCTCTTCATTTTCATTTCCTGTGTTCAAAGTCGGATCCCGTCCATTTTTTTTTTTAAAGAAAAATAAACCAAATTAGGATAACAAAAAACTCTGAGTGCCATCCTCCTTCCCACCCCATTACCGGAACACCCTCCACCCCATGCAGATAACAGGGGATCCAGCCTCACAATTACCCACTGGGTTCCCTTCTCTTGGGGGAAGGGGGTTACTTCTTGGCTTCATTACAGACTTGCTCCCTTCTGACTTGTCTAGGATCATTCTGGATTACCGAACTGCTGAGAGAGGACCACCCACCAAAACACAGCCTGGGGACAATCTAGGCCTTGGGAAAATTTGGCTTCTCCTTTGTCAGGGTTTATTTTTCCAAAATAGAAATTACTGTAGGGAAATGTAGTAGAAGAAAATACCACCTTCCTCCCTCATGCAGAGGAGGCATTTTTCTAATTTTTCTTTTTATTTTTTAAGGCCTCCATCTAGGGATCCTTACTGTGGTGGGCCTTTCCATATTATCACAGCCTTAATTTACAAACTTATGAATTTGGTTATTATTGGTAACTGAAGGTTGGTAGTGGATGAAGGCAGACTCTTTTGCATAGTAGATCATTTGCACCATGTTCTATGATGGAATTAGCAGAATGTGCAGTGGCTGTGCCATTGCAGTCCGGGAGCAATGGTTGAATGTCTTTCATTTCCTGGCCTCTTGAGTTAGTCTGGTGACCTACTCTGTCAGTCCTGGGTAGACCTGGAGATGACTCTCTTGGAGGGGAAGGCCTGCCTTCCCACTCCTCCTAGACAGGGGCCTTCATGGAAGGCTGCCTTTGAATGAACACCATGTAGAAAGAGCCCTAGGGGCTTCACTTCTTTTCTAACAAAGTGTGTGGGGTGAGGGTTAAGGAAGTTGGAGCATTTAATACACTCACCCACACACACATTGCTGGCTCATGGGATATTCATAAATGCAGCTTTAGTAGATTCTACTCAACAGTTTTCCAATCAGATTGTACAATTTTACACTTATACTGGCTGTGTATCAGAATTGTAGTTTCTCCACATCCTTGTCAACACTCAGCATTATGAGTTTTTAATTTTAAGTCATCGTGGTGGGGGTGCGTGGGGATAACTCATGGTTTTATTTTGCCTTTCTCTAATAACTGAAGAATTGAGCATCTTCTCAAATGTTCATCATCTTTTTGACTATCCTCTTTGTGAAGTTTGTTTTAATCTTTTGCCTTTTTCTCTTTGGTTGGTAGGATATTTGGGCAGGAGTCCCCAGTGGGGATATATGCTCATTGTAAACAACATCTTCCAATCTGTGATTTGCATTTTTATCCTTTTAATGATATAGCACCTATTTTGGGCTCTGGTCTAGTGACACACTTCTGACCCTGAGGTTGTAGCGCCACTAGTCTATCTGTAGGTATGTCTGGGTTGAGATATCTTCTTGGGCTCAGGACTACTGGGCTTGAAATCACGGTAAACTCCTTAAAGATAGACTCCAGGACTGGTTCTGCTTCCTTTCCTTATAGTCACTAGAACACTGTCTTTCTCCAGAATATTTTAATTGCCCATTAAATAGGGGAAACCCCAATAGAACCCTTTGGATTTGAAGAAGAGGGCTGAATTTGTTGTTATGTGTCTATTTTATTTTATTTTTGAGACAGACTCACTCTGTTGCCCTGGGTAGAGTGCCATGGCATCATAGCTCATAGCAACCTCAAACTCTTGGGCTGAAGCCACCCTCCTGCCTCAGCTTCCAAGTAGCTTATGTGTCTTTTTTTATACATACTGGTGGGCCACGTCTTTATAGAGAAATTTAAACAGAATTTAAATTCTATGAGTTTAAGAAACATTCATAAAAATGTAAGTGTAGAAGGGTAGCTAAGACGTACCACTTTTTAAAGTCCCTATTCTGGCCTCTTCCAGGTCGTCTTTCCTGATTGCTGCAATTCAGGGAGATGCTTTTGGAACATGCATGAAATATGAGCATAATTTCGAACAGTTCTTCTAGAAATCAATTTGGGAATTCTCATTTTAAGAATCTTTGCAAAGGCCAGACACAGTGACTCTCTCCTATAATCCTAGCATTCTGGGAGGCAAAGGTGGGTGGATCTCTAGAACTTAGGAATTCGAGACCAGACTCTGTCTCTACCAAAAATAGAAAAACTAGCCGGGTGTTGTGGTGGGCACCTGTAGTTCCCGCTACTTTGGAGGCTGAGGCAAGAGGATAATTTGAGCTGAAGAGTTTGAGGCTGCTGTGAGCTATGATGTCACAGCACTCTACCCAGGGCAACAGAGTGAGACTCTGTCTCAATAAACAAACAACAAAAAAAGAATCTTTGAAAAATATAGGGTGAAAATATCATATAATTATTTTTAGTTCTTTTGATTTTCAAATGTTTGTAATGTATTTGTATTTTTCTTTTGTAAAGGTGTGACTATTCTTATCTTCTGCCCATCCATTGAGATCTTAGTTTTATTGACTTCTATGATCTCTTTCTATTAGCTAGTAACCCTTGGTCATTTTATTTCATGCTGAAAATATCTTTACTATATTCCCATTTGTTTTTCTGAAATCTTCATTTTATTAAAGGTATGTCATAATAATGTGTACATATGCAGACACTGGTGCGGTTTTTGATTCCCAGATAGGATAGGCCATGGGCAATGGCAGGGCCCTGATCTCAGCAGCTGCTCCGTAGCAGTGGGGGTTCCACAGGACAAAGGCCAGTCCTGCTCTGGCCTACTAGAGCATGAAGACCCTGTAAGTAGCTGACCTTAGGGACTGGTGCAACCTGGGAGGCTGCCTTCTGGGGCCACAGGCTGGTGAAGATGGAGCAGAGAAGGGAGGATCACTGGCTACTCCCGGGAAGAAGAAAATTCAGAGCAGACAGACCAACAGATAGAGGTGAGGGAAGAGGGGTCCTTGAGTTTGAGCTGCGGGGACTTAGGGAGCATCCAGAAGACAGGAGAACATCAGACAGACTGTGAGTATAGTCAGCAGACAGGCTCTGGAGCAGGGCTGCATCCTATTCCGTGGCTCATTTAACCTCCCTGAACCTCAGTGTTCTCATCTCTAAAATGGGGCAATACTTGTGCTTCCTTAAAAGATTAGCGTGTGCATTAAACAAGATAATGGTGTAAAATACAGCCTGAGATTCTTTGGCACTTTTCCCATTGAGGGGTGGGGTCTTTGTCCTTGTCCTTTGGATTGGGTGGTCTTGCAACTTCTTTAACCAATAGAAGACAATAGAAGTGGCACCATGTGACTTCACAGATAGTTCAGAAAAAGCCACTTAGCTTTTTTTCCTGTTCACTGGAGCACTTGATCTTGGATTCCTGAGCTATGTAAGAAGCTGACTACCCAGAGCCTTCATGCCATGAGGAAGCTCAAGTCATATGAAGAGGCCACACATGGGCACCTTGGTTGAGAATTCTAGCTGAGCCATCCTTCCAGTCATTACAGTTTACATGTCAGATGTGAGTGATGAAGCCTTGAAATGATCTCAACTGGTCCGTATTCATTACCAAGGCCCCAGACTTCAGAGAGCAGAGGGCAGCCATCCATGCTGTATTCTCTCCCAAGGTCAACCCTATGAATCAGTGAGCATAATAAAATGGTTGTTTTTATGCTACTAGATTTGGGGATGGTTTGTTATGCAGTAGTTGATAACCAGAACATGGTCCAGGCAAAACAGCCTAGTGTGTGGTTTGCTCATGCGTGGGTGTGCAGTAATGGTGTCTCTTGTAGCATTATGGGTAAGGCAGTGCCAGTATAGAGAACAAAGGCTGTAGGAAAGTGATCCAGTGCACTCTCTAGTTTTCCACCTGGACTGTGTCTTTATTTGAGTTCTAATTTTAGCTCCCCTTCCCTCTTTTACAGAGTTGAGAATGGCAAATAGCTTTCGGAAGGCCTTGTTGAAAGGCCTTAGAATTGTCTCCTTTTGCACCCTGAGCCCCCTTTTGAAAAATTCTTAAGTGGTGTTGGGATGGACTGTAGGCTGGAGCAGAGCTTGGGCGATGTGGGGTGGGAGCAGAGGAGGTGTCCAAACCACTGTGTTGCTGCAGTTCTACAGTAGGGCAGTGACCGTGACGGTGAGTGGGCAGAGCAGTGGAGGCTCTAGGCTCTGCTTTTCAGTTTATTCAGTGCCTTCCTACACTGGTCTCGTCTTCAATTATTGGAGGCCAGAGAATACGTTCTTACCACACTTCCTGGCAGGTTGCGAGTGTTCAGCAAATGCTTGCTGATTGATAAACATGAAAGGCAGGGAGCAGTGACTTTACAGCCAGTTCCAGCGCCAGTTTACTGCCTCCTGCACGGTAAAGGAGCTTTTCTTGTGGTCCTGATTCAGGCTTTCAGTTGGCCTCGGTTTGTCTCTCCTAATGCGGGGGCTCAGGAAAGAGATGAGTCAGGAAACAACTCAGGGGCCTTACAGCTGGGGGCTCAGACCTAAATAAGAGGAAAAACCTTCGACTTGGTAAACATAAAATTTTACGCTGTAGCAGAAATGGCCTTTTGCTTTTCTCTGGAGAAGATGTTGTGGCCTGGGCAGTGTCCTTGGGGGTTTGGGCCTGGGACTGCATGCAATTCTTCCTGGATTTCCGTGGTGACTGCTGTCCATCTCTCCTTAGACCAAGAGGCTTCTCTCTCTGAAGAGCGGAAGGCAGAGTGGCACCAACAGATTTTCTACCACTCTGAGAACTTCTGTCCATATTGTTAACACTGCTGCTGGCTGTGTCCTGCTCTGTGCTCTGTCCTGGCCTCCTCTTCTCTCTGGCAGCTCACCTTGACCTTCCTCCTCCGGGAGGCGCCCACTTTTCATTCTGCTGTCCTCAACTTTGCCTTCACTGCTGGCAGCTCCTCCTAGAGAACCAGAAGACAGAGTTAAGAAGAGAGGGAGGGAGATAGAGAGGTTGAGAGAGAGCAATAGAAGGACTGGGGTTGAGGAAAGAGATAGAGAGAGAGAGAGAAGAAAGGGATATAAGAAATAGATTTAGGGGGAGGAAGAGAGAGGAGAGAGAGAAAGAAAAAGGAATAATTGACAACAGAAAGAAGAGAGAAAGATTGAGAAAGAAAAGAGAGAAAAAGAAAGAGCAGAGAAATAAAGATAGAAAAGAGAGATAGAGAACCTTCAAGGCAAAGGAGAGTTTCTTAAAAGTCAGGGAATGTGTCCAGCCTGGCCTCGCAGGGCTGTTCAGAATGTGGGGAAGGAGAGCGCCTGCCCCCTCCATTCACATGGAGACCGAGACTGACAGGGGCCAGGTGTCAGGGAAGGAGAGTGGGCATCAGATTATTAAAGGACATTCAGCTGTGATGAAAAGGCTCATCTGCTTGTTTAACTATGGTGAGAGTGCCTTTCTTGTAATCCGCTAAACGTGTCTGGGGGGTGAGTGGGCAGGGGATCATTTTGTGTCAGAGGGAACTATTCCCATGAGGCAGGAGAAAGGGCACACAGGGAGGGGTCCTGTGGGAAACCTGCTTTTTGAACCACCCAGTGCCTCCTTGTGCTGGGAGTTGTTGATCCAAAGGCACAAAATCTCAGATAGATAGCAGGAATAAGTTTTGAGATCTGTTGCACAGCATGGTGACCACAGTCAATAATCATGTACTGAACTGAATTGTATACTTCAAAATAAGAGTACAGTTTCAAATACCTTATTAAAAACAATAGGTAAGTGGGGTGATGGGTATGGTAATTAGCTTGTGTAATTATTCCATTTTGTATACATAGATCAAAACATCACATTGTATCCTGTAAGTGTATATAATCATGACTTGTCAATAAAAATAATATTAATCAAAATGAGAAGAATGACAATACCAACTCTGCAGGTGGGAAAACTAATTGCGCTCACCTGTGTAAACCACCTAGCTGATGGTAAAGGATAGTAGACTTCTTCCGAACTTCCCTCTCTCCCAACCCTTCAAGCCTTCTGTTCTTTTTTGTAAAATGAGGATAATTGTATGTGTCAACTTCATTGGGCTGTTGGGAGAATATGGAAAATGTGAGCAATAATTTTTCACTATTGAGATTATGCCTTTGAAGAAATTGCGCCACCATCCCTTCCCTTTTTAAGCAGTGAATTGTACCTTTGGTTTATTGAAAAAGAAGGAAGAAGAAACAAGTCAACAGGCTCAGCGCCTATGACTCAAGTGGCTAAGGCGCCAGCCACATACACCTGAGCCGGCAGGTTCGAATCCAGACCAGGCCTGCCAAACAATAATGATGGCGGCCGGGCACCTGTAGTCCCAGCTACTTGGGAGGCAGAGGCAGGAGAATCACAGGAGGTAGAGGCAGGACAGCCCAGGAGTTGGAGGTTGCTGTGAGTTGTGATGACACTGCACTCTACCAAGGAGGACAGCTTGAGGCTCTGTCTCAAAAAAAAAACAAAGAAGAAACATGTCAACAAAAACCAAATAAACACAAGATCTTTCCTTGACAGGAAAACCTTCCCCTCAGACATCCAGTGTCATCTATCATAGGGTGGAATTCACATCCCCACAAGTAATAGGGGCTGAGGGCGGGGTCTGGGCTCCTGGCCAGAGCTGTCTCTGATTTAGAGGGTCAGAAAGAGCGCTAATGCTGGACAAGGCCGTGCTTACCAAGGATGGCTTGTTTCTTAGCTGTGGGATGTTTAGACACCATTCAATACCTGCTTTTCTTTTCATTTTTTCAGTTTAATATGAGGGGACAGATGTTTAGGTTATATTGTTTTCATTTCTAAGGTAAAGTTCAAGTTGTAGTTGAGCTCTTCCCCCCAGGGGTCCTGCTGAACACCGCACATTGTGCACATTAGGTGAGATCCCACCAGTCACCCTCCCTTCTCTCCCCAACCCTGTGTCCTTTTTCTCCTCTTCTCCCCTTTCCCCT
>NW_003852398.1:3903837-3904043 GCF_000181295.1 Otolemur garnettii | reverse complement strand
CATTCTTGAGATACTTTACTAAAAAAATGTGTTTCAACTCCAACCAGGCAAACATAAAAGTTGTAAAGTGTATATCTTTTTTTTTTCTTTTTTTTGAGACAGAGTCTCAAGATGTCACCCTGGGTAGAGTGCCATGGTGTCACAGCTCACAGCAACCTCAAACTCTGGGCTTAAGTGATCCTCAGCCTCCCAAGTAGCTGGGACTA
>NW_003852398.1:3898789-3903817 GCF_000181295.1 Otolemur garnettii | reverse complement strand
GCCTCCCAAGTAGCTGGGACTACAGGCACTCCCACAATGCCTAGCTATTTGTTGTTGTTGTTGTAGTTGTCATTGTTGTTCAGCAGACCCAGGGGGTTCAAACCCACCAGCCTTGCTGTATGTGGCTGGCACCCTACCCACTGAGCTACGGGCTCCTCCCGAGTGTCCATCCTTTCTTGTGGCTGAATAGTACTCCGCGGTATACATATATCACAGTGTGTTACTTGACACTTGAGTTGTTTCCACACCAATACATACTTTAAAAAAAGAGTAGCCTTCCTCTAGGGTGGGGAGTAGGAGTCTCACCGTTTGGATTTCCTGTCTTCTACCAGGTTTTGTCAACGAGATTTGAGTTGGAATCAGATTCTAGCCAGGAATCCTCTGTGTTGTATCCTTTCTCCCTCAGTTGGGCTTGAGAATTGCCTGAAATTCTCATTCAATGAAGATTCTTTGGTCCCCTCAGAAATTCTTAATTAGTAGGGCTCAGGAGTCTGCATTTTAATTTTAAAAAAAGTATCTTGATGGCCAGGTTCTCTGATCTGCCTTTTGATAAACACAGATGTCAGACCTCAGTCTGAGTGTGGAGAGTACTGCCCTGCTGCTCCCCTGAGATGACAGACCCCAGTGGAGGCAGCCAGCACTTCCTGTCTGCAGGTGGGGGCCGCAGGAAGCCAGCCCAGGCTGCTCTGGGAGGTGGGTGCAGCCCCAGGCTCAGCCTGCGGGCCGGTGGGGAGCCAATCTAAAAAAAATATAACATAAATGCTCTTTTAGGTGGATGGTTTTAGTATTGCATTTCCTCATAGCCACTATAGACTTTGTTTGGCATGGTTTTGCTCCTTGTTTTTAAACATTTAAGGTTTTTATTGTTTTTTAAAATAAATGATTTTATAGAAGTAGGGACTATATTCCCATTGTAAACATTTTATATGAATCACTCTATTTCCCTAACCCCACTTCCTTCTCCAGAGGCAACCCTTTTTTTTCCTTTATTAAATCACAACTGTGTATATTAATGCATTTATGAGGTACAATGTGCTGATTTGATACACAATGTGGAATGCTTATATCTAACATAACCATCTCCATGCTTACTTATTTGTTGTGCTAAGACATTTGTACTATATATATATATATATTTTTTTTTTTTTTGCTATTTTTGGCAGGGGCCAGGTTTGAACCCTCCACCTCCGGTATATGGGTCTGGTGCCTTACTCCTTTGAGCCGCAGGTGCCACCTTGTACTATATTCTTAATAGATTAGAAATGTATCATTGCATCATGCAGATTAGGTCAGGTTCCCCAAATACTGTCCCTGCTCCCCCCCCACCCCCCCACCCCCCACTCTCCTTCCAGAGGCAACCCTTGTTATCTGTCTGATGTGTGTTCTTCTAATCCTGTGATGTTTGGTAAAGCTTGTGGCCACTGAGCCCCTGAAATGTTGCTGGCATGAATTGAGATCACTGGAAACATCATTTTGAGAACTTTGCATGAAAGAAATAATTATAAATGGCATATCAATACTTTTTATACTGATTTACATAATATTTTGGATTCGTTAAGCTACATAAGATACATATATTTCGCTTTGTAAAAATGTGGATACTAGAGGCCTGGTGTGATGGCTTAGCTTCTAATCCTTGCACTTTGGGAAGCTGAGATAGGAAGATCACTTGAGGGCAGGAGATTAAGACCAGCTTGAGCAACAGAGAGGGACATTGGCTCTACAAAAAATAAAAAAAAAAAAACTTATCTGGATGAGGTGGTGTGCACTTATAGTCCCAGCTACTTGGGAAGCTGAAGTGGGAGAATAGCTTGAGCCTAGGAGTTCAAGGCTGCAGTGAGCTGTTATCCCCTCTAGCTGCACTCCAGCTTGGGTGATAAGAGTGAGACCCTGTCTCTAAAGAAAATTCTTAAATAAGTAAATAAATGTGGATACTAGAACATTTGACATTACACATGTGGCTCACATCATATTAACATTTCTATTAGACGGTGGTATTCTAGACCTTTCTTTCTGCATTTGTTTATGTAGGGATACGTCTACATGTTTGATTACAAAGAAAAGACAACTGGCATCATTCATTCTGCACTGATCCATAGCTAGTTTCTTACCCATCTATCTTAGAGATCTTATCATGTTAGTGTTGTATAGATCTACTTTTTTTCTTTTAAATTGGTCCATGGTGTTCCATGTTGATAAGTCATAATTTATGAAACCATTTTCTATTGATGGGCATTTGACTTGTTTTCATGGTTTCCCTGTTATAAACCAATGAATATTGTTGCTTTGGGACTTTTTAAAAAAGTCCCCACATTCTTGGCTTTCAGAATTATTTGGGGTTTTCCAGATTTTCCCTGAAAAGAATAGGTGGTGCCTGGACCAAAGTAGGTGATTGTCTGGTTTACTGTCCTCAAGTGGACCTTTGTGAGTGAAAGGCTATGAGATCAGTGATGATTCCAGGGCACTAGGAGCTATAGACTGAGACTGGCCCGTGCAGATTTGGACGTACGGTCACCAGAGCCCCAGAGTCCCAGTGTGTGCCTGAATAGTGGAAGCTTCACAAGATAAGGATGGGAAGCCAGTCAGAGCCCTTGTCACAAACAAATGCTGGATTCTAGTTGCCAGGTTACCCCTTCCTTCTTCCTGGAAACTGGTGGGCATTGGGGCAGTCTTCTGAGGCTGGGAAATGGGTCAAAATCTCTAAGGAGAAAGGCTCAGTGGATGAGGAGGCTCCCTTGCTGGAGGCCCCACCTCGTAGAAGCTCTCTGCGGAGTCGATGGGGGTTACAGGGGTTGATTGCATTCTTGACCACTGGTTGCTAACTCAGGGACAATCTGATCTGCTATGACCTCGAGGTAAGAGTCCCCAGATCTTGTTACTGTTTCCTTCAGGAAACCTCCACTCTCTTCCCCCTTCCTTTCTGTGACTAATTTCTGAAATCTCTGTAACTGAGAAGGCATTGGATGAGGTTTCCCACTCTGGGAGGGCCCTGGGTGCCAGACTGGGGCAGGGGGTGGGGTAATGGTGGGTGAGGGCTAAGGCTTCTGTGCGGTCACATGCCATCCCTCAAGAGCGGCAGCGGAGGCCTCCAGATTGGGTGGCAGCAGCTGGTGGGGTGTTGGGATCACCTCACTGATGACTGGGTAGATAGGACTCTCTTGTGTTAGAGGGAAAGCAGCGTGCTCCCTGATGAAAAGGCCATGGCCATTGTCTTATGAGATCTGGCTGGCCTGGCTTTGACAGTTCTCAGCTGCTCCATAAATCTCCCATCAGTTCCATCTGGCCAAAAAGATGTCATCACCATTTTCTCCTAGCGACGAAAAGTAAAAGGTCATTAACAGAAGAGTTCTTCTGTGCCTGTTCAAACCAAAGAAGATAAACTTAACATTTTTCAGTGGGAAGGGAATTTGTGTTGATGCTGGGTTGTTTATGCTATATTAATAATGTATATCATGCATTGTATCTTATTATACGAAAGATGATTATGTTTTAGGTATTATTGAATTCTCTGGGCACCCACATACTTACTACACAGAATCTTACCATCTGAAAGTTAGAAAGAACAATAGCAATCATCTAGTTGTTTTCAAGTTTTTGTTTTACTTATTTTTTTTTTTTTAGAGGTAGGGTTTTGCTCTGTCACCCAGCCTGGGGTATAGTGGCTTGGCCATAGCTCACTGTAACCTTGAATTACTGGGTTAAGAAATCCTGCCTCAGCTTCCCCAGTAGCTTGGGAGTATAAGCACACTCCACCATACCCAGGTAATGTTTTCTAATTTGTAGAGATGGAGTCTTGCTATGTTGCCTAGGCTGGTCTTAAAGTCATGGCTTCCACTGATCCACCTCAGTCTCCCAAGTTTCTGGGATTATAGGCATGAGCCACCATGCACTATATATGTGTGTGTGTGTGTGTGTGTGTGTGTGTGTGTATTTTTTTTTACACAAGATTCCAATACATAAAATAGACTAAACATGGTGGAGGACTGGCATTCTGGTCTACCAATATTGACTTATCCTGAGCTTGTGGTGGCTGCTGTTTGGAAACTGCTGTGTTTAAATTCTCTACCCAGTCCCTAAATCCCCATTGTAGCATCCTCCCCAATTGTTGTTAAGGTCTTGCCTTGGGCTCATATGCCCTTAGTATGGGTAGCAGCTTCTTCTGTGGTAAGACAGAGCCAGTGAAATTTAACGTCAGTCAAATTTTCCAACCTTCTCCTCTCCCAAGCCTGTGGTCCCAGAGAAGTCTAGCTGTAGCCCATTCAGAACCTGTGCTGGAGATGGAGAATATTTGAGGCTGCTGAGACATGTTTGTCCTAAACAACGACCATGTGGCTTATCAGGGATCTAGTCATGTTTATTCGGACTTGCATCAAGTGTTCACTGTGAGGGGGCCCCACACGTTTCTCTCCTGTCTCAAGAGCCTGAGGACTGGCTCTGGTTGCAAGGGCAGGAGAGGTCCCTTCCCTTTCCCTCCAGTCACCTTCCAGCCTCATGCCTCCCGATAGCTTTGGGCTTTGCTGTTCCCATGCTGAGACTCCTTGGAGAGGGGTCACTTTATTAGCTGAACTTATCTAGATTGAATGGTGTTTCACTAATTTCCAGAAAACAACAACAAAAAATAAAACCAAACAAAAACAGAGTTAGAGTCATCTGAGGAGCCTCCAGGGTAGCTTGGGAACTTGACTGGGCCCAATTTGGTCAAAAGGCTTCACGCAGGAATGTGGTGGGGTGACTCTAGCTTTCAGTAATCTCGAAATCCTGGGCTCAGGCCATCCTCCCACTTCAGCCTCAGGAATGGCTGGGATGACAGGCACATGTCGCCACACCCATGTAATTTTTTAATTTTTTGTAGGGATAGGGTCTTGCTATGTTGCTCAGCTTGGTCTCAAGCGATCCTCCCATTTCAGCTTCCCACAGGGCTGGAGTGTGAGCCATTGTGCCAGGCAAGATGGAGGTTTTAATTGCTTTCTATGGACTTTCAGCTAGTAGTCAGCCATGGTTTAGTCAGATAATGCTTTTTTTTTTTTT
>NW_003852398.1:3893096-3898331 GCF_000181295.1 Otolemur garnettii | reverse complement strand
GGCATCACAGCTCACAGCAACCTCCAACTCCTGGGCTCAAGTGATTCTCCTGCCTCAGCCTCCCAAGTAGCTGGGACCACAGGTGCCTGCCACAACGCCTGGCTATTTTTTGGTCATAGTTGTCGTTGTTGTTTGGCAGGCCCGGCTGGATTTGAACCCTCCAGCTCTGGTGTATGTGGCTGGTGCCTTAGCTATTTACAGGCGCCAAGCCCATTTTTCCCATTTTTTTTTTTTCTGCTAGTATTTTTAGTAGCAAAAAAAACTTTTAAAAAGTCTTCGGTTTCTATTGTCCAGTTCCCGAGGAGGGTTGGCTGCTCTGCCTGACCCTGGCTGACTCTACCTTCCCGATCCCAACCCGTGTTCTCTGTTGGGGAAGAGTTTCACTTGGGTTCCTGGCAACTTGTTGACACTTATCTGCTCCTTGACTTAGTCGCATGGTAAGTTGAAAATGTTATAAGTCTAAATGCATGCAATACACTTACCCTTCCGGATATCATAGCTTAGCCATAACATGATGTTGGTTTCCTACCTTAAACACGCTGAGAATACATATTAACCTACAATTGGGAAAAATCATCTAACACAAAGCCTATTTTACAATAAAGTGTTGGGTATGTCATGTAATTTAGTGGCTATCAAGATGATGTACAGCAGTGCAAGGGAGTAGGGTAACCAGTATCTCTAGCCAGGGAAAAGATCAAAATTCAAAGTTCTAAATACAATTTCTACTGAATGCATATGCTTTTGCACCATTATAAAGTTGAAAACTCGTAAGTCAAACCATTGCAAGTTTAGAATCATCATGTAAGGACTGTTCCTACTGAACTCTTGCTAAATTGTCCAGGCAGGAGTGCAGGGGTCTGACCACAGCTTACTGTACCCATAAACTCCTGGGCTCCAGCAATCCTCCCACCTCATCCTCCTGAGTATCTGAGACTACAGGGCATCACTGTGCCCTTCTAATTTTTTAATTTCTTGCAGAGAATAAATCTCACTATGTTGTCCAGGCTGGTCTCTAACTACTGGTTACAAGTGTTTCTCCTGCCTCTGCCTTCCCAAGTGTTGGGATTACAGATGTTAGCCACCATGCCCAGCCTGAACTCCACTATTAAGAGTGTTTTGTCCTCAAGTGAGTAGCCAGAGACCGAGGGAGGGGTAGAGAACAGGAGGGGAGGAATCTTTTGTTCTCCACCAACATTTAGCCAGTGATGTAAGCACACAGAGGTTTTTGATCTTGTTGCTTGCCTTAGGCCTGTGGCTTCCGGACTTGAGTGAATGTCAGAATTACCAGAGGGCTTTTTAGAACATAGATTTCTGGGTCCCACCATTGTGCTTCTGATTCAGAACCAGAGACTTTACCTTTGTAATAAGTTGCAGACCTGGAGACCACAGTTTGAGAACTCCTGGCACAGAACTGTCCCTCGAGCTATGGAGCGTCTGCTGAAACATAATTAATATTATTTCTTGTAGTATATTATTTAATAGACATAGATTCCTCCCCAGCAGAGGTGGAGTCTAGTTCTCCACTCTTGAATCTGGACTGGTCTCGTGACTTGATTTGGTCAAGAGATTTGCAAGCAATGTTGGGTGAGCTCCAGAGCCCAGATCTCAAGGGGCCTTACATCTTCCACCTTTACTGTTTTGGTATTCTGTCCTGAGACCATAATGCAGGGAAGTTTGTCTAGCTTACTGGAGGATGAGAGACCATGGGGAGGAGAACCGAGGCTCCCGGCTGGCTGCCAGCACCAACTGCCAGGCTTGTGAGCGAGGGAATGTTGGATTTTCCAGCCCAGTTGATCTTCTAGCTCAAGTTTCTCAATCAGCCTAGTTGATGTCTGGGGCCAGATAATCGTTGCTGTAGGGAGCTCTCCTGTACGACAGGGTGTTAGCAGCATCCCTGGCCTCTATGCACAAGGTGCCAGCAGCATGCATCAATATCATCTTAAGATATTTCCAAATGGCCTTGAGGTGGGGGTGAGGGATCATCTTGGTTCAGTTCAGTTGTCTCAGTGGTTCTCAACCTATGGGTCGTGACCCACAGGAACTGTATTAAAGGGCCGTGGCATTAGGAAGGTTGAGAACCAATGGTTTAACTGAATGGCTGAATGCAGCTGAGTAAACGAGTTCTTGGGAAATCAGCTGAGGAACTACTCAGCCAACTCACAAAATTGTGAACTATAAGCAATTGTTAGTGTTTTAAGCCTGTAAGTTTTGGTAGTTTATTATGCAGGGATAAATGGGAGATTTCTCCTTTAGTCATTTCTTTCTTTCTTTCTTTCTTTTTTTTTTTTTGGTTTGAGACAGAGCCTCACTCTTTCACCCTGGGTAGAGTGCTGTGGCACTGTCACAGCAACCTCAGAGTTCTAGGCTTAAGCAATTCTCCTGCCTCAGCCATCCAGGTAGCTGGGACTATAGGCATCCATTATAATGCCTGGCTAGTTTTCGTCTATTCTTAGTGGAGACAGAGTCTTGATCTTGCTCAGACTGGTCTCAAACTCGTGAGCTCAAGTGATCTACCCACCTCGCCTCCCAGACTGCTAGGATTATAAGTGTGAGCCTCTGGGCCCAGCCCTTTGGTCATTTTCAGAGCTCGTCTTGCCTTTTTAGTACATATTAAGATTGCCATCTAGTTCTGCATCCCACCCTTACGTTGATCCTTTGATTTTCCTGTGAAATACTGGGAAAGACATTTAAAAATCTATCTCACCAGTAGAGGCCTTAAATAATTGTCCTGGGTCAAGAAAAGCTGCTCAGAAAGCCAAAACTTTCTGATTCCTAGCTCAGTGCAATGTAGACCCTGAAGCCAGGCTGCCTGGACATGGATCTTACTCTGCTACTTATGACAGATGTGATCTTGGGCAAGTCAATTAACTTATCTGATCCTCATCTATAAAATAAAGAAAGTAAAATCACTTGCCTCATGCTGGTTTTTATGAGATTTTAATAAGATGAGGCATGGATCACCACATTTTTTCTGTGAAGGGAAAAATAATAGGCATTTTGGGCTTTGCAAACCGTTTGGTTTCTGTCACAGTTATTCAACTCTGCTGTTGTTAAGAGTTGAACGTTGCCATAGACAATATGTATTCAAATGGGTGTGGCTGTATTCCAATAAGTCGTGATTCACAAAATCAGGCAGTGGGCTAGATTTGGCCAATGGACTGTAGTTTGTTGACCCCAGAGAAAGAGCATAAAAAGATCTTGGTCATTGCCCAGTACAAGGGAAGCAACTGATAAGGGATTAGCTATTATTGATATTGCCATATTATTATTATTGGTTTTTTCTTCTTCCTTTTTTTTTTTTTGAGATAGAGTCTTACCCTATTGCCCATGCTAGAGTGCCGTGATGTTAGCCTAGGTTGCAGCAACCTTAAACTCCTGGATTCAAGCAATCTTCGATCCTCAGAATTCCAAGTAGCTGGGACTATAGGCACCTGCTTATATCCAGCTAATTTTTCTATTTTTAGTAGAGATGAGTTCTCACTCTCAGGGTGATCTTGAACTCCTGAGCTCTCCTCCCAGAGCTCTAGGATCACAGGGGTAAGCTACTGTGCTCAGACTATTACTGGTTTATTTTTTTCAGCAGTCTTGTTCTTCTGCTTTCCTTTTTAAATACTTTCTTTTCAGTGTTATTTGGTTTCATCCCCCTCTGGAATGTGAGGAGAAGAAATTCAGCTCCACTCTGGGCAACAGTGGTAGCCCAGATGGCTCCCAATGCTAGAGATTCTTGATTCCTAGTATTCTGGAAGGGTAAGAGCCTATGTGGAGAAGAGCTGAGGCCCCCATTCCCACAATGAGTAGGCCTGACTTGGTAACGAATTGGGTATTGTAGAAATGACTGGGTATGATCTCTGGTACTAGGTCATAAAATACATTGTGGCTTCCTCTTTGCACTCATTTGAATCATTCACTGTGGGAGATTAGCTGCCATGTTGTGGAGACACTCAAGCAGCCATTGGAGGGGTATATAAGGCAAGTACCTAAGTCCTCATGACAATGGCTAGATGAACTGGCCAACCATGGGGACAACTTTGTTTTGTATAGACAGGATCTTGCTTTGTTGCCCAGGCTGGAGTGCAATGGCCTGATCATAGCTCACTGTGACCTTGAACTCCTGGGCTCAAGTGATCCTCTTGCCTCAGCCTCCAGAGTAGCTAGGACTACAGGTTAGTGTTGCTGTCTTGACCAGGCTAATTAAATTTTTTTTTTTTTTGTGGAGATGGGGTCTTCCCATATTGCCTAGGCTGTTCTCAAACTTTTGGCCTCAAGCAATCCGCCTGCCTCTGTCATGAGCGACCACTCATGGCCCATGTGAATAATTTTGAAAGTGAATCTTCCAATCCCAGTTAAGCCTTCAGATGACTGCAACAGAGCCAACATCTTGACTTTAATCTCATGACAGGCGCCATGCAAGAATGACCTAGCTAAGCTATTTTACCCTGTTTTCAACATGTTATTCCTGACCCACAGAAACTGTATGAGATAATAAAAGTTTATTTCTTATTTCTTATGCAGTATAGATAACTAATATACCAACTCTTCCCATTGCCCTATATTGGTTAACTGCTGCTTAGCTTGCATAAAAGTGTAAGTTTGCATTCAGATAAAAGTTTGCAGATTTCTTAACATTTTGACAGAATAATTGGCAGAGTCAGGATCAGTTGGCTATTGTTGCTAAATGTTTTTGGTGATCTCCTGGTCTCAAGTGATCTGACCCCAACCTGACACATCTCCCAGAAACTCTCATGCAACTCACATTTTAGCCACGCCAGATGATTAATACTGTGTTACTAATTATAAGTATATTAATAAAAGTGATATATGATGATTATTGTATACCAACAGTTAGCTGTGCCATTTTTATTTAATTCTCAGGATATCCCTATTAAGAAGGTACTAGGGTGAGCCCCATCATCAGACTGCTTTGGAAAGGATTACAGAGCTAGGGGCTGGGGGCGGATTTGAAGTGAGCATGCCTGACTGCAGAGCCTGAGCTTCTAAGACACTTTGTGCTTTTATTTGCTCCATCTTTGCCCATACTCTTCCCTTTCCTCACGTTCCCTTCCCCCTTTCCCTAGCAGGTGAACACTCATATTTCAAGACCCAGCTGAACTCTCCCCTCCCCTGTGCTACCTTCCTTGACATTCTTAGTTAACAAATGTTTATCAAGAACCTACTAAGTCATAGGCACAATTCCACAGGCTGGGGATGCATCAGGAAAAGGAAAACAAATGA
>NW_003852398.1:3886397-3892487 GCF_000181295.1 Otolemur garnettii | reverse complement strand
TCCCCCTGGGTAGAGTGCTGTGGCATCACAGCTCATAGCAACCTCCAACTCCTGGGCTGAAGCAAATCTCCTGCCTCAGCATCCCAAGTATGTGGGACCACAGGTGCCCACCACAATGGCCAGCTATTTTTTGGTTGTAGCCATCATTGTTGTTTTGGTGGGCCCAGGCTGGATTCGAACCTGCCACCTTAGGTGTATGTGGCTGGCACCTTAGCCATTTGAGTTACAGGTGCCAAGCCTCAATGTCTCTCTTCTACATGTGCTTGTAGATAACCAAATTTCTTTTCTTTTCTTTCTGTCTCCCCCTCCTCCACCAGGTGTCTAATGGGCAGTTGTCTTCTGAGCCTGGAGTTCAGTGGATGGGTATGGGATGGAGATATGAATTTGGAAACCATCAGTGTATAAATGGTGTTTAAAGCCATGGTAGTGGTTGAGATTAAGCAGGGAGAGTGTAGAGAAATGAAAGGGGGCTCAGGACTGGTCTTTTCTTTGCTCAATTTTTCCCTTTTTGTAACTCTGTCCTGCTCTGTTTTGTACTTGTTGAAATGGTTTGTTCCTCAGTAGGCTAGCACTGTTGGTGGCAGACACCACCTTTGGGTCTGCAGATACCATGCTCAATGCAATGTCTAAGCCATGGCAGGTGCTCACTAAATGTTAAATGGTGTCACATGATCATAGGATAGTGTAAAGAACTATTGTCAGCCTGGAGCTCTAGGTTCGCCATGGTCAAGTTCATACTTTTAGCCATGCAGAATACAGCTTATGCTCTAACTGTAAGGTGGTCTGGCTTCTGATACCCCACTGCGGGAATCACCTCGCATGTGGGCGGTTAGGATCTGCGGTAGCCAGAGCAGTGAGCTCTGGGTTGTAGGGCCTGTAATTGAGTGTTCCAGATCAAGAAAGATGGAGAGAGAACAAGATGGAAGAACCATTTAGGAAAGTGAGGTGGGATAAATCAGACCATTCTCCCAGAAAACATAAATATGTGTAATATAACAATTGTTCAGCAAATCATTAGAGAAATCTAAGAACAAAAATGGAGCAAGGGAACAAAACATATGGTTATTTGAGAGGGCATTAGAGTCTAAGGGAGAAAGGGAAAACACAAGAGAGCAGAGATTTAGTTTTGCTGAGTAGCTGTTAAGTGCCAAATGCCTAAATAAATGTTCTGCTAAATTTGACTACCTGTGCTTTACAAAGAAAGAAGATATGTAACATCTGACAGCTAGGGTTCAAACTCAGGTTTGTTTAGCTGTAAAAGCCACCAAGAAATGAAAGCTTGGGTGGCAGCAGCAAAAAGTATTGAACTTGAAATCAGGAATAAGAATTCTTTTTGCAATGTTATTGTCCTCTAGCTTCCATTGTTGCTGATGGAGAGTCAGCTGTCAGTCTGATATCTACTCTTTTAAAGTAACCTATCTCCCTAGCACCCCATTGCTCCAGTTGTTTTTTAAGATTTTCTTTCATTTTTGGTTTTCAGCAATCTTTTTTTTTTTTTTTTCCTTTTTTAGAGATGGGATCTTGCTATGTTGTCTAGGCTATGTGCCGTGGTTATTCACAGGCATGATCCTAGTGAACTATGGTCTTAAACTCCTATACTCAGCCTCCTGATTAGCTGGGATTGCAGGCACACTGCTTTAGCAGTCTTTATTTTTATTGAAAATTTATTTTATATTTTTAGGGATGAGATCTTGCTATCTTGCCCAGGCTGGCCTCAAACTTCTGGCTTCAAGTGATTTTCTCACCTCTCCTGCTGAGTAGCTGGAATTACAAGCATACATGACTGCACTTGGCTCAGTGGTGTTTTCAAATGATGTGACTACGGTGGGTCTTTTTATTTATCCAGCTTGGGATTTGTAGGACTTCATGAATCTGTGGTATGATGATATCTTTCATCAGTTTTAGAAAATTCTCAGCTGTTATCTCTTCAAATATTGCTTTTGCCATATTTTCTCCCTCTTTACCCTGAGCCCTTAATTACACATATGTTAGATTTCATTGTGTCTCTATTGTCCGTTGCCCTATCATTTGTATATTCCATCTTTTTGTTTCTCCTGTTGTATTCTTTTTTTTTTAATTTTTAATTTTGTTTTATTGTTTGGGATTCATGGAGGGTATGAAGAATTAGGGCACAGTGATTGCATTTGTTAGATAAAGTCACTCTTATAATTGTGTTCTGCTCCCAAGACGTGTGCCATACACCATGACCCCCCATCCTTCTCCCTCCTTCCCCTTCCTACCACCCATCATGTTCATCTACTGTGTTCATATTAGAATTGAGTACATTGGATTCTTGCTTCTCCATTCTTATGATGCTTCACTAAGAAGAATGTGTTTGACCTCCATCCAGGTTAATACAAAAGATGTAAAGTCTCCATCTTTTTAAATGGCTGAATAGTATGGCATGGTATACATATACCACAGCTTGTTAATCCATTTCTGTATTGGTGTGCATTTAGGTTGTTTCCACATTTTGGCAATTGTAAATTGAGCTGTGATAATTAGTCTTAGTGCAAATGTTTTTATGATAAAAGGGTACTTTTTCTTCTGGGTAGATGCCTAGTAATGGAATTGCGAGATCAAATGGGAGATCTAATTTGAGTTCTCTGAAGATTCTTCATACTTCCTTCCAAAAAGGTTGTATTAGTTTGCAATCCCGCCAGCAGTGTAAAAGTGTTCTCTTCTCTCCACATCTCTCCTTTTGTATTTTAATAACTTCTGCTGACATATAATAGTTTACCAATTTTTTAAAACTAAAACTATCCTTTGAGTTCTTAATTTTGGCTTATTGTATTATTTAGCATTAACATTTCTATTTGGTTTTTTTTTTTTTTTTGAGACAGAGCCTCAAGCTTTCCCCCTGGGTAGAGTGCCATGGCATTACAGCTCACAGCAACCTCCAACTCCTGGGCTCAAGCGAGTCTCCTGCCTCCGCCTCCCAAGTAGCTGGGACCACAGGCGCCCGCCACAACGCCCGGCTATTTTTTGGTTGCAGCCGTCATTGCTGTTTGGCGGGTCCGGGCTGGGGATTCGAACCCGCCACCTTAGGTGTACATGGCTGGCGCCTTAGCCGGTTGAGCTATAGGCGCCGAGCCTCTATTTGGTTTTAAAATGTAATTTTAATTTCCCTTCCGAATGCTCAGCCTTAGTTTTTATTTCTTTTATTTCCTCAAAATTGGTAAGCAATTTACTTTAAAGTCTTTGATTACTCCAATATCTAGAACAGGAGTGTCCAACCTTTTTTTCTCTGCCACGAATTGGATGAGTAAGTGTTTCCTTGGGCCCCACATTAAATACACAAACACTAAGGATAGGTGACGAGCAAAACAAAAGATCTGTGCATACTTTCTGGATCTCTAACACCACAGATAAGCAAAACAGTCCTCAAAAAATCAGCATGTGTCCTGCAGGTCATAGACCAAACACCCCTGATCTAGAGGTCTTGTGGATCTGTTTTTATCATCTTCCTCCCTTCCTTCCCTTCCCCTTCTCTTTCCTTCCTTCCTTCCTTCCTTCCTTCCTTTTTTCTTTTCTTCCTTCCTTCTTTCAAAAATATGGGTTTGTATCCTTTGTGTCTTATTATTTTTTACTGTGTTCTAGACATTGTATTTGCAAAATTGCTTGCAGAATTAATTTGAGGTCAGATGATGATATTTTCCCCCTAAGAAGATTTGTGTTTGCTTCTGCCTGCCTCCAACTCAGGATTACTTAAATTTAATTTCAGAGCTTTAGAATACTTGAAGCTGAGCTCCATTCCCTGCAAGGGCCTGACTACTTCTAGTTCACACTTGTGTGTAGGGTGAATTCCTTTGGAATCTCAATCCAAAGCAAGTCCCAAACCTACTCTTGACTGGCCTCAGATTCAATTTTTGACCCTTTATCCTTGTGAGACTCTCAAAGGTGCCAGTCAGCTTCTCTGCAATCCATAGCAGAATTAGCAAATACCTGCGGGTCTTTGCTCAAAGATTGTACTTACCTTTCTGGGCCTTTTTCTTCCATCTGATCCTCTCTGGTTGTTATTCTTCACTATTTTATTAGCTCTCTGGTATCTTTAAGTTTTGTTTGTTGCTTTGAATGATCATCAGTTTTATTAAAAATATAAAATTGCTTATAAACAACAACAACTAAGTAAGCTGAATCTATTTCACTGGATTTATCCTTTTTTTTTTTTTCCCTCAGAAGATAATCTTCTAAAAAAAGCCTATGTGGATTTTTCTCTCAATTTATTTTACCTTTGCATGTTTTAGTGACAAATCCACACACCCCAGGCAATGCAGTTATCATTTAGGAATCATCAATTTTCATCATAAATTATTATTTTACACGTAATTATTATGATTGTTTTTAGAGATAGGGTCTTGCTCTGTTGTCCAAGCTGGAGTGCAGTGGCATCAAACTCCGGGGTTCAAATGTTCCTCCTGCCTCAGCCTTCTGAGTAGTTCAACTACAGGTGTGTACCACTGTGCCTGGCTTATTTTAAATTTATTGAGAAGAAGGGGCAGGATAATTTTATTACTGACTTTGAATCTATTACTAACCCTAACATTTCAATGTGCTAAGCAAAGTAACAGAGAGGGTTTAATGATATCCCTCTTCTGTAGATGTGTACATTCCAAGAAATTTTGTGCATTTTTTCCATCTGTCTGGTTAAGGATTTTCTAGTGGTGCTCAGCAGAATGAAGGTTGGTCTGAATTACCTGGTTTGCCATTACCGGTAATGAGAATTCACCCTTTGAGATATTATCAGTTCTAGTCCGGTACTGTCACAACTTACTACTCAGAGGCCTTTGGGTCTCAGGTGCTTTTGTTTCCTCGTTACCCAAATGAGGCAATGACACTGAGCTCATCTGCCCCTGGACTATTGTAGGAGCAACCTGCGTAAACTGGAAACATGGAACCCAATATAAGTGCAAGGCGCTAAAGCCTGTTTCTCCTTGATCCTCATCTCAGGATTTCCAGAGGCATCTGAGCTTTTTGGGAAGGAGGGCACATGCTAACTCCCAGCCCCAGGGTGGCGATGCCTGAAGCAGTTTGCATCAGGGGTCCTCTTCTGTTATCTTCTAACCATCAGGCCAGGTAATGGCACACTATTCATTATGGCCATCTAATCTCAATTCTGGGTGAACAGGTGAGTTTTTATTGTACTTTTTCCTCACTTCTTTTTCCATGTAATTGCATTTTGGGCAGCTTCCATAAGCAGCCCCATGGTAGCAGTGAGGAACCCTGGACTTGGAAAGAGAAAACCTCCAAGCCTGACCTCCCTTGGCAGCTGGGCTGCCACTGGCCACACTTACCTTGGCCTTTGCAGAAACAGGGCTGACCCTGCTGATTGTGGATGTGTTGCCAGGACAGGTCCCAGGGTCCTGCCTGGCCCAGGCTGTGCGTGTGAGGCAATGTGATGGCATTCGTGACAGGGTGAGGGAAAGCGACTGCTGGCTGGGGATTCAAGGAGTGAGATTAGATTAGAGCGGAGTTGCCTTTCTGGCGGAGCTGGAAGCCTTGGTTCTGGTTACTCTGTGTGCAGTGGAACCCATCCTTACCCCTGGCCAGAAGATCCATTTCTAGAGCAGTAGGCAGTATAGCCCGAGAAGCCCAGAGCCTGGAGGCTCATTCTACATGCTGTCCCGAGTTCTCGCTTTTTATTTCTTCATGTCTTTTCCTTCTGTCTTTGGCTTTCTTTTCCTGAACTCTTGTGTTTCCACCATGATAAAAGTTTGCCCAAAAAGCTTGTCAGCCATCTGGAATCTTGTCAATATCAGGTCACCTTCCCTCACTCTTCCTTTCTGCGTATATTTAAGTCCTTTCGGAGAGAGGAAGTGGGGTGAAGGGCTGTTGGGGCAAAGACCTTGGACTTTAGTGCCAGAGTGACCGGGTTTGAATCTTTGCTTGTCTTCTTTTAGTGGAGTGGCCTCAGGTAAGTTCTTTACTATAACATCTGCTAGGCTCACTTATGATAATCCATCTCTTAGTTGTTGTGAGGGCTGCATTAAAGAAAATACTTGATGTCGGCTCAGCGCCTGTGGCTCAAGTGGCTAAGGCGCCAGTCACATACACCTAAGGTGGTGAGTCCAGCCTGGGCCCACCAAACAA
>NW_003852398.1:3881999-3886233 GCF_000181295.1 Otolemur garnettii | reverse complement strand
AAAAAAAAAAAAAAAAGAAAATCCTTGATGTCTTTAAAAATAGTTTTTGGCACAGAGTATGTATTTAATGAGTGGTGGTTTCCTTCTCTTTTTATTGTCCTTTTTTGGGGGGTCATTTTCTGTTAAATATTCTAGGCAAAATCTTGATGAGGAGAAGAGGTTCAGCTGTAGGATCCAGTGTAGTGGACATCCCACTAGAGTTTCTGTCCTGACTGTCATCATTTGTTTTTTTAAGAGATGGGGTCTCACTATGCTGCCCAGGCTGGTCTTAACTCCCGCACTTATGTGACTCTCCCGGCATGAACCTCTCTGCCTCATCCCAACTGTCATCTTTGATCTCAGTCTTTGGGTGTCTGTTACCAAGGATCTGTGGGGGGTGAGCAGTGTCCAAGCCAAAGGGAAGAAGGCAGATCAGGAAGGGGCTCTAAATAGAACCCTGTGGAATTCACGGGGGTGGGGTGTGGAGAGTGGGTAAAATAAGCCACTCAGTGTTGCCCTCTGTATCGTGGCTGTGCTGGCCCTCTGCTTGCTCACTGTGGAGCTCTACCCCTCTCTGGGGTCCTGTCCTGTGCTACCCCTTCTTGAGACAGGAATCTCATTTGTATATATGTTTAAAGGGTTATTATAAAATGAATATTCCAGAGCTTCCTAAACCTCAGTTGTTTGCCATAGTAAAGTACTAAATATATTATTCTTTATTTAATATGTTAATTGAAATCAACTCACTTTCTATTTTTTTAAAGATATGGTTTCACCACTGCCAGAGTGCAGTGGTGTGATCATAGCACTTTGAACTCCTGGGCCCAAGTGATTCTCCTACATCAGCCTCCTGAGTAGCTAGGACTACAGGTGAGTGCCACTATGCCTGCCTAAATTTTTTACCATTTTTTTTAACTTGAAAACTTATTTCAGTCTTGACCAAAACAATAATGTTATTGTTTGGCATAAAAACAAGAAATTATGGTCAAGGCATAGGTGAGTGTTAGGTACAACTTCCATTCTTTGGAAGGGAAAGAAATTGGGGAGAAACTCATATAATGCTCCCATGCTCATGCCGTGATGAAGTTCTTGCCAAAGAAGAAAAGAATTTACAATCTCAGTAATCGACAAAAAACACAGACAATATTTAGATGTGTTGTTTTCTATTATCTTTCTAGTATGTATATGTAGATTTTTCATAATTGAGACCACATTGTACACAATTTTTGTTCTGATTTTTCCACTTAATAAAAAATTATAAGCATATCTCCCATGTCATCAAATATTGTTTCAAATCTGATTGGGGGATGTGCTTCCTGTGGTGGTGTAGGCTGGCATCACAACCTCACAGGACCCCCTTTGGACAGAGTCTCCATCTGTAGTGGGCTGATGCGATTCTGAGGAGGGCAAGCTGCCGTCCACTCCATTTGCAACCTTGAGCTTGGGGCTCAGAGATCTCCTATTTTGTGTGGCTCATATTTTGCTTTTTGCTGAAGTAGGTGCAGCTGATCGTCATGATCCTAGTGGGTAGAGAACACAGTGATTTTCATCTGTGGCTGACCGTATGAAGCTTGTTTGATAAAGTGACAAGAAGCGCCAACCAAAATTAACATTATTCATGATAAGCTGGGTTCTCCAGTCTAAAGACTCATAGAACAGCCTCTCAGAAATGAGGCATGAGGAGTCTTGTTCATTGCCGTTCCTAGCCTGCATGTAGGTGGAAAATGTCTCCATTTCCCATACCTTCTGGTTTGTTCTGGGCTTTTCCTCTCAGCTTTCCCCAGATGTGGTAATAGTGGTGCTTCCATAAGCAATCAAATATCCCGGGTGCTCACGGAGAGGTATTTGGGAGGCCCAGCTCCCCACGCTTGCTCCTGAGCGCCCTCATGCCATGGCCCAGCCCAGGCCCACTCCCCGGCCAGCAGGGCTCTTCCTGCTCACCATTTCTGAGAGAGAGAGAGAGCACTTCACGACCCTTCAGTAGGGACCACAGTGCCCAGAGCATGCAGAAGCACAGCTGGGAAGCCAGGACAAACCACAGAGTATGAGGAAAGACACAACTGGCAGGTGACTGGGGACAGCTCGTCCACCAGCCAGCAGCCAAGGAGTCAGGTAGCTTACTGCATGGGACAAAAGGAGCCCCTGAGCTCTTTGCACCGTCTCAATAGGTTCTAATGAAAGGTCTTGTTTGAACACAATGACCGAGGACAGCAAAACACAGTGGCTTCTCCCAGACAGTTTCTTGTGCTGCAGGTGCAGCGGCTGTAAGCTGCCTTCTGGGACATGGCCGTATCCACTCTGAGTGTCTAGCAGGGGTGGGAACTTGCAGCCGTGGAGCCACATGTGGCCTCTGGATCCTTGAGTGAGGCCTTTTGACAGAACAAATCTCTAGTGTGTCAGCACTGAGTTCAGACACCTGGGGTTGGTGGCTAAGTTCGACCACCCTGGTGCTCAGTGCCAGAAAGTGGGAGGAACCTGGAGAGTCCGACCTCCAAACTCGATGACAGTCATATGCCAATGATCACAATACTCAGAAGTTAAAAAAAAAAAAAAACAAAAAACAAACTTAGATGGTTCTATGTGTAACATCTCATGGCCTCAACAAAGAGTAGGGAGACCAGGTTCACATTGCTGGATCTGGGAATTCTCATGGTGCATCTAGATAAATCATCTTTTCCCAGGCCAAGCTGGGATTAAAGGTGTTTTATTATTTTTTTAATCAGGGCTCTTTCTTCCAGTTGCTCTTCACTCAGACTCTCAGCCCAGGCCACCCAGAGGCAGGGGGCCATGGATGGAAGCAGCCTGGGCAGCTGCTCCCTCAGCTTCTCTGGGATCCGAGGCCGGGCGCTGGGTGATTATGCCGCTGTTATCTGGGATTAGCTATTTTCGCTCCCTGTATTTATATCATGGAAGCTGCAGCGTGATGTTGCCAGATGCCAATGTGGGCAAACTGCTCCTACTTTCTGGACCCACCTGCTGTCCTGCTAACGCCAAGTAAGGTAGCAGTTGGTGGGGACCAGACCTGCCAGC
The DNA here is from genome assembly GCF_000181295.1 of Otolemur garnettii. Taxonomy (NCBI): domain Eukaryota; kingdom Metazoa; phylum Chordata; class Mammalia; order Primates; family Galagidae; genus Otolemur; species Otolemur garnettii. The sequence goes on along the minus strand of NW_003852398.1, from coordinate 3,883,224 downwards.
ACCGCCCCCCCCAACCCCATCCCTGCCACTGTACCCCCTTCCCAAATGTCCAGAGTGTGAACTGAGACACAGGGAGAGACTCAGATCTGCAGTGACAGGCTGGATCTGGACTTGGGGTCGGTGGGGGCGTAGGGCTGGCAGCAGTCCCTGTAGAAGACGCCTGTCACCTCCCTAATCCCCTGAAGTCTTCAAGTCTAGAAAGCCTCTTGCCCATCCCCCACCCCTGCTCCACCTCGACCCACGCATATCTCCCCAACTGGCATTTGAGGAGTTGTGAAGGGCCCTCATTTTAGGCAGCCCAGAAAAAGCACCAAGTGCCTGAGAGTCCCAAATTTAAGTGCAGAGGAATTAAAGGCCCTGCCCATCTTTGTTTCTTCCTTGCCTTCCCTCCGCGCCCCCCTCTTCCCACGGAGGAGGTGGGGAGATCCTGGCTTGTGAGCTTGTCTTTCAGGAAACGGACAGGTTTTCTCAAAGGTATGTTCTGTCTCACTAGGATTGTACTAGATGACCTTAGAGGATCCCTTAGAAACACAATCTGTTATTTTGCTAAATGGAATTTGCTCCCAGCCCCCAGTGCCCTGAGTGGGGTTTTTTCCACTGTGCCTGGGAAGGTTTCACGCAGACTTGTTCACTGTCCAGGCAAAAGTGGACAATACCAGGCCTTGGCAGCTCTGAGGGCACCAGATGGGGAAGAGGCTGCAGGCCAGAGCCCAGGGGATTCTGCCTTGTTCAGTGTGGCCAGTGGAGCTCTGCCCCTCTAGGCTTCTCTGCCCCGGCCCACCTCTCAGGACAGGAATCTCAAGGGTAGCAAGGCATTAACCCTCCCAGGCAGGTATTAAAAAATAAAAAAAAATTTTTTTTTACCAATGTAGTTTCCTAAAACCTCAAAAATCATGCAAAAATCAAGATAATATATAAAGATAAGAAATATATCAAATTAAGACTACATTTACTGAAATAATATTTTTATTAAAATTAATTTACTTTATTTTTACCTGAAACTTGACTTTAGCTTTGCCCCATATAAGAGTATCCAAGAGGGCGGCGCCTATGGCTCAGTGACTAGGGCGTCAGCCCTATATACCAAAGGTGGCAGGTTCAAACCTGGCCCCAGCCAAACTGCAACCAAAAATAGCCAGGTGTTGTGGTGGTCACCTGTGGTCCCAGTTACACAGGAGGCTGAGGCAAGAGAATCGCCTAAACCCAAGAGCTGGAGGTGGATGTG
>NW_003852398.1:3878827-3880267 GCF_000181295.1 Otolemur garnettii | reverse complement strand
TACAATTTGAAATATTTTCATCAAACTGGTTAACATAGCCTTCATGGCATTTTCTTAGTTATTGTGTTAAGACATTTATATTCTACACCTAGTAAACTTCACATGTACCCTTATAAGATGCACCGTAGGTGTGTTCCCAACAATTACCCTCCCTCCACCCATCCTACATATTTTGACTTTTGAGGCATGTGTATCTATTACTTACTAAAAAATTAAAAACAATTGACACTCTAATTGCTGCTTGATTGTAGAACTGAAGCAAGAGTCCCCCTACAACTGACTCTTGTGTTTTCCCTGTGGGTATGGAGGCACCTTAAGTTCTTTCTATCTTGTTGGTCACCAGCTTGTGTGATGGGGGAAAGAGAGAGAGGAAGTGGCGGGTAGTTGATTTCCTTTTGAGCAAGTGAGGTGGAAGTCAGACACATCGTCTTCTCATTGTCATTGGCGGGAACTCTGTTAGGGACCACGCCTCACTGCAAAGGGGTCTGGGAACCTAATCTCTGCCTGAGCAGCCAGGGTACAGGCTGAGGTTCTAATATTAAAAGGAAGAAGGGGAAAATGAGGCTAGGGGATAATTAGTGATTTTGGTCATGGGAAAACTTTTATTGAAAGAGAAAGGCCAGATCTTGCTTTTACCTCTTGTTTTTTTTGTTGTTGTTTGTTTTGTGGGAGGTTTCTGAGAGAAAAAGAGAGAGACACTAGAAATTGTTGGTTCTTTCAGATTATCTTGTAGTCTTTGGTTTTAACCAAACCCATAAAGCTCTGTCACTGTGGGGATAACTGAAAGGCCATGGTGGTGATGGTATTCTTGTAACAGCATTATCGCTTTTTTTTTCCTGTAATTATCCCTCAATGAAATACTATCTCTCAGGTGAGCCATAACTTGTAACGGCCAATTAGTCAATTTGGCAGTTTGCCAAATGATGTTCTTTTCATACTTTAGTGGACCCTGGGTGGGTCACAAAAGGAGCAGAGTATACAGCCTCTGCGCCCCAGAAGAAACAGACAACATCCCTGTGGAACAGGTGGCGTGTGAAGGGGCCTCCCGTTTACTTACTGTAAACACTGCCTCCCTGTTCTGTCCCAGGTAAGGAGCATTATGAACACGGAAGAGACTGAGAGCTGAGAAGAGGGAAGAATTCCTTTATCACCAGCCTGGAAATGGCAAAACCAATCTAAAAAAATGTGTCCAAATTATCTTGCCCTGTCTCCTCCAGCCCATCCAACTAATTGTCATTCCCACTCCCAGAAACAACATCTTCCGATACATTTAATTATTTATTTTGGCATCTACTTCAATATTTCCAAATAACAGCTATGTGAAACTGTCTCTTAATTCATTAATTGTGACCATTACTATTTGACTTCCAATGATACAGATGAAGGTTTTAGCCTACCTGTACTTTCTCTATCCCTTTCCTTCTGACAGCACTTATCTTA
>NW_003852398.1:3871299-3878549 GCF_000181295.1 Otolemur garnettii | reverse complement strand
TGCTTCCTCCTGTTCTTTAAAGTTTCTGTAAAGCTGTTGGTTGTCCTGATATTACCATTCACTCTTTTTCTGGGAAATCATTTGCCTTTGTGTTATGTTGGTTTCTTTTTCTTTTCATTATTTGCCTTCCGTGTTTTCTCAGAGACTGTCCTTCAGTACTTTTCTCAGAAAGGGTGTACAAGCGGTAAATTCTTGAGATCTTGCATGCTTAAAATATCTTAGTTTATAACTTCTCACTTGGTTTGTATAGTCTGGATATAGAGGTTGAAATTCATTTTCCCCAAGATTTTGAAGTTATTTCTCCATTTTTCTCCAGCTGTTGTGAAGTCTGTTACCCTTTTATTCTTGATCTTTTTGTATGTGATGTGAGGTTTTTTCCTGTGTAGATGCTTTAAGTATCCTTTCTCTATCTTTGCTGTTCCAGAATTTCAGGGTCATGTTCTTTGGGATAGCTATTTCATCATTTGTTGAAGGCCTTTAAAAGCTGAAGACACAGATCCTGTAATTCTGTGAACTTTTCTTATTTTTGGGATAATCTTCATTTCATCATTTTATCTGCTCTCGTTTTCCTGGAATTGCTATTTCTTGGATTTTCATGTTAGGCATCTCAAATTGATTCTCTAACTTCTAAAAAATGTTTTTCTCATCTATTGCCATCTCTTTGACTTTTTAAATTTGGGGTGGAGCTATTGTAAGGGATGTCAATATCTAATCTTTTAATTTAAATATCCTTTTTATTCCTTTTACTGAAGGATTTATTTCAGCAATAATCAAACACAAATTGTTATTCTGAGCAACTCCTTGATTCTTGGCTTCTTTCAACATCATCTCTTATCCCTCAGAGGATGCTCACTGTAACTCTTTATGTTTTCTTCTGAGTCCTTCAGTATCACAGTTTGCGCTGAATTTCTTACTGTCTTGCTGTGGTTTGATCTGTTTTTCACAATGGAGGTGTTCTTTAAGATTCCAGTGATCCTCTAGCTTATATTTAAATCCTAAGAAGCTGATTAGAGGCTCTGTGTAAAAGTGAGATATATTTTACATACCCTAAAGTTCACCTTTTTACACAGTTTAGTTGCTTTTATTAATATGTATAATGGTCACATCACAACTATCTCATTCCAGAACATGTTCATCATCCCGGAGAGAAACCCTGGATCCATGAGCAGTCACTTCCCATCCCACCCTACCCCAGCCCCTGACTGCCACTAATACACTTTCCGTCGGTGTAGATTTGCCCATCCTGGAGAGTCACAGAAATAGAAGCATCCAGAATGTGGCCTTTTGTGCTTGGCTTCTTTCACTTAGCATAATGCTTCAAAAATTTATCTGTACTGTAACATGTATCAGCACTTGGTTCCTTTTGATTGTTGAGTAACAATCTTTTGTATGGATACAAAAGATTATCTATTCGTTAGTTGATAGAGTCTGTGTACTCTTTATTCTTTATTTTTTTCTATTCTTCTCTTCTTGTTTCACATCTATGTATTCTCTTCTTTCTTTTTTTTTTTTGAGAGAGAGAGTCACTCTCTGTCACTCAGCTCTAGTGCCATGGTGTCAGTCTTGCTCAGAGCAATCTCAAACTCCTGGGCTCCAGTGATCCTCCTGCTCCAGGCTCCCAAGCAGCTGGGACTATAGGTGCCTGCCACAACTCCTGGCTGAATTTTCCATTTTTAGTAGAGATGGGGTATCACTTTGCTCGGGTTGGTCTCCAACTCCTGAGCTCAAGTGATCCTCCTGCCTTGGCCTCCCAGGGTTGCTGGGATCACAGACCTGAGCCGCCGTGTCTGGCCTATATCTATGTATTCTTTGAAGAGATTTTTCTAACAATTTCTGTTTTCTTTCTTGTTCAATCTCTATCTTTTATGAGAACTTTATGCCTCATATTCCTGAGCCTTTCTGTAGAATAATTTGTGGGTTCCTCCACGCTCACTCATAGCAACCTCAAATTCCTGGCTCAAGTGATCCTCCTGCCTCAGTCTCCCAATTAGCTGGGAGCCTTCCAACCCTGCAGGCACTTGCCTCCTCCTCACTGGGTAATTTACATTTCTCTAGGTATTTTTACTTAATATATCAGAGTTTGGGGCTATGGTTGCCTCCTGGTTTCGTGAAAGATGCAGTTTGTGCATCTTTTTCTTCTTTTTCTTGTCCTTGTGTGATTTTCAAGAGGAAAATCTTTATTCTGCCATGTTAAAACTGGAAATCCTCCTTTCGTTAGGCTGACAGCTTCTTTTAAAGTACAGTATATGGATCAGATGGTAAGTTCGTGCAGTCGGTTCACTCAGTACATATTTACCCATCACATCTGAGCACTGTGCTAGGTTCTGGGAAATGAGGCGACAATAAGAGAGTCACAGTCTCTTTCACTTTAGGGAGAGATTCAGACAAGCAAAGAGGCCAGTGCAGTGCAGTGGTGAGTGGTGAGTTTAGAGAATGAGTGCGCGTAGGTGGGAACACTTAACTTGGACTTGGAATAAGCTTTAGCTTTCCAGAACACTTTCACACATTCAAAATAATCCTGCTAAAGTTCCAAGATGAGGAAGCAGCCCTCTATCTGTCCTTCCTGGCATCCAATAACATCTTCCTTTGACGCAGAGAGGGCTCCCTGAACAGTCCCAGCTCCCTGCAGCCTCTGGGAGATAAAGATACTCAAATGCCAACATCGTTCCTGTGGGAAGTTGGCTCAGAGCCTGGTCCTTCTCTGGCTGTAGACACTGTTCCAGTGATGAAGGCTGTGGCAGGAGGCCCCTGGGCAGGGCTCAGGCTCCCAGACAGGCCTAGCCACGTGATGAGTGGCTGTGTGAACAGAAATGTGTTTTGAATCCAACCCTATTTGCCAGACTTAGTCTCAGTGCATGAATGTACCAGGAGAGGACAGAAGCCAGGGCAGGGGCCTCACTCCAGGACAGCTTGAGGTGTCAGTGAGAATACATTGGGGGATAAAAACTAAGAAACTGGGAAGTGTCATGAGCTGAGATGCGTCACATCATAGAGTGCTCCAAACACAACTGCCTTTTTTCTTTTCTTTCTTTCTTTCTTTTTTTTTTTTTGGAGACAGAGTCTCACTATGTTGCCCTGAGTAGAGTGCCATGATAGCACTGTGATAGGTTGTTGTGTCATAGCTCACCTCCAACTCCTGGGCTCAAGTGAGCCTCTTGTCTCAGCCTCCTGAGTAGCTGGGACTACAGGCACCTGCCACAACACCTGGCTGGCTACTTTGTCTTTTTCAATATTCTACTTTTATGGCTTTTCTCCTTTTCCCATGTTCCATCAATGTTAGATGACAGGGGCTCAATTCTGCATTAATATTAGCCCAGATAAGGGAGGTGGCAGGGGCCCACTGGATGCCTATGTGCTCTCGGGGCCTCTGCAGAGATGCTGAGTGGTGAGGGGCCTGGCCGGGCAGTGGGTTCCCTCTCACGTGGTAACACTGCCAAGTAAGAGAGGGAGTGGCTGCATTCTGTCTCCCTTGCAGGGCAGAAATAGACCCTGGGGGAGGATTTTTGCTGTTTGTGCCAGATTTAGCCACATGAATTAAGAAGACATTTCTAATCACGAATGTCTTATTGAAAGAAGAAGTTGCCTCATGGAGCAAGGATCCTCCTTTGCAATTTAAATGGAGAATGGAAATTGTTCTAGGCATGTTGGTCCTTCCCAGCCTTGACTCCATAATCTTAATAATTAAATAGCAACTAACTAATATCTATGGCGTGTAGACTCATTTTGCATGTATCAATTTCATCTTCAAAGCAGTTCTCAGAGGTAGGTATTCTTGTTTGCCCATTTTACAGATGAAGAGTCTGAGGCATACAGTGGTTTCCATGAAGTTTTTCTTCTTTTTTCCACAGAAGTGGTCTGGCAGGGAAAGTCACTGCATTGAAGTGGTTGAGAGCTTGGGCTCCAGTGAGCTTGGACTCCGGAGTTTATCACACTTTCTCAGCAAGTAACCTTGGGAAAGTTCCTTCCTGTTTCTGAGCTTTAGTTTTCTCACCTGTGAAATAGGCACAAGGATGGTACTTTCTTTAGGACAGTGCCCTACCTGATTTCTAGATGTTAGCCGAAACCCACCCCATGCTGTCCTTTCTTTAGACACATTTGCAAACACCATCTTCATAGTGCTCTGCTCACGTGAGTTCTTGGAAACTGTGGTTTGCATGAAGGTGTTTGACCTTGGAACCTTTACACATAACTCAGTCCTTAGGTGCCAGTGGAAAGCGTGGTTGATACTAAGGCAGGAAGGCCCGGGAGAAGGAACAGAGGGGACACAGGGCTGGAGCCAGGACCCCATGACCTTCCTTTGCCCTTCTGCTAATAAAGTGCCTTGCTTTCACCTCAGTAGCAAAAGTTTCCAGAACCTGATGATACACACCTATCATACATGTCACCAGTATGATACAGACAAGGGTCTTTGATGAAGCTTTTGTCCCTTGCTTGGTGCTTTAGCCAGGGTCCTACCCACCCTGGGGCCCTGCTGGGCAGTCCTGGCTGTGGAGGTGGCAGGAAGAGCACAGGCATTGGGAAGGGTCACACTTAGATCCGAAACCTGGTTTAGCCACTGACAAGGCAGGCACATTCAAGCCACTGGGCCCCTGTGGCCTCTAGTTTTCATCTGTGGAAGGTGGAAAGTATCATCTATGTGAAGTGCTCAGACTAATGCTTGGTACCTAATACATCAGAATGCTTGGCAAATAATTTTGATATGACACAAGTAGCAGACAAACCTGGTCTGCTCAAGTACGAGAGTATTATTATGGAGTAGTATCTCCTGCCATTTTCTTTCATTCTCTTCCCTTTTTGTAAAATTCTGCTTTTCTACAGGAAAGAGAACTAGCCTAAAAAAATGCATACATTCTTCTTTCCTAATGTATTTTATTGAGTCAATGTTTTCTTAGGAGCTCTCTGGAGACCATTTGTATCTTAATCTTCAGGAATACCTTTACTGTGAGCATCAGGGACTTCACTGAGCTAGAAGCGTCAGGACTATGTAATGAGAGGATCTGTGTGGTTTCGACCTTACCCATTAATAGTCCTAACATTTAAAAATAAATAGGCGGGGCACAGTGGCTCACACCTATAATCCTAGCACTCTGGGAGGCCGAGGCAGGTAGAGAGCTTGAGCTCAGGAGTTTGAGAGCGTCCTGCAAGAGGGAAGCCCTGTCTCTGGAAAAAAAAAAAAAAAAAAAAGCAAGGTGTTGTGACAGATGCCTGCAGTCTCAGCTACTTGGGAAGCTGAGGCAAGAGGATCACTTGAGCCCAACAGTTTGAGGTTGCTGTGAGCTATGATAACTGCACTCTACTCAGGGCAACAGAGTGTGACTCTGTCTCAAAAACAAACAGATAAACCAACCCCCCCCCCAGTAAAATAAACAAACATGAACATGAAAGAGAATATAGGATAAAATAACTTCTAGTTCTGTTCCTTCTAGTTCTAAATGTTTATTTGTTTCCCTTTTTCTACAAGAATCTATCACTTTTAGATGTCTGCCATCAAAATGTAGAATATGTTTTTATGTTTGTCCTTCTGCTTATATAATTGTCCCAAGTTGCTGGATAATCTTCATCATTATAATTTTAAATGCTTATTCAAGTGGATGTATCACAATTTACTGAGCCGTCACTGTCATTCCCATTGCCCTTTAATCATTCATAGATAAGTCTGCAGAGGCACAGAACTCCCCAAGCCTCTGCCTTAGTTTGTCCCCTTATCTCCTGAAGCTTGTTTATATTTTCACCCAGTATTGTGTTTAGGGTTATGAAGTTTCCTATATTTATTCTGAGATGAGGGAAGTAGCATGTATTTTCTTTGTCTCTAAAACCGCTCTCTGAGTATCGTGAGTAGCCTGGTCCTGCTAGGCTAGGCTGGGAGAATTGAGACGTGCTCTTGAGGCAGGTTGAAATCCAAAGCTCAATGTTGCCTTCAAGTGAGAACAAGCAGGAACTGCAGGGCTGGGAGATGGGGTCTCCGCCTGGGACCCTGCACCCCAAACCAGAGAACAGGTTTGGGGTGCAGGGTTGAGATCTTTACGAGACACTATCTGGTTTCAAGATGACCCTGGGGCAATTAGATGACAATCTACAGGCTGTAGAGTGTCTGATTCACTTTTTATTCCATTCAGTTTTATGGTTGGTTTTTCTTCCAAGAAGAGGAAGGAGGAGGGAGGGGACAGGAAAGGGAAGGGAAAGGTGGGAGGAGGAGGGAAGGTGTGCGCATAGCCATTGTTAATTAAATGCCTACTGTATGACAATCTTTTTGCCATGTGGTTCACATACATCAATGCTCAATTTTACAACAATGATCTTAGAACAACTATTTTACAAATGAGACAACTGAGGCTCAGAGAGGTCAAGCCGTTTTTTCCAAAGTCACCCAGCTATTGCATGCAGAAACCAGGTCCAAATTAAACTTGTGGGGAATCTAAGCTCTGCCCAGTCTGATCTCCCCAAGAAACTTTTAGGAGGAGGCAGACCCCAAGTTGTACTGGCAACACTCTATTCAAATCTGCCCCATCTGACTCTCCAAGGCTATGTTGTTCTTGGGGAGCCCGGCCTTTCAGGCCCCGCTGGGCAGCTCCATCATTATCGTGGTGGGGAGCTTCGCTGATCAGGACTGTGGCTCAGAACACCAAGCCTTCACTCTCCAAGGGATCCAAATGGGTTCCTCAAAGGCAGCCTTGGAAAATCAAATAGTATGGGCCTGCCGGAGCCTGGAGCACCAGGGCCAAGCCTGCCCTTCCGCCCCAGGAGGAGGAGGGAGAGGCAACGTGCAGAGGGCAGGGCGAGGGGGCCCTCCGGACCCCAGGGTTAAGGAGGCAGGGCCAGTAGCACACTCTACACTACCCTCCTTCTCCTTTGAAAAACAGTATTCGTTAGGTTAAAAAAAGCAAGCAAGTGTGAAAAAGAAATAGCATGGGGTGGGGGGATCAAACCCTCAAAACCTCAATTTCCAGATAATCTGTTAGTAGTAATAACAAAAATAATAATAAATATGTCAATGGCAAAACTGTCATTTAAACAGCAGAGAAGGAAGAAAAGAAGTAACCTCTGGGTTTCCTTCAAGAATTTTCTTTCGCATAGACCACAGACATTTAGAACATACACAAATGGGTCGCAGCCCGCGCCCCGCACGTGGCTATCTGTCGTTGGCGCGGGGATCGCTCTGGGTTCTTGGAAGGGCTGCGCAGGTGGCGCGATCTATGCCAGGCTCGTTTTAAGGTGGTTTCACGGCGGGCGCTGATTTTTGTCTGTTTCAG
>NW_003852398.1:3856373-3870986 GCF_000181295.1 Otolemur garnettii | reverse complement strand
CCCAGTGGCTGAGTCCGTCTCACCGCCGCCCTTATCCAGGCAGCTGTGGAACTTGGTTGGAGGAAGGAGGCTGGACTGCTACACGGTGTTTGGGGCAGTGTTTGACAGTGAATGGGTGCCTGCTGTGTGCCTATTCTGGGTGCCAAAAAGCATTCCATGCACGAATGGAAAAGTTTGTTGGAATCAGATAAACTTGACTCCATCACTTATTTGCTGTCTATCAGTTTATCATCAGTTTCTCCCTCCATCCCTTTATCTACCCTTTCATCCATCCACCCACCCATCCAACTACCTGTTTATTCATCCATCCTCCAATTCACCCATCCATGTAACTACCTGCCCATCCATCCGTCATTATTTCAATCATTTAAAGTTATTTGTTGAGTGACAACTTGTGCACCTTCAGTGCTAAGCTCTGTGACCGTAAATGAGTTACTCTTCCTCTCTGAACCTCAGTTTCCGTACCTGGAATTTGAACAGAGTGACGCCTAAATCTTGCAGGGTTGTTGGGAAGGTTAAATGAAACAATGTGAGATATCTGGTGGTTGCTCTGTAAATGGCATTTATTAGGTCTGAGATAGAGAAGATGCCTAATCACCTGGAAGCTTTGCTTTAGTTAGAGAGATCTGAAATAAGTACACAAAGCAGTTGGAGCGTTGGAACAAGTGAAAACTGTTGTAAGATCATGGCATGTGTATGTGCATCCGCAGCGTAGGCCTGGGTCTGAGTGGTCCAGAGTGAGGGGCTGGGCCAGGGGGGTGCTTCTTAGAGAGGTGGATCTTTAGTCTTTAGTCAGATTTTCAAAAATCAGGATTGCTGGAGTGAAGGTGAGACGGTGTGTCAGGAGAAGGGACCACTCAAGAAAAAATACTTTTTTTCCACAAAATTGTGTGCCTTGATTATACTTGCAATTCCAATCCATTGGCTGTGGCACCTGCCAAACAAAAACAATGGTGGCCTTGTCAAGACAACCTATTCCCTTGGTCAAGGAAGTAGCCAGCCTGTTCTGAGATTAATAAATCAGCAAGAGACACTTTAGCCATTGATTGCTAAAGTCAGTTAGTCCAGGAGTCTCTTGTGAGCCCAGATAGAATTTGCTAGATTAGCTTGCAAGGAAAGGTTCAATGATTCTGATTCAGCCAACAATTATTAAGCACTCGCTACTTGCCAATGATTAAGCCTTGTGCTGGATTCTTCACATACCTGTGAGGTGGGATTATTACATTTATTTTTAGAGGAAGAGACTGAGGGTCAGAGAGGATAAATGATTTACCCAGGACCACACAGCTAGTAGATGCAGAGTCAGGATTCCAACTCAAGACTCCTGATTTATTGGGTTTTCCCCTGTATCTCCTATACCTTCTTTCAGAGTCTCTCCTGGAGTTAAGCTGCAGGCAAGAACTATTTCCTTGTAATTGGGTCTTCCCAATGGTATTGGCCTGAGCATCTGGAAACCCCCCCTTCTCTCTGAGGGAGAACATAAGCAGCCTCTCCTAATCTGAAGGGTTTGGAGAGAACTCAGGAAAACCTGAGGGAGGTTTCCTCTCTTTAAAAGGCAATCCTGGACACAAGCTCTAACTTTTCAGTCTCAGGGCTATTAAGTAAACTGTGCAGTACCCTGCTGGGATAAGCCATGATATCTTGGTGGGTTACAAAGATGTTACAAGGACGATATCTTAGTTGGTGATGCCTATCATAGGTTTTTTCACTTTTCCCTGTAGATAATTAAAAAAAATTAAAATAACTTTCATAAATCAAAGAAAATGAAAGGACTTATAATTCCACCATCCCAATGTAGCACTTCTCTTTCTCTATAAGCCTTGGCCAGAGGCTGGACGGTGGCGATGAACTTGGGGTGAAGCATGTACGCCTGTGCTGAGAATCTGTCTCCCTAGGAGAGGATAGGGAGCATGAGGGGTGGGCAGGTAGGGCAAAGAGGGGGGCTTGGTTCCAGATGGTCTGAAGTGCACCTTGCTTACAGAGTGCGAATTGGTCCAGCCCCTTTGAGGGCAGTTGGATAATCTGAATTCAAACAAAACCACTCAGGCCTCTCACAGCCATTTCTACCTCTCTAGTTAAACAGAACATCCCTCTAAGTGCCAAAGTTTTGGGTACAGAGATGCCCTCGGGGACTCTGCTTGTGTCAGCAAATAAATTGGAAGCGATTTTCACTTACTGGGGACTGGTTTGAAAAATAATGACACTCTGTATCACCATTGATAAGAATACAGTCACCTATGCTAACCACATGCAGAGACACCCAAGATACAGTAAATAAAAAAGAGAGCTGCTTTGTGCATCTCGTTCCAGGTTCACAAAAGCACACTGAAAATAATTTCTCTTTTTATGTGCAGAAACAATTGCTTAGTTGAACATGCACCAAATTATCTATGGAGATTTGCAGGGGTGGTGGTTAATTTTCTCTATTTTTAATATTTCTCTGAATTCAAAATTTTGTGTCATGTATAGGAGTAAGAGGCTGGCTAGAGCAGGTGGTCTTCATCCAGGGAGGAGGTGGGGGGATGAGGTCAGCAGGGACACGGTGGCGCAGGCTCCAGGATGTGTGTGTTTGTCTCAACATCACTGGGTCTAGAAAGGCAGGGGATCAGGGAAGTGGCTGTGAGATGGAGAGTTGGGGCTACTTTTTTCTGCTGTCCCAGCTGACCATAGGCTGAGACTACCTGGGTGAGATGGCCGCACATCTCTGAGGTGCCTTACGGTCTACCAAGCTTAGTTCTTGTGTCCTTTGCTTCCAGGCCCCCAACAACCTATGACACAAAAATTATTTTCATCTGTATTTGGCAAATGAGAAAATTGGGGCCCAGAGTGGGTAAGTGACTTGTCAAAGTCATGCAGCTCTTGGTAGAGTCCAGCTCTGAACCTAGATCCTTGGACTTCTCTGTGGCTCTCTCTGCATAGAAAGATGCCTGGGAGAGAGAAGGGGCTGGACCCAGGCAGGAGCTGGGCGAGGCCAATGAGTCAGGAGCAACCCTCCACATCAGAGTTGCAAAGTAGTGGCCCACAGCTGTACTTTGGTCAGTGCTTTTCAAGTTTTGAGTTCAGTGTCAATCTTTAAAAATCAGATTTCATGTTAAATGAGGATTTTCACATTCTTTTGAAAAAATTGGAATCCTTATTCCTGTAAGGCTACCACCTGGCTGACAGCTGCCCCCTTCAGTCTGGGTGTGCTGGCTCCAGGACACCACAGTCCCCCCCCACTCCCGCTTGTCTCCTATGCCTGTTCAGCCTCACTGTCAAGTGATGTATAAGCCATAGAGATAATAGGTACTAAGTCGGCATGTGGTCTGTGGAACCAGAGTATCTGGTTTTGAATTTTACCTCCTGGCTATGTGACCTTGACCAAGTTAGTCAGCTGTTTGCTGCCTTAGTTTACAAACCCATGGAATGGGCACAATAATAGTACATATCTCATAGGACTGTTTTGAGGCTCAAATGAGTGAATATGTAGAAAGTGCCTGGTGTGCCAAAAGCATTATAAAAATGTTGGCTCTTATTATCAGCTTTCTCTTCATCAGTATTCTCATTTATCGACTGTCACTCTCCCCTTTTAGTAACTAATGCTTTTCCTTCCCAAATCACCAAACTCTGTTTCCATCTGATTAGACAGAAAGAAGAGTTTGCAGAGAGGGGTAGGCGTGAACTTGCCCAAGATGCTGGAACAAGCAAGACAAGCAGGAAAAAGACCCCTCTGAGAATGTGGGGTGCCTCCTCCCAGGGCTGAGTCTTTGGGGGCTGCCACTTTTGGCTGGGAACCTGCTCTGACCCGGGGAACTGCTGAGCAGGCTGTCACTCAGCAGGCCAACACCCTGGCCTGTCAGGCTCAGCCCAGCTCCTTCTGCTCAGCACCAGACACCTTCAGACTTGGAGCCAGGAGGCAACTTAAACAAAGGCGTTTATCTTGCCCGGGCTCTCCTGCTGCTCAGCTGGGCTGCCCTGCTCTGCTCTGGACAGCATAAAAAGTCAGGCTTGGATGACAGAGGCAGAATTTAGAGCCTTTTTGGATGGCAGCTGGGATCCAAGCTGTCAACCAGAGGCGGGTCAACACACCCAGGCTCGCCGAGGCTCTGCACAGAGAGGGCAGGGCTGTGATGCTGTGCAGAGCTCCCATCCAGCCGGGCTTTTTTCTATTTATAATTTCCCTTGATAATAGGGCCCATTCATTCCCTCTGCAGGCCCCTAATTGCTCTGGAGCAGAGGGATGACAGCCTAATTATTAACTTCACAAAAATTGAAGTTGGGCTGTGTCAACAAAGTCCATTCGCTGTCACCCAGATGCAACTCTTTCCCCTTCATAGTGGCAAAGGGCAGTTAGAAAAAAAAAGAAAAACCCTGGCCTGGTTCCAGCTGAAGTAGACTTTTATTTCCTGGCCTCAGATTATTTTGGGGAGATTCCACTTAGAGGAAACAGAATGCATCTTCCTTCTTTGCTGTAAGCTGTGTGCAGCTGGTCACCACTCCTTTGACAGGAGATGACATTTTGGACCCTAGAAATAAGAGATGTGAGAGTGTTCAGAGGAATCTTAGGGACCGTTTGGTTGGGATTAAAACCTGGGTCCAATGCAGGCTATCGATATGTTTTATTTGACTGGCAGAGTGTTTAACACACTTTAAAAAAAATCGAGGTAAAACTCACATTACATAAAATTAACCACTTTAGAGTGTATAATTCAGTGGTACTCAGCACGCACACGATGCTGTATGACCATCACCATCCTCACCACCACCCAGTTCTAAAACATTTTTAATCACCCCAGAAGAAAACTCTGGACCCATTAAGGATGGACTCCCATTTGCCCTCCCCCCAGACCTCGGCAGCCACCAATCTGCCTTTTTCAATTCTGGATACTTCATCTAGATGGAGTCAGAAGATCTGTGGCCTTTGTGCCTGCCTTCTTTCACTTTGCATAATATTTTTGAGGTTCATCCATGTTGTAGTGTGTATCAGAACTGTGTCCTTTTTTTTAAGGCTAAAAAATTACTTAAAAAAATTTAACTTCAGACATTTGTTAGCCTCTCCTAGCATTCCTAGAAGGGCTGAAAAACTTTTAAAAGGTTTTGAATTCATTTCTTTTTGTTTTTCATTTGTTTTCCATACCAATATTAATACCCCCAAACAAAACCGCCCCCAGTTTAGTTCTCAGCTGCTTGGGCTCATAAGCATTCTCAGCAGTGCTGACCCTAAAGCCAGATAATATGATTACATGCCAAGTTCACCTTTTCTAGGTTTCCCCAAATCCAGAAGAAGATACTAAAATTCAACAAAATGTGAGTTGAAGGTTTACTCCAATTTGTCTCAATTTTTAGGAAAATGATCTACTGTTTTTCTCTCACAGTGGACAAAAACACACTTCAGTCGTAGTATTAAAATAACATAACAATTAGTGTCATAGGCAAATCATCTAGAGTCTGACCACCCACACCTACGGGACAAATGGTCGGGCGGTAGGTAATGGGTACAGACTCCTCCAGCTCCAAGACAGGAGCTGGTCTGATACACCCGGGCCACTGGAACTCCACAGAACCCAATCAGGCCATGACAATCAGCACAGCGTCTCTGTCCACTCTCCATGAGTTCATCACCTCCTTAAATGAATTTGAATTCATTTCTAACAGTTTTATTGACATATAATTCACCCATACAATTCACCTACCGAAGGGACTGATTCAGTGATGGTCACAATGATATGCGTAATTCAGAGTTGTGCAACCAATTACCACAGTTAAAATCGTTTTGAACCTTGAAAATCAGGGCATTTTACAGAGTGCTTTGGCAAACCAGAAGGCCTGATAATTCAGGGCCCACATCACAACTCTCAATGGGACTAACATTTCTGGGTCTGTTCGGGCACCACCGCTTGTTGCTGTGCTGAACCGGCTACTCCTCTCTTGCTGACTGCCTGGCCCTGGAGAAACATGAGCCTGGATTCTAGCCCAATACTTGACTGGACAGATGAAGGAACTGAGACCAAGCTAGGCTGTGCTGATTACTTGAGGTCACATAGTGACACAGCTGCAAGCAGAATCCAGGTCCACAGATTCCCATTACCACATGACTCTTTCCACAGGTGTTTAAGCTAATTATCAGAGTTTCTATTTTAAGAGAGGTGTGACCCTATGTTATTCATTATATTTGATCAATGCACATTTGGGGGACATCTCCAGTTTCCTCTGGGGAACGCCCCAAATAATTGTGTGGCTTGGGTAGGGCAGGTCCTGCTCCTCCTTCCCAGGCCTTGCACTTGGGTTATATTGCCTTAGTATTTGGGATTAGGGTTTAGAATTTGGTTGGAATTATTGGGAGAGAGAAGCTCTGTTCTGGCTAAGTGCCCTGAGCAGGTGAGATGTGAGCTGTGGCCTGCTAGAGGGCCGTCTTCCCATTGTGTAGGGACAGCTTGTCCGATAGTAGGGCTAGTACAGGGAAAAGAACTGAGAGGTGGAGAAAGATTTCCTTTTTTTTCTTTAAATTTCAGACTATTGCAGGGGTACACACGTTTTGCTTACCTAATTTGCTTTTGTACATTTTAAGTCAAAGTTGTAAGTAGGCCCTTCACCCAGACAGTGTGCGTCGTACCGGTTAGCTGTGAATTTACTCAGCCCCTCCTCCTCACTGCCACTGACCTGATTTTCGTTGAGGTTTACTTCCCTATGTGCACATAAGAGTTGATCCATCAGTGCTAATACACTACTGAATACCCGTGATGTTTATTTTCCTATTCTTGCGATGCTTCACTTAGAAGAATGGTTTCTATCTTCCAAGTACTGATCAGGCCTCACCCTTCTTAGACTGGACCAGAATGCACCTGTTCAGGGTGGTATGGCTGTAGACAGAGAAAGCAGATTTCTTTTTTTTTTTTTTTTATTGTTTGGGATTCATTCAGGGTACAAAAATTAGGTAACAATGATTGCATTTGTTAGGAAAAGTCCTTCTTATAATTGTGTCCTGCCCCCAAGAGGTGTGCCATACACTGTGACCCCCCCATGCCCCTCCCTCCTCCCCCTCCCTTCTCCCTCATTGGCCTCCCCCCACCTTGTATTAGCTCATCTACTGCCTTCCTATTAGAATTGAGTACAGTGGATTCTTGCTTCTCCATTCCTGTGATGCTTTACTGAGAAGAATGTGTTCCAACTCAATCCAGGTTAAGAGAAAGCAGATTTCTCATATTAACGCCCGTTACAATTGTGCCTGAAACCCTAATATTTTTAGTTTTCACTTTAATAACTCAGTATATTCTATCCCCTTCTTTTTACTTAGACTGGATTGAGTTGGGTTTCTGTCACTTGCATTAGATTACTGAACCCTAAATATATACACCACCATTCACTCAAAGAATATTTATTAAGTACTCCTACCAATGCTTCCATACACACGATCTCCTTTAATTCTAACAGTAAAACTATGAGATGGGCAGATATAATTATTTCTAGTTTATGAAGAACAGGGTGAGAATTGGTTAGGAGCAGACTTACCCAGGGATACCCAGCCTGTGAGTGGATGACCTGAACTTTCAACCTGAAGTTCAAGGGTAGTTCAGACACCACAGCTCCTCAGGGCATCATGGGAAACACTTTTAATTTTCTAAAGAGGGTAAACATGTTTCTTCTCTATCATCAGAGTATTCCAGGATAATTTGAATTAAAGCTGGAATAGGTAGAAAGCTGTATTAAAAATCCCACCGTTCACAAATAACTCTAGTTCATTTTCACATGCTTCTAGATGGTTTTTAGTGCAATTTTGTAATGTGTGAAAGTTTATGTTATAAGGGTAAGAGATCATCCCTTATGGCTTGATTCCATATTATGCATCTGTCATTTAGAATGACATCAGAAAGATGACTGTTCTCAATGTGTTTTCCCGAGTTAGAGGGAAGAGTCAACATAGTGAGGCTTTGGAGTAAGCCTAGAGCTGACTCCCCACTGCTGCTGGGGTGGCCCCTTCCCCAACTGGGTATGGCAGATAAGCCAGGCCCCCTCCCTCACCCCAAGGGCATCCCCTGGGAGGGCCTGGTTAGTATCCCCAGGTTATGAAGGGAATCTTTTCGTGTCTGTTTTCTATGCCTGAAGGGCGGGCTGTGGTGGAGTTAGTGGCAGTGTTGAGTCCCGTGGAGAGGTAGAGTGGATTGTGCCAGAAGCGCTGATTTTGCGATAGGTGTGACATTGTTTTCAGGCCTGTTGGGCGGTCAGGCTTCTCCCTTTGCCCATTTGATCAAAACCGCGCTATGCGCTCCAGGGCCGCCAGGTGGCGCTATGGAATAGGAAACGAATTCGCAGCTCAGGGCGTGAAAGGGAAATCAAGGTTGAGCCGAGCAGGAGCTGAAAACGCACAGCCACTGAGGGTGTGTGCACCATCCACGGCAAGGAGGGAGGACGACAGTCCGGGCAGAGGTAGAAACACACTGGGGAAGAAAGATACAACAGTAATGAGTCAATTAATACCTTGTCATTGAAAATCTAAGGTGATGGAGGCAGAATTCCTGTGGGTTCTAGGGTCAAACAAACCTGGTTTGGATCTAGGTTCAGGCACTTATTAGTGATGTGATTATGGCAAGTGTCCTTGTTGTTGGGCCTCAATTCTTTTGTCTGTAGAATGGACCATTCCCCTGGGCTGCAGAGCAGATGAGAAAAGGAGAAAGGGGGTCCTTGTCTGAGGGGCTCTCGTTTGAATGGGTCACACAGCTGTTAGGCAGGTAAAATCAGCTCAAGATTCCACATAGTGCTGCAGTTTTCCACGTGCTCATGAGGACCATCTTTGTACAATGCTACTCCCCAGTGCCTTGCACATAGGAAGTGCCCAATACTCTATTGCAGCGATTCTCAACCTGTGGCATTCAGAAGGTTGAGAGCCAATGCATTGGATCCGTAGATCAGTTGAGTGAATGTGTGCTATAGAACGTGGTCAAGGATTTCAAGTTGTGAGCTAGACAGTAAATTCTACCGGACGTGAGATAAGGGGGCCAGAAAGGCTTCCTGAAGCAGGTGGGGCTTAGTTGGGCTTTAGAAAACAGGTGAGATTCAAACAAGGAGCCTGGGAGATGATAGGCCGAGAGTCAGTGCTAACTGGAGGGACGGCACCACATGGGAAGCCCTGAGAGCCCAGCCAATGCACTTGGACTGGCCTCAGCAGGTGTGGGCCACTGGCCAGTCAAGTCCAAGATGTCTGTCCCTGAGTTAGCCAACAAATCAAGCCTGTCATGGTTCCAGATGCCTCTGCCTTGGCCAGATCTGAAGTCACAAGGGCTAGAGGACCTCACTGTCTGTATAGTACTTGTCGGGTACCAAGGATGTCAACGTGGGCACTGCATTCTGGAGGCCCCCAGGATGTCTTGAGGTTCACGGTCTCCTGGCTGTCTGAGTCTCATTTGCAAGGACACAGGAGGAGAGGTTAGGATTAGGAGTGGTCTGAAATACTGGAGGGGCTATTCTAGACTGACACATTCTTTGACCTCCTTCTCTGTCAGACAGCCCTCTGTGAAGTGGGAGTGACTCCTGCTGCCAGCCTCCTTGTGGGTGGTGGGGTGAGCAGCCCTAAAATTGAGTCATGGGCACTATACTGGGCCAGTGCCTGAGCTGCACGAACCACAGAGCTCTGGGAATAGGAATGAGCTGGGGGAATGTGTACTTGTTCCTGGGCAGCTCCCTGGTCCCAGCCATGGAGATGCTAATTTAGGGGTTTGTTATAAGGTCCTTATACAAAGATCTCAGTGCTTCTATTGTGAGTGGCCACTGGACTGTGCTTGGAATAAGACACTGGACTTTGTCTCTGTGTTTGGTAAAGGTAACCCACCCGCTTCCTGGCTTGGCATGGGTCATCCTGAGAAGGGGAACTGACATTTCTTGGGCATCTGCTTTGGGCCAAGAGCATACACATTATCTCATTTAATCCTGTTCAAGTCCTGTGAATTAGGTATTATTCTCCCATTTTATAGAAGAAATGGAGCTCAGAGAGGTTAAGTGTCTTGCCTAAAGTCATGGAACTAGTAAGGGGCAGAGGCAGAATTCTAACCCAGGCCTGTCTTAGAGCTGGGCCTTCCTCATTTAATTAGATGCCAACATTTGCATGCCTGTCTGTTTTCCCAGCTGCTGCCAATTAGCTTTCTCCATTCCTTGTCTGGAGTTTTCCCATCCACCTCCGTACTGCTGATCCATGGAGGGCAGATGTTTGGGCAGTCTTGCAAAGAAGGTACCCAGGAGACAAGAAAGCAGAACGGTAAAAGAAGCAATAAAATGGAATTTTAGGCTGTGAGTTACTTGTCTTAAATTTGTGGATTTTGAAATGTTTTGCTGAAGACCTCTTTTATCCCCTAAGCTCATGGTCATGATGATATTAATAGTTAACAGCATTGGTAAAACAGCTACCATCACTGGGTGATTTTTGTGTGCTGCTGCTGAGCTCATTTAATCCTCTCAATAACCCTATGACATAGAAATTACTGTTATTCCATTTCACAGATGGCAAAACTGAGGCCCAGAAAAGGGTGACTTGCCTGTGGTTACAGAGCTAAGTCACATATGGCCCCCAAACCCATGTGCCGGCCTACTGCATTCCTGCCCCTCAGTGAGCTGCACGGCCACTCTGATGAGGGGTTCAGATGCAGGAAAGGTTGTCAGGTCAAAGTTTTGCTGCTGCGGTGGACCCTTTGGGGGTGAAGAGCTAGAGGTCTTTCAAATGTTGCCTTTGGGCCCCAAGGCAGGTGCTCTTGCTGTGAGGGGTCCAGAGTGGTGGATGGAGCCAGGGCAGCTTCACCAAGCTTCCCAAGGCTCATGGCCCCTACAGTTCTTCCTGCTGCGTCCTTCCTGAGTCTGGCCTGAAATGAGCTGGTAAAAGCTCTGTCCAGGCTGCAAACTTGTTCGGAATTGCGGTGCCCCTTGTCACCTCTGTGCTGCCTGCCCCCATCCCATAGTCAGTGCTGGTGAGTGTGCACCGAGGACATGACCAAATGGACAGTGTCCCCTGGTGGTGTGTGTGAGGGCGAGACAGGTGGGTCCTCTCCAGCGCTGCCTGCACTCTTTCCTGCCTCTAGTCTGCCCCCTAGGCGGCACTCTGGCCCAAGAGGTGGGAAGGGGACTGTTTCCATCGCAGTAACTGCATAAGCTTTCCATCCGGGGCCTCCCTCGGGCCAGCTGGGGTTGGGGGACACAGAGGCCAGCTCTCGCCTGTCTCTGCTTTCTTACATATTAGGTTCAGTGGTGAACCATCCCCTCCTTGGGCTGCACTGGTACCCCAGCTGTGGGCATTGCCTCCCTGCTCTCCCCTCACTGGAGAATGACCTTTGGACACAAGGAGCACATCACCTGAGGTGACTCCCTGTGGGTGGCCTGTGGCTGCTGACTTCCAGTGACCTTGGGACAACTCAGAAGGACCATTACCTAGCACAGCGCTGTGAGCTGGCTTCTCTCTCTCCACTCCTGCCTGGTCATTGCACACAGGTGTCTCTCTGGAGCGCTCTCCCCAGCGATCCTTGCAGTCGTCTGTCTCAGTGTCTGTTTCCAGGGAAGTTAACCTCAGACTGCTTCCTTCTCAGGCTGGCCTCTGCTGCCACTCTAGCTGCCTGGCCTGGGGTGCAGGCCCATTTCCAACTGGGCCCCCCATCTGAATCACTTGTAATGAGGGAGTTTTCCCCCAAACCACAAGGCATTTACCAGAAGTGGCAGGAACAGGAGTCCATTGAAGAGTTCTGAGCCTCTGGCCTTCCCTCCTGACTTCTATACAGCCCCCTCTTTCCAGAAATCCAGGACCCTTTGATCTTGAGTATGACAAAATCTCCTTTTAGGAAAGGATCTGGAATGAGTCATTTACACTTTAGCAAGAGTTACATTAATGTGTCTAATACTTTTTCAGTGTATTCTTAGAGGGAAGAGCAGGAAAGAGGGTGGGTGTGCCATGAAGACAGCTTTGATACAAGTTAGAATGTTCCTCCTGAGAGTCAGTGCTGTCTGAAGAGGGTATAGGCTGCCCAGATGGGTGATGAGCTCTTTGTCACTGGGGGTGTTGTGGAGGGGATTGAAGTATTAGTAGGAGAGAGGGAGTTGAGGCTTAGTCCTGCAGAGGAGCCCAGGGGACAGCAAAGAACACACCTTAGAATAGCCCCATGCAGTGAGGAAGCCCAGGTGTGTCTGTCTCTGGCTAAGCACTGCTCCTGGGGCCATCAGTTCCCCGATCCCTTCAGGTGGAGAGGTGCAGGTGCCAGTCCTGGTATGAAAGGCCCTGGGGAAAGGGTGGGCACAACCTCATCGGCTACACACAAGTTTGGGGTACATGGAGAGGTGGAGGGCTGGCTTGTGATGGTGCTAATAATAATACTATCAAAAACCAACACGTAAATTGCCTTTTAGAATTTACAAAGCACTTTCACATACATTGTTTTTGTTCCGTTTGGAAACCCTGAGAAAGGTACTTGCTTTGGTTTTCCAAACAGGGAAATGAGACTTGCTTAAGGTCCCTCAACCCAGGAGTGACAGCGATCCAGAGCCACTCTCTCTCACCTCCTCTCCTGGAAGCCCATGGTGGGGCCTCCCCTCTCTTACTGCACTTAGGAAGGCCCGGAGAGGCATTCTCAGGGAGAAGAGTCTCTTGAAAAAGCGGAGACAAAGACAAGGACTGGAGAGGGGTTTCAGGCTGTCCCCTCGGAATTGGTGGCCCGCTCTTTCTTCCTGTGGCTGCTTCTTACTGGTTTCCCACCTGGCAACTGGGCCTCCATTGCTGGTGTGGTCATGTGGCCCTTTCCAGGAACAGTGGGTGGGGTCGTCCTGATGTTCTGCTGAATTCACAGAGTTTCGCCAATCCCTCAGAGCTCTGGGATGGCCCTGACTTGGCACCCGCACTCTGCTGAGGCTGTGTTTCCCCCATCCTTGGTGAGCTGTTGGATTCAACAAGTCATTTCTCTGCCCCTTCCCTTGGCTGTGCTCCCCCTTTCCTGGTCTCACCCTCCTCACTTGGCAGTCCCAAGTCCGCTCCTGCCTCACGCTTCCAAACTGCAGCTGCATTCTTGGAGGCTTTGAGTTTGGCGATCAGGGCACACTAGCTCAGATGGATAGACACTCCTGCTCTGTCCCCAGCTCCTTGAAACCCCATCCAGCCTCAGCTCCTCTGCTGTGCTGCATGCCTAATCCCTATCTCCCAGCTGTCTGCTGCAAGGTGGAGCACGCAGGAATGCATGGCAGGGTGGGCAAAACCAGACCCACAGCCTGCCCCCCAAACTCTTTAGCTTTGGTGCTTCCTGGGATACTGGGGGATGCTGAAGGGTGAGCTGCTGGCAGTCTTAAAGTGGAAACAGGACAAAGGGAAGCCAAAGTGAGAAACAAATGGAATAGAGAAAAGAGGCTATTAAGAAGACTCTACTCGTTGAGTGCTCTATGCTAGGTACTTTACATAAATTATCTTGCTTAATGTCTATAGCAGCCATCTGCAGTAGGTTGTTACCCCATTTATATATGGGGGAACAGAGGTTCAGAGAGGGCTAATGGCTTGCCCAGGGCCCCACAGCTGGTCATGGCAGAGCTGGGCAACCCTGGGCTCCCTCTTTGTCCTGATGACTCCCTTTTATTTCCAGCCCAGGCCTCTGGAAGTTTCAGGCCCTTGCATCAGATGCCCTACATGGGTTTGCCAATCAGTGTATTCCTTTTCCTTGACCATGGTGATGGTGTCACAAATGAAGCCAATGAGAACCCTTAGGAGAAGAAGCCCTTTTCTCTTTGTGATTGGCAGTAGGAATGAGGCTGTGAGTCTGTAGCCTCCGGGGAACAGCGCGTGGCATCCTACAATAAGGCCAGCACAGAGGAAAGCAGAGCTGGTACGTGGTGAAGGGGCAGCTGAGTCTTCATAGTGCTGTCTGAGCCTGGATCCAACTATGCCTGAAGCTGGACCCTCTGACCTTTCTAGTTGAGTGAGCCAATAAATTCTCCTTGTTGGCTTAGGCCAGTTTGAACTGGGTGGCCGCTGCTGGCACCACAAATCATCTAATACAATTACCAGGACTTGCTCTATTCCTGTTTAAGTGATTTGGATAGACTTGTCTTTTTGAAGTGTCTTCTACATACAGGCCTTATAGTCAATCATGCTTCCTAGTGGGCTCTGTCTCTCATACCATGTTTAGTTGTATTCACCCCTGCCTCATGCATAGAAGGTATTTTGACTAGTTTGAAAATTTTTCTACTATGTGTGTGTGTTTTTTTTAAGTACAGGTCTCCCTCTGTCACCCAGGCTAGAGTACAGTGGTGTGATCATAGCTCACTGCAGCCTCCAACTCGTAGGTTGAAGTGACCCTCCCACCTCAGCCTCCTGAGTATCTGGGAGTAGGCACATGTCACCACGCCTGGCTAATTTTTAAGAATTTTTGTCAAATAAAGCAGGAGTTTGTTAATCTGCTAGATTGCAGGAGTCATGGTACTGGTTTAATGTCTTTGTATTATTTTTACTTGTACTTATTTGAACAGTGATAATGAAGAAGTGGTTCATTACTTTTAAACTAATTGTCTTTAAATAAGGTAGAGTGAAAAAGCCACTCTTTTCTCACTTTTCTTTTTACTTTTCTCATTTTTATTTATTTATTTATTTTTTGAGACAGAGTCTCACTCTGTTGCCCTGGGTTGAGTGCT
>NW_003852398.1:3836318-3855893 GCF_000181295.1 Otolemur garnettii | reverse complement strand
GCCGTCATTGTTGTTTGGCGGGTCCGGGCTGGGGATTCGAACCCGCCACCTTAGGTGTACGTGGCTGGCGCCCTAGCCCGTTGAGCTATAGGCGCCGAGCCTAAAATAAAATTTCAAATTAGAGCGTCAGTTTAAAAAATAATTTTTCTTTTTCTGAGACAGGCAAGAGTGCTATGGCATCGGCCTTCCTCACAGCAATCTCAGACTCATGGGTTCAAGCAATCCTTCTGCCTCAGTCTCCCAAGTAGCAGGGTTTGAATGGTGCCCGCCACAATCCCAGCTGATTTTTCTATTTTTAATAGAAATGGGTCTCACTCTTGCTTAGGCTGGTCTCGGTCTCCTGAGCTCTAGAGCTTAATGGATTCTCTTGACTTAGCCTCCCAGAGTGCTAGGATTATAGTTGTAAGCCACTGCACCCAGTCCCCAAACAATCTTTTTGCTATGTTGCCCAAGCTGGTGTTGAACTCTTGGCCTCAAGTAATAGTCCCTCTTCTTCCTCCCAAAGCACTGGGATTACGGGTGTGAGCCACTGGGTCTGATGTTTTGCCTTTATAAATGCACGTAATGTTTGGAGTGGCTGGTTGTGAGTCTTCAGAGCCCCCCCTCTTCTTTGGTGCTCCCAGGTATAATGTAAGAGGCTGGGCCTTGGTTCCTGTCCTGCCCCTGCCCTTTGCCCAACTTCTGGTCACCTCTGAGATGCTTAGCATCTGAGCCTGCAGCCTACAGTCAATGGCTCGGCCCACCAGCTTTCTGCTCTATAAAAAGGCCAATTTAGACAGACAACCAAAGCTGCAGACTTAGCTAGACCTCAGTTCTGTTTCCTAAGGTAGGTTTGAGGCAGTCTAGAAAGTTCTTCATAAAGGGACCAGCTTGATTTTGGAATGTCACTGGACCTAGCAGAACTGGGATTGAGAAGTTTGCACTGCATCAAAGACTTGATCACTTTGCTAAACTTGCCTACTCTTATCCCCATTTTGCCAACAGGAATACCCGAGGCAGAAAACCCCAAAAATGACCTGCCCCCAAACCATTAGCCAAGAGTCTGACCTTTTGGCTCTGAATCCTCGGCCGAGCACTTCTGCAGCACGTAATTCCTCCTGCTGCTTTATTTGGTCTCTTTCCTTCTCAGTGAGGGGGAAACACAGCTGTTGGGGCTTTGGGGGAGGATGTCATGCTTGTTAGGACCCCCGCCCCCAGGCAATAGCTCAATGGGATGAACTCCTGACCCTCGGGCCTGCTGCAGGAAGTGTGACGCACTGACTCCGGCTGGATTCTGAGGTCTGTGGGAGAGGCAGACAGGCCGGATTGAAGTCCTGAGCCCAGGAGGTTAAAAATATGTAGGGGAATGGCGACTTGAGCTACGGATGGCCTCGCTCCACTTCTGTTCCCGGAGGAATGGGCTCTGCTGGAATGACGTGTGAGCATCTGTGCACCGGCTGTTGGGATGGTCTGGGTGGGATTTGGTGGCCCTCAGAGGCTGCAGGTGTGGACACTTGGCCTCCAGGTTACCCTTGCATACCTGTAGGCCCCCCTATAGCTTCCCTGCAGGGCCAGGAGATTGTCACAGCTGGGAGTCTTGGCTAGAGCAGATGGTCAGAGGGGGTCACCAGAATCCTTCCTCCTCTGAGAGCCCCAAAGTCTCTTGATGAGCCCTGTGGGAAGGCAGGAGCTTGGTACCTTTGTACATGTGCTGTGGATGGAAAGGGGTTGTTAGACAGCATAGCAGTCCCCAGATCCAGAAACTATTGGTTTGAAGAGCATCCACCGTGGCTCCAGCCTATGCCAAGTGCTGCGCCGTCCTGCTGACTGTTCCTGCCCACTGCCCAACTCCCCTTTTCTTTTGGGCAACTGAATCTCTCTTTTCTTTTGGGGAAATCTCTGTTTTGTGGTTAGAGTGAGGCTGGCCTCCACTTTCTGGCTCTAGGGCTAGCCTGTGACTCAGACTGACCAATTAGAGCACCGTAGCCCACTGACTGCAGGGGTGAGCTCATGTCCTAAGCTATACCAGCGAGGCGTGTATTAGTCAGGACAGGCTAGGTTAAGTTGCAGTAACAAATCAACTGCCTAGTATCTCTTTATAACAAAAATGGTTTTTGTTAAAATGTCCCCTTAAATACTAGAAAAGGGAAGCTCTTTTTTCCTGCCAGGGTTGCAAAGCTAGGGGATCCAAGTCTGGAGAGCCACTCTGCAGGGAGTCTGCCTGGGAATGAAGCTGTCACAGAGGAAGGCGGAGTGGTGCGAGGTGGATTCCCGATGATGTAGCGTTTGAGCACCTGGATCCACCCAGGCCTACTTCCCATTCCCTGAGCCAATATAGTGTTCCCTATTTTTTCCTTTATTTATTCTTCCCTTCTTTTTTTTTCCTCCTTTCCCCCCTCTTTCTTTCCTTTCTTCCTTTTTTTCTTTGACTGGGCTCTGGGCTCTGGCTGGTCTTCGTGCATTCATTGCATCCAGACAGGCAGGGCTAGGACAGGTCCTAGGGACAGTATGCTACCTCTGCCCTCTGCCAAATTGCCTCCTTTGCCCTAAGAACCTCGGTATCTATCCAACATCTCCACCCATGTCCTGAGACATGGGATACAGGGAAAGGAAACAACTAACCTAAGGTCGCTCAGAGGGTCTGCAACTTTATTCTGAAATGTGGTCCTCAGATGGGACTTGGGGGACAAATACTGTTGGAGTAGCACTGAACGACTTTCCCTTCCGGTTTTGAAGGAATAGGAAAGGAAAAGCTTGGAATTCTATATGCCCAGGCTCGTGGCCTTGTCTTGACAAAAGCCCTTTGAGGACCGAAATAACTCTGCAGCTCCCAGCGAGTACCAGCAGCACTTTCTCTTTGTCTGGAAACTGCTGTGCTGGTGTTTGCAGAAGGGGTTCCTCCCTGCTAACTGCGTGCTCTGTCAGCCCTGCAGAAGGCAGACTTCCTAGGAAACAGGGCTCTTGTCCCGCTGGGCCTCCCTGCGGTTTATCTTGTCTTCAAATGAGTCATTGCTTCTCCTGACTTACTGATAGGCCTGATTTGGTCCTGCAGAGAATCCAAAAGCTGCAGGTGGCCACCCAGACCCTTTGGAGGAGAGAAGGCTGGACTGCTCTCTGGATTCCTGAGTCAAGGGCAAGCTCCTCCAGTTACGGTCTGGGGGAAGTAACTTGGCCTCTGAGAGCCTGTTTCCTGATCTGTAAGGCAGGAATAACCATTTCCACCTGACTGGGCGCATTGTGAGGCTACATTTTTTTTTTTTTTTTCATACATGGGTCTAAATGTTGAAAGCTAGGAAAGATTTGGGCATGTGGGGCTGTGTGTAAGGCTGTTGTTTGGAGTGATTTGGCCCCGTGGTGAGGTGTGTGCCTTAATACCTTTATTCCGTGATGTGGGCTGCTCAGTCTTCCTGCTGGGGCCCCTCTCCTGATGCCTGGGCTTGGGGGAAGGCCCATACCTTTAACTATCTATAGATAGTTCCAAACTTTAAATACAAATCGTAGAGATGACCCTCTTCCACAGCTGACTCACGGATGTCCAGAAAAGAGATGTTATTTTCCATCTTCCCTTGTGCCTGGCAATGATCATGGGAATTGATTCTGGTGAGTGAGATTTAGGCAGTACCATGTTTCCCTGAAAATAAGACCTACCCCCAAAATAAGCCCTAGCAGGATTTCTATGCGTTTGTTAAATATAAGCCCTATCCTGATAATAAGACCTAGTGAGTAATAAAATGTCTATTTTATTTTGATCTGTTGACTTCTTCCTACAAAACATTAGGATTTAGCTCTCTTTGCTCATCCCAGCCCTTTGCTACACACAAATATCGCCCTTCTGCTCATCCCACCAACACTGATGTCTGGTTGAATGCATATGTAGTACATGCATTTCAGTGCTGAGCGGTAAGGAAGACTGGAATACCTTTTATCTGCCACAGCTCCTTTCTCCCGGCAGTTCACACTTGCGCGGGTGCGCGTGTGGTAACCGTGGTTGCAGGCATCCTTTTGCGCACGTGCGAACAGCTAGGGGAAAGGAGTTCACGCATCACTAGCGCCAGCCCCACCAGCAAGGTCGGCTCCCCCTGTCAGGTTCCAGAAGAAGATGACTTAACTGTATTTGAATAAATGTAGATTGTTGTCTTATACTTAATAAAAATAAGACATCCCTGAAAATAAGCCCTAGTGTGTCTTCTTGAGAAAAAATAAATATAAGACAGTGTCTTATTTTGGAGGAAACACGGTAATAGCTTTGGGGGAAACATCATAAAAAGATAGCTAGTAGGCACCCTTTTTCATCTTCGTCCGTACTTTCATCTTTTATTCTCTGGCTAGAATGTGGTTTTGATGGCTGGAGCTGGGGCAGCCCTATCGATCCATAAGGTGATCTTGGAAATAGAGGCCAGGCATGGTGTAGCAGCGAGAAAAAGGAGCCTGAGTCTTTGTGCGGCAGCTCTGAGTTGCCTACCTCTAGACCAGTGGTTCTCAACCTTCCTAATGCTGCGATGTATTTTCATTGTTACAAAGGGGTCATGACACACAGGTTGAGAACTGCTGCTCTATACTTTTACTTGAGACAGAAACACATTCCTGTTTTAATTAAGTGATGTTTAGAGTTTGAGTTTCTTTTTGCTAAAACTAGTTCAAGCAGATCCAAATTACAAGTAGACTTACCTTGCCCTGTGCTGTCTCATCACTAAATCTACCATTTTCAGAGATAACCACTTGCTGCCTGTTAGCTGTTTCTTCTAGTATTTAGAAGTCCAGATGTCCAAACAACATATGTAGCTCTGCTGTTATGTCTTATGTCTATTTTATTTTTGATCTGTTGACTTTTTCCTACAAAACATTAGGATTTAGCTCTCTTTGCTCATCCTAGCCCTTTGCTACACACAAATATTGTCCTCCTGCTCACCCCACCGACACTGAGGTCTGGTTGAATGCATATATAGGATATTTATCCTTTATTACAACTGTGTAAGTATTGTTCACATCCAAGCCAAATCTCTACTGCAGGGAGTATTTTAAGTTGACATTTGCTTTTTGAATGTAATTCCTTTTTTTTATGGAATTAATAATGCATCTTTTGGGGGTTTGTCTGGTTTTCTTTTCTTTTATTAATTTATGGAAGAACAAATTACATATAGTGAAATGTACAAAACTTAAGTGCACAGCTTAATGACTTTTACCCATGATATACCTATGACTCCACTGCCAAGGCCAAATACAGAATGTTTCTGTTATCCCAGAAGGTTCTCTAGTATCAGTGCTCAGTTAATGCCTTCCTGTCCTTGGCGCCCCAGAGATAACCACTATTTATGCTTCTGTTCTGGTAGATTAGTTTTCCTGTGTTTGAACCTTATATGAATAGGCTCCTGCCACATGTTCTTTTCTGTCTGACGTTTTACGCTAATGATGCTTTGAGATTCACCCATGTTGTTGTGTGAATCAGTTGCTCAATCCTCTTCATTGCTGAGAACGTGATCCTCTTCGTCCCTTGGATGGAAATACCACACCCTGTTCATCCATTTCCTATTTGATGGACATTTCAGCTGGTTCCCGTTTAGGGCTATTATGTATAAAGCTACTCTGAATAGTCTTGTACCAGTATCTTTGTAAATTCTTTGAACCCATTTCTCTGGATGTAGTTCTAGGAGTGGGATTGCGGGGCCATCAAATGGGAGTATGTTTATTTATAAGAAACTGCCAAAGAGTTTTCCAAAGTGGTTGTACCATTTCTGCCCCCCCCCCCCAAGGCAGCTCTCTTGTTCTAGTCCCTTCACTGACTCACTCACACTTGGGATCGTCTGCCTTTCTCCATTTGATCTCTTCTGCTGGGTATGTAGTGATTTTCACAGGTCTTTGCATTTTCCTGGTGGCTAATGATATCAAGGACCTCTTTATGTGCTTACCGGCTGTTTGGATATCTTCTTTTGGGAAATGCCCACTCAAGTCTTTGGCTTTAGCTTTCTATAACTAATTTATTCGTAACTGACTTATCCCCAAACCGTCTGACAAGACCATGAAATGATCACATGCGGGGCCCTCTGTCGCCGGTTCTGATGGGGTTGGCTGCCGTCCCAAACACTGCCTGCCTGCCCCTCTTGGTCTCTCCTGGTCTAGATCTGCTTCCTAGATCTGATTTTATCTTTGTCAGTTTGCTCCCTCACTTTCGTGGGGCATGGCTCCAGGAGCTTCCTGCAAAAGGATATTTGAGAAGGAAATTTTTTGAGACTTTGAGTGTTTGAAATCTATCTTGATGATACCCCACTTAACTAGTGATCTGCCTGGGTTTAGACTTACTTTCCCTCAGAAAACCTGAGCATTGCTCCTTTGTCTTCTTGGCTTCCAAAGTTGCTCTTGGGAAGTCTGATGCCATACTTATTCTTGATCTTTTTTTTTTTTTTTTTTTGAGACAGAGTCTTACTATGTTGTCCTTGGTATAGTACTGTAGCATCACAGCTCACAGCAACCTCCAACCTTTGTGCTTAAGCAATTCTTTTGCCTCAGCCTCCCAAGTAGCTGGGACTACAGGCACCTGCCACTACACCTGTAATATTTTATTTTTGGTTGTAGTTGTCATTGTTGTTTGGCATGCCCAGACTGGGTTTGAACCTGTCAGCTCTGGTATATGTGGCTGGTGCTCTAACCGTTGAGCTACAGGCACTGAGCTTTGATCTTTTTTATATGACTTTGTTTACCCTCATTGAAAGCTTTTGTTTCCTCTTCCCTTTTATCTGCAAGAGTTTCAAAATTTCACAAGAATGTGTCTTGCTGGGGGAATTTTTCATTGACTGCCTTGGGTCCTTTTTAGGCTCTTTTAATCTGGAACCTCTTATTTTTCATTTCTGTACTGTTTCTTAGATAATTTTTTCCCTACTATTTTCTCTGTTCCTTCATTTTGGAACTCTTGCTACTTGGATGTTAAGTTTCCTAGATCAATGCTCTGTCTCAGTTTTTCCTTCCTTAGTCTATCTCTTTTTGATAGATTTCTCTCAAATCTATCATCCATTCATTTTTTTCTCTTATTTTAATTAATTAATTTATTTATTTATTTTTGAGACAGAGTCTCACCATGTCACCCTGGACACAGTGCCATGGCATTACAGCTTACAGCAAACTTCAACTCTTGGGCTTACGTGA
Source organism: Otolemur garnettii (assembly GCF_000181295.1). Classification (NCBI taxonomy): domain Eukaryota; kingdom Metazoa; phylum Chordata; class Mammalia; order Primates; family Galagidae; genus Otolemur; species Otolemur garnettii. The sequence continues at coordinate 3,848,777 of NW_003852398.1, read as the reverse complement.
TTCTCTTGCCTCAGTCTCTGAAGTAGCTGGGGCTACAGGCTATATTTTTGTTGTAATTCTCATTATTGTTTGGCAGGCCAGGGCTGGGTTTGAACCTGCCAGCTCTTATTTGGTTTTCTAAATTTATATTATCTTATTTATATTATCCTAAGACATGGAATGACCACTAATGGCTTGGATGCATTCATGGATGTAAATGGGAGGCCTACAGGAGGCAGGCTGGACAAGTATCAGAGTGAGATGGGTAGGGAGTAAGACAATAGGGAGTGGTGGGGACTGTGGCAAACTGAAATGTGGGCTCAGTGTTGGTTGGTGTTTTAATTCTTGAAGAGAAGCTAGAGATCTGATTTTTGTGGCTTGTATAATACATGTTGGCAACTAATTTGGCACTTACAAAAATCAACATGTGAATCAAAGAAAACATACAATGGCACTATTTGGCCAATGATCCACCATTGTGTAACCTTCTCCTATGGGTCCTAGACTTGCAAGTCACCATGCCTTTGTTTTCTTATTTGTTCCTCACAACAACCCTGTGAAGCCTCTGGCCAAAGGGCTGGTCCTGGGTAGACCCAGTCTCTAGAACTAAGCATTGCACTCTGTTAAAACATTTTTTTTCCAAAAAACTATTGGGTTTTAGGTTGCCATGGTTGTGTGCCGCACAGATTTCCCTGCTGTGAAGAATGAAGTTTGCTCACAGCTTCCAGCTGCCCCACCTTCAGGCCCCTCGCAGAGCCACACTATTTCCAGGCTGCTCCCTTCAGTGACCGAGTCTGCAGGGGTGCCAGGCTGGGGCTGAGCCCACAGGGCACAGGCCTCCTGTGATGGGCAGACTTTGCTGCAGGCTCCTGGCTGGGCTTTTTCACAGCAGACCTGCAGCTCCATGAGCCCCCCTTCCGAGCTGTTGTCCCTCCTCAAGTGTCAGGTTGCAAGTGGCAGAGGCTCCGGCCACCTACTCCTGTGCTGCACATGATCCTTCACAGCACTCCCCCAACAAATTTCTTGCACTTTGGGTTCTGTCTTTGCTTTCCAGAGGACCCGAACAATGCAGCTCTGGAGGCCCAGGCGTAGAAACATACGCATGGAGGCTGCTTCCATCTCTGCCTAACAGTGTCTGCCTAGGTAAGCAGTGGGTGGAAAAGGAATTTCAGGACATTCAAGGTTGGCAGGGAAGAGCTAGCTGCCCCCAGGGCCTTCTGCATAGTTACAGCCATTAGGAGGCCAGGGACCTCCCTACCAGCACCTGAAGCAGTCCCAGGAATGGCTTCCCTGTGTGGAGGTGCTGAAATGACCTGGCCACTGCAGGGCCAGAAACTCTCTGCTGGTTGTCGATTTCCAGTTAGGGTGCATTTTCCCAAGGGCTGTAGAGGGGGCAGGGCTCCCACCCTGGCCCTGCCTTAGGACACTTGGGACTCAGGGTTTCATCAACTGATCCCCTCCCTCATGTCCTCCTTTGCTTTGTGTCATTGTGCTCCCATCCATGCAGCCCCCTAGAAATGTGGGATTCCATGCCAGGGAGGAGGTGAGAGCCTTGCATGAACATACTGAATGACCCTGGAGAAGGGAGGTGCTGAGCTGTTCAGGCAGTGGTTTCTCTTCTCATATCTCTGCTCATTATCACGCTTGCTCTCCATTGAATATTTCAAAACCAAACTTTTGCAATCAGGGTCAGCTGACTTTGGCTGTTGGAAGAGGATGGAGCTGTGTTAACTTTTGGGGAGGGATCCTCCCTCTGTCTCCCTCTTCTCACTGTCCCCAGATGTTCTGTGCATTGGGCCAGAGCAATGGGACCCCTCTTCCCATCTTTGACCTACGAAGTGAATGTGAGCCCAAGGGTCACCCTTCTCCATAACTCATTTGTTGCAGAACTCAGCTGCATTTTCCAAGTTGAAAGTGCAGAGAAGCATTTGTGGCCAGGTGGCTTTTGGCCTTTCTCCTGCAGAGGTGGCCTCTGGCCCTATAGGGACCTGGGTGGGGAGGCTTCCGAGAGTGGTGGGCCTGGCAAGCCCTGAAGACTGTCTTCATTTTCATGGTGTTATTCTTGGCATTACCCTAACAAGCTCTCTAGCTTTTTGAAAATTTGCCCCACTTACTCAGAGAAGGCATTTGGACCCCGTCCTGGGGCTCCATTTCGTTCCTTTGTGCCTTTCATCGTTTTGCTTTTTAAAAATACATTTCTCTTCATTTCAGCTGAGTCATTTTCCTCCTCCTCCTCCTTCTCTTCTTGACACTCCCGGGAGCCAGAAGGAGCCCTGTCCCAAATCCTTGGCTCCTCCAGGCCAGATCTTTTCCAAATGTCAAACTCTTAGGAACCTTGGCACGGAGCAGAGTGGGCTCTGGCCCCAAATCTCCTTCCTCCCTTGTCTTTGTCAGTCTCTGCTTTCTTTTCTCATTGAAGAGGCTTATTAATTAGCTTTTTCTGTGGGGACTTCGCTTTGAGGTTTTCAGAGAGAGCCCTGGAAGGAAGGGCCCTCTGCTCTTGAGCTGGGGCCCACTGCTGCCTGACTAAGTTTGCTACTCAGCCTCGGGAGGGCTGCTGCATCACAGGGCTACTTAAAGTCCCCTCGTCTGTCCTAGGGAGGAGGCTGGGATGCACTGAAGGTCCCCACTTAGATAGCCTCAGATCCCTCTTGCAAACTTCAAGTGAATTCCCACCCTGCAGATAAGGATCGAGAGCCATCCTCTTAAAAACAGCGTACCTGCCTCACCAGGACAGAATGGACACCATGGGGCAGCTCCTCCTCCCATCTGTGCTGTTGGCTTCAGGCTGCAGCCTTCCCAAACGGCCAGGAGAAATAATCACTGATACTCACATGGCATCTCACAGTCTTCAAAGCATTTCCTATGCATTATGACTTTTCATATAGTTTAAGTAATTTGTCCTCACCTCTCCCCCACACACCATGAGGGAAGCAGGGTAGCTGTTAGTTTCCCTATTTTGTAGCTGAGGAAACAGGCTTAGAAAGCTTAACTGATTTGCCAAGTTCCCGGAGCCAGTCTTGATTTGCTTTTTTAATTATTGTTTATATTTCTGTCTTATTTCCAAAGAGATTTACATGGCACAAGAGGAGTAGGTGGCTGGATTGGTACCCCATTTATATCCGACTTCATTGTGACATCCTCTCACCGATTCTGTGATATGACGGCCCCTCTTATGAGGACACAAGGATATATTTGCTTTAGAAGTTAAAGTGAATGAAAACTTCTCTGATTTGACAGGCTGGAACCCTTTTAGACAAGAGGTTTCTTCCATTCCCTTCATTCACTCACATCATACGATGACAGAGCTGCCGGGGATAGAGATGACTGTGTGCCAAAGGGACAGAGTCCCTGCCCTCATGGAGTTTAGGTCCTGTGGCTGTTACAGTGTCAAGAGTGAAAACAAAACCCTTGCTGTGATTTGAAGAATATGGTGTGAAATTTTCCGAGACGTTTCAGAAGCAGCTGGTCACTGTGGAAGGAGGGAAACTACCCTGAGATGGCCGTGCTCCAGAGGCCCAGAGGGACGAGGTGGCACATGGGGGAGCAGAGGAGTGTGGGCAGAGTGGGGAGCGCCCTGGTGCCATCTCGAAGAGGCCATCATGAAGTGACTCCTCCAGTCCTGGTTGCCCCAGCTAACGCTGTATGGACAGCCTAACCACCCAGAGGAGCCCTTTCCAAATTTCTGACCCACAAAATTATGAGCAAAATAAAATAGTTGTTTTATGTCTACTAAGCTCTGGAGAAAAGAATTCTAGGGACTGATCTTTCTTCCTGGACAAAGCCCTCTTTGGAGCCCTTGGTTCTTTGCAGAGTATTACTCATAACTCAGCAGGTAGGCAGGTGGTCCCCATCCTCTTCAAATGCCCCTTCTTTTTACGTGGGCATCGTCCGCTCCTTAACTTTACGAGCCATACAAATTCCTCAAAACTATTGAATAGCAAATGGAAGCTGCTGATTCCCTCCGGACCTTGTGAATGCTTGCCCTGCCTCTGAGAATTCCTTCCAGGAGCTTTTCTTGATTCTCCCAAGTTTTAGCAGCTTTCCCATGCGAGGCCTGATGCTCAACAGTGGCTGGGTGGCTGCAGACCCCTAAGATGCCGTGAGATTTGGGTTTTGACAAATGGCCACACTCATCTTGGTGGACTTTTGTTTCATGAATAAGTTTAAGTTGGCTTTGTGACTTTTTTCCTGTTCTCTTTGGGAAGTGACTTTTTTGTTGCTGTTGTTCTTTATGGGAATTGATAAAACCCGAACTGCTTATGCAAGCAGCAACCAAGGACTCCTAGTCCAGGGCTTCTATTGCTCTTTTCTTCTCTTCTCCACCCACAAAAAATTATTCACATAAAAAACTGTTCTCTGGCCAGAGCTTGGCCCCTTCTCAGCAGGGGGCTTTCTTTTTTGTTGATGTTAGAACAAATTTGGATTTCTGTCTCCAGATTTTGGGGTGCATAGCTCCAGCTTCCTTTGGAAATTTTGTTTAAACACCAGCATATTTGGAAGCCCTTTTGCCCTCTTCCTCCCAAGACCTAATAATTACAGAGCTGTTGAATTGGAGCAGCAACCCTGAGGGCCAGGGGGAGGCAGCTGCATTTCTGAACTCAGTTGGGTGTATTTAACCCATGTTTTCACACCTCTAGAGCTTGCTAGCCTTGTGACTGTCACTAGGCATAATAGGATGTCTTTGAGCCTCAGTTTCTTGATCTGTAAAATGGGGTTTAGTAACAATATCTTGTAAAGCGCTAGGCAAAGCACAAGGCACATAATGGATTCCCAAGAATCTGTAACTGTCACGATGAGGATGATGACAGCAGGGAAGACTTCTGACAGGGCTGGTGATGGCAAGGAGTTTAGTGAACAAAGCTCTAACTGTGTCTTCACAAAAGCCAGGAGCTTCCAAAATTCTTTTCTCAGTGGTACCTGCCATGAAAAGAACCTTTGAAAAAATTACCCACTTGCAAAGAAGAGTGATGCAGCCCCGGGGTTCTCCTGCTTTCCCTTCTCTGAACCACAATTTGACTCTGCAGAGAGCAAAGGTGAGAACATCAATTTTCCTTTCCATTCTGAAGCAGACTCCTCGGAGGCCTGAGGCTATAAATATAAGTGTATAATTATTCTTTCTCTAGGCCTTCTGTAAGAGGGGAGTAATCCTGATTGGTTTAAATTAAAAATAAACTCCTAGAAGCAGAGATTCTAGGCCTGCAGTGAAGAAAGGCATATGGGTTTAGGAGTCCTGATCTGGGTGGGAGTTCAGCCTCCACTCACTCTCCACAAGTTTGTACCTCGGTCTCTTGGTCTGTAAAATGGGAATAATATCTACTAATTGGGGGACATGGTGAGGCTGAGATAGTGCACACAAAATGCCTATCATGATGCCTGGCACATAATAGGTATGCCAAAATGATGTAAATTGAGTAGACAAGAATCTCCAGCTCCATTTTGCTGTCCCGAGGAAGAACTGGGGAGGAGGCAGTGAACTCCACTGTGTGGGCCAGGCCACCAAGCTGAAAAGCTGGTAATGTCTGCTGCAGGCTCAGTCTGAGAAAAGGGGTGGCCAGATCACAGGAGGGACTCAAAGATTAGACCAGAGTGAGCCGTGAGGACCTCCTGATGGAGTGTGGAGTGTGGTGGTTCTAACCCTACTGTATGAAATTCATTCTCCTCTCTATCTGGGTGACTCAGGCAGGGTCTTGGGCAGAGTCTGCTGATGGAGGAGAAGGCCAGAGTGGTCTTATCTATCCAGTTGTTTTTTCTGGAGGCTGAACATCCTGCAGAAGCATAGGAGTCTCCGGATTTAAAAGCCCTCTTACTCACAGCTATGCCCCTGTGCCCTGGATGTCAAAAGCCCTCTCAGACAAAGACGCTACTCAAGTGGAAGCCATTTATTAAAAACCTTTATTAATGCTTGAAGAAAAATAATGCATTGTGACAATGCACAGGTCCTGCTGCCTAAATCCTTAACAGAAACAGATATTATGACTTAGTAAGCTCGTGTGGTGCCAATTCTGAGATCAGACAGGGCTGTTCTTCCTTAGGAAATGGCCACTGTAAGCATTGTTTGTCCATGTTGTTTTAGCCAAGCCTTTGACTGGGTTTGAGTTTGAATCTCTCCCTTTGTGTATATGTGTGTCAAAGCATGACTGCAGTTCTGAGCTGGTGTTTTCTATTTATTTAGTTTTAGGTGTCAGCATTTGACTGTACTCACTCATCTTATTTCAGAACAACGGGGCTACTTACTGATACAAAGGAGAGGTGTTCAGATCATCTTGTTAACATGCAAAGCTGAAAATAAACATCATATCTTTATTTGGAGATCCACATCCTTCCTCAAAGGAAGGCTTGTGAGTAAATCTGTATGAAGTATGAAACCCAAGCAAAGGGTCTATTTTTAATGACTGCTTTGCTTACATTTTAGATTGTGCAAATGCCTTGATTGTTGCTAATAGGAATTTGGACTTTCCTTAGTTTTGAGCAGAAGAGCCTAAGAAATAAATACTCTTGTATGGTTCCAGGAACATTAGGAACCAGAATGAAATATATCTACCTGACTTCTGAGAAAAAAACAAAAAAACAACAACAACAAGAAGAAAACAGTGGCATGAAAGATATGCAACAGAGATCAGAAAATGAGTTCCAATGAACATAGTGAGTGATTTTATGCCTTCGGGGAAAACACAAGAGATAATAAATACAGATGACAAATATTTATTAATACAATAGAACCAACAAATGGGACATCAGTAGGCGAACACAGAAAACATTTACACGGAGGAAAATACCAAAGTGATGCCTTTCACACATGCAGTCCAGGAGCTGGAGAACAAATGAACTGCTGACTCAGCCATGAGGAGAATGTTATTGCTTTAGCTTTTGAGTGATGTGAGTAAAACAGTCAAGGCGCTGCAGTGGCCCACGGCGGGAGATGGCCGGTTTACACTCGGTTCCCATGGCAGAGCCTGACATGCAGGTCCTCCTCCCCCTGAGGGCAGAGCTGGATTAAGAGCACAGACTCCTCTGCTCTCCACAGCCCCAGATCTTGCTGGGTGTGTCTCCTGCCATGTTCCCTCCACGAAAATGATTTTTTTCCCCTAACATGAAAGATTTGGGTTGGATTTGGGGCATAGAAATACTAGCTATGTTTTGGGTAAGCTATTCCCTAGAACAAATCATTTTAGAGCAGTTACATTTAGCTTCTTGGTCTCTAGCCGGTTAAATAAAATCTTACTGGAGCAGAGCCAAGTCCTTTTGAGTTTGGGGTGTCTATGGCGGCTTGTGTGCCACAATGGCAGAGTTGAGTAGTTTGGACCAAGCCCTCACGGTCTGCCAAACTGAAAAGTACTGCATTTACTGTCTGGTCCTTTACAGAACGCGTGTGCCGACCCTTGCTCCAGAAGGGCCTGGCTAAGAACAGGCATCGCTCCTCATAATACCAGCTCCTATTCGAGTACTGGCTTCCAGAAAGGATAAGCTTTTATTTGATAGCCTATTAGGAAAAAAAAAAAAAAAAAGGTCTTATCTGTGAGATGTTTTAAATAACCACAAGAAATCCACTGCAGAGATTTTCCATGGTAATCCTGTCCCTCCCTTCCTTGTATTTTCAGCTCTGTCTCTTCTGCCTTTCTTTTGTCCATTTCTGACTCCTCGTTGCTAAATTTCCAATTAGGATCTGGAAAATCCTGTCCCTTAGAGATTTGCAGCCGTCTCCTCCATTTATGCAAAAGGTCAGCATTGCTGAATGGGAATCACTAAGTAGTCTCCATTCTCTTCTCCGCGTTCCCAGGCTCTAGCTTGGAGAAGCCAGGTTTCCTAGTGGGCCTCATAGAATCACCGGTATGGTGCATTATCGATCTTGGCTGAGGGTCAAGGTATACAAAATTCTAAGGGAAATCTGTCAAATGTGCTCGTGTGTGCCTTTTCCTCTGGGAGGAAGGTTTGCCCCAGAATGGTACGGGCCCATGTCAGGAGGTCAGATGTATAGCCACATTGGTATTTGATTCATTTTTCAATAGGACTTAAAAAAAATCATACTCAAAGGATGGGCTGGGTTTTTCCCCCCCCTTTGGAGGAGTTGGTTTTAATGACCCGGTTGCTTTGTTTGAAAACCTTTTATTTAGATGACAGATATGTGGATGTAACTGGATAAATAAAAAAGTGAAATCGAGATTTGAAGCAGTGGTTAAAATATAAACTCATAGGGGCCACTTCCTTGGTCAGTGTCCCCAAGACAGAACAATGGCTCAGAAGTTACATAGAGAACTACACTCTTCCCTCCACCCCCTCCTCCCCCAAGCAGCTCTGAACCGAAAGGTCTCATGCAAGAAACTGAATTTCGGTTTGGCACCAAGCAGCCCTCGACCCCCGTCTCTTCTCCACCTTCCTCCTGCATTCCCAGCAATATTTTTATATTCACTCCTGCCCCGGAGCCCAGACGCCCCAATCCCCACAGAGACAGCGCCAGAAGCTCCAGGGTGGGGCCCAGCACCCATCGTGCGGCCCAGTCTGGGTGGGCCTGCTCCACCCTGCCCCCTCCCCGATCTACCTCCCCCACAACAGAGCAGCTGACACCCACTGGCTCCACGGATGGAAAGAAGACAAGTCCTGAGGAGGACTCGGGCATGCTCGCGTGAGTGCGTGTGAGAGCAGAATCCACCAGGCACCACTGAGACCTCTGCTCCAGAGTCTCCATCTCACCTGCTCATTCCGCTAACATACACCTTCATGAAGTCCACAAGCCCCACAAAATCCTGCGTGTGACATCCCCCCTCTTTAATGGTAAATGTTTTGGAATGTCCATAGATAAGAAAATGGACGGCGTGGAGGAAAGATTTTGTGGCCAGGCCTCTCATTTCACCTCCGGATATCAGAATACTCGGACTGTTCATCCTCCCACTCGCTGCTTCCAGAAGGTCCCTGGGCCCCGAGGCCCCCAGCTCTGTCCCGGGCATGGGCATTTGGGTGGCTTTTGCTACCTCGCTCGCCCTTGGCATCTCGACCAGCCTCCCTACTGCTGGGCTCTGGGAGGTGATGGCCTGTGTCCCCATGGTGGGCCCTGGGGAGCCTGGCTCTGTCTACATGGAGCTGGCGCGCAGGTGGCACCGTGGGGGGCCTCTGCATGGCCGAAGTGCAGAAGCTCAGGATGGAGCACAGGCTTCCCCAGTTCTGCTCACACTGAGCCTGAACGCTGTGGGTGATGGCCTCCTTCACCTCCTCCCCACAGGTCAGCAGCAAGTTCACGAGGTCCACGTAGGGTCTAGAGAGTGAAAGCAAAGAGACAGAGATGCCGAGAATGGAACAAGTCCCGATGGGCCGCCGAGGGCAGCAGGGATGATGCTAGGAAAGAGAGGCCCAGCCAGTGCTGGGCTGGGGATTGGTTTGATGAGAGATCTTTCTGGAATTGCTCTCTGGAATTTACTTCTATTCCACAGAGTACTGGCCCCCACCAACAGTTACTGGGCTGTCAGTGTGTACCAGGCTCCATGCTGGGCGCTGGGGAGAGTTAGAGGCCTAGGGAGGCTGCCCCTGTCACAGTGGTTACAGAGAGGGAGTCCATCCCAGGAAAAAGTGCCCGTGAAAAGTCACAGGTGCCTAGGGTAAGAGCCTATGGGTGGGACATTAAAAGGAAGAACCTCTGGGAAGTCAAGAATCCCAGGTAGGGCTTCTGTCTGAACAATGAAAGGAGGGCAGGAGAGGGCACCTGCAGGCTGCCCTGGCTGTGGGAGATGGATCTTGGGGCCAGTGGAATGAGTAATTCTTAGGCGAATGGTGCAGGGCCTTAAATCCCAACCTAAGGAGTCTTTTTGGTAGGGAAGGAGCATCTGTGGATGTTTAGGGCCTGGGCAAAGGCTCCTGGATGCCCTGAGGGAACCTGCCACACCACATGCCCTTCTTCTAGTTGCTTCCTCCAAGCGACACTCCCAAGAGGCCATTTTTCTCATGTCTGTGTTTGCCACTGGTTTAAGCTTGTGATGAAGAAGAGTGTATTTAGAAGTTACTGGATGTACTTCCTGTGTCTGGAGGAGTCTGGACTAGGTGAGGAGGGGGAGGAGGGTAGGAGGACCCCGCCTCCCTGGACGTCATTTCCTGAGAGGCGGTTCCCTGTCTTGGTAGTAGGCGCTGGGGGTGGGGTGGGAGTGGCTATCTGAGCATCTTTGTCCTTTTGGTCTGGGCTTCCCCAGAATTGGGGGTGAAGCCAGCTCTCTGGAGACAAACAGGCTCAGTTTTGGAGGCAGAATCCTTCTGGCTGGCTTGGGTTGTTGGTTAGGAAAACCGCTGGAGGAGTTTACTCCACAGTGTGGATGGGGAGTAAACCAGAGCCTGCATTTTATATTTATGGGCCTATCCGGGAAGGGGTGCCCCCGGCAGTGGGTTCTCCTGGCCCTCTCCTTGAGCCCTTTAGCTTTTAAAAATCCACAGGGGTCACAGACTATTTCCTGTGGCTAAGTAACCAGCATTCCTGCTTAGCAGAGTTTCTGGATATATCTGATCATGGGCATCACAGCTCTGGGTCATTGCCTCTATCACGGAAATCACTCTGGAATGCGAGATCATCAATAACAAGGAGCAGACCCATTTCTCCTCTGTAAGGGGAGGCTGCCTTATAGCCCACGGATCTTTTCCTTGCAAGTTGGCCGCTGTTGCTATGCAGAAAGAGCAGACTGTGTATTAAGATGGATTTGTGAAGTAGTTGACTGCCATTTTTACGAATTAGTCCTCCAGTTGTAACTGGGTGAACTGTCCTCACTTTGTGGATGTAGAAACTGAAAGTAGAGGAGGGAAGGTGGCTTTTGGAAGCTTTGGGGCCAGGAGGGCTTCAGCATTGGGCTGAGAGCAGGGAGGAGGACTGTTCTGGCTGATAGAGACCTAGCTGCTTTGTAAGGGCCTCCTCCACGACTCTGGAGTCTGACAGTCTGTGCAGCTGATGGGCAAAGTGCTCAAGCCCTCTAAGGCACACCCCTCGGCCCAATAAGTCTGTCTCCTTGGGCTACCCTGAGGGTCATGCCTGCGGCAACACAAGGGAACTGCTCCACGAATAGTTAGTGGAGTTAGTTTCCTTCCATCTCTTGAAAACTAGGAACTGACTCAGGAAGCTCAAGTTCACTGAGTATACCTGCTATACCAGTGACAGCTGGATTTTAGCACCTGACTGTACCTGCCACCCCTCTGGGGCTAGGTGAGCACATTTCAGAGCTGTCTTTTCAGGATACTAACTGGGTGTTCTTCAAGCTTCTTTCCCTAGAGTAAGGGGAGGGCTCTCTTGAGAATATACAGACTGCCTCTCCTGTGCCTCCTTTGCTGGAGCCTTCTAACTGTTGGTGCCCTCAACCCCAAGGCCCTTCCAGGTCCAAGGAGGCTGGACAAGCCCATACTCTCCTCTGCCCTTGGCCCTGTCTTCCAAGGAGGAAGCTGTGAACCGTGGGGAGGGGTGTGTCTGCTGAACTAAGTTAATCTAAGCCGTGTTCGGAGCTGGCAGTGTGCCTTCTCAGGCTGCAAGCTGAGCCCGTGTCTAATGACAAAGCCCAGCTCGCTCAACTGGGTGTCAGCAAGGCTAAAGGATTTGAAAAAATACTTGGAGGGGGATGTGTTTAGAGGTTGCCAGCACCCAGTGACAGGGTGTTCGGAGGCCAAGGCAGGCTGGCTGCAGCTAGGGAGAGGCAGGCAATTGTGGGGGGGCGGTGAGGGGAGCAGAAGGGAATAAACAGAGATCTTGAAAAGAGCTGTTTTAACTGGGTGTGAGTGTTTAGGGCCAGGTGGGGATTGGGTTGAAAAATGGGGGTGGTGTAGATTCTGGGGGGACTGTGATTTCCTTTTCTCTGAAGTGAAAAGCAAATTAAGTTCTTATTTTTTTGTTTGTGACCAATGCTACACATTCTGAAATGGCTCTCTTGACATTTAGGGACTGAGAAGATCATTTAATCCATTAAAATGGTTGAAAAAATAAACACCCCCCAAACTCAGGCAATTCAGCTTGAAGTATACAAGTTGAGACATTATCTAGTTGTGGTTTCAGAAGGGAGGGTGAGGGGAGTTTTCAAGGAGGTGGAGTTAGCAGAGACCCACTGCCTAGAGGTGCTAGCCTAGTGGGAAGGAGGAGGACCTGCCTGTGAGCGTCCTTAAAAGAGGCTCATGCTTCTCATTGGGGTGGGCCACCTGCGCTTACAGAACAGGCTGGGGTCGGGGCTGCAGGCTCATCTACTGGTGTTGAGAAGAGAAGCCCTTTGGAAATAAGGGTCCTTTGACTCCAAGGGCCATGTCCCTAAGGAGACATTAGAAAACAATAGTGCTTTATCTACATCTTATATTTAAGGCAGGGGGAGGAGGAAAACTTGAAAACCTTGAGTTTTCCCAAAGAAGACTTCTCCAAAAACAGTGTTTTCATGCTCCAGGCAGGTATTACAGACTTACACAGTAATGCCCCATCACCCATTCTTTTTTTTTTTTTTTTTTTGAGACAGAGCCTCAAGCTATCTTCCTGGGTAGAGT
>NW_003852398.1:3814763-3836245 GCF_000181295.1 Otolemur garnettii | reverse complement strand
TTTTTTTTTTGGTTGCAGCCGTCATTGTTGTTTGGCGGGCCGGGCTGGATTCGAACCCACCACCTTAGGTGTATGTAGCTGGTGCCTTAGCCACTTGAGCCACAGGCGCCGAGCCACCATCACCCATTCTTGAGGTCAATAATCCATCTCTAATGGGTGGCAGTGCACAAGGGAAATGAATTTCCTAGAGTCTCAGCCACTGGGCGTTTGCCTGTCCCTTGAAGGAAGGGAATTTCATAGTGTTCTCCTTGTGTGCTGGGGATATATTTGAGAAAAGGATAAAAATCCTGCCACATTTGGCGACCAGTGAGCCCTGCGCAGGTCTAGTGAGGACAGCATAGGCCAGGAGCAGAGAAGTTTGAAGTCTATTCCTGATAACTGGCTTCAGCCATCTATGTCAGCAATTCCAAAGTTGAAAAGTAGGAACCAAACCTCAGTGCAAGTTCTTTAGCCTCTTAACTTCACTTTCCTCCTCTGTTAAATAAATGGGGATAGTAATTTCTATCTCATAGCATCTTTGGGAAAGATAAATGAGATAATCCATATAAAGTCATGGCCGAGGGCCTGTAACATTAAAACAAGGATAGATATTATCACTCTTGGTGTTATTGTTTCTTTACAGGTATTTGGAAGAATAAAAATTATTTTATATGGCATTAGTGTAACTCAAAGAGAATGCAATGGTATTTTGCTTTTGGCAAGAGCTGCTTGCTGAGTTTTACCATGAATCATGTCATTCTAACAGTGTACCAGAGGTTGTTGCCAGATACCTAGAACTTCAGAATCACCTGGAAAATGACAGGAAGTGGTGTTGTCCTCTAGGGTCTAAGTGGTGTTGGTGTGGTAGGGGTAGCCTGTTTAGTGACATACCCAGGAAAACGTGGCATAAGCTGAGAAGCAAGAGTTTATAACATTTGGCCCAATGAGTCAGTGTGGAGAGATTTGTGGTGCCATCAAGCTGGCAATGACTTGTACTGGACTGTCTAGCTGTGACTTCCTCTCTGTTCTGTGTCTGTAAGGAAAGAGCCAGCATAACCTCCAGGGACTACTGCCCACACTGAGGGTTTTGTAGCCGTTATGTGCCAACATGATTTATCATGCTGCAAAACTGAGGATCCTATAGCTGGGAAATTCCTTAAAGAATAAAGTTATCCTGGGTTTATCATTGAATTTCAGTTCTTCGAATAAGTAAGTTCACGTTTCCTTGCTTGGGATAGAAGCGTTTAGCTGATTAAAGGTTTTGATATTTGTTTTGCATTTTTTTCTGGGAGGGCATTAATGTCTTAGAGAAAGTGAACTGGACCTTCTAAGGGACAGGCAAACTTAAGGATGCAGGCTCGGCGCCTGTAGCTCAAGCAGCTAAGGAGCCAGCCACATACACCAGAACTGGTGGGTTCGAATCTAGCCTGGGCCTGCCAAACAACAATGACAACTACAACCAAAAAAAAAAAAAAAAAAAAAATAGCCGGGGGTTGTAGTGGGCACCTGTAGTCCCAGCTGTTTGGGAGGCTGAGGCAAGAGAATTGCTTAAGCCCAGGAGTTGGAGGTTGCTGTGAGCTGTGACGCAATGACACTCGACCCAGGGTGACAGCTTGAGGCTCTGTCTCGGAAAAACAAAACAAAAACTTTGTGCCTGTCACCTCAGTGAGTCTCAGTTTTCTCATCTATGAAATGACAATGAGAAATGGAGCTCACAGGGCTGTTGTGAGGATTAAGTGCAAAATTCACATGAAGCATTTAGCCCCATGTCTAGTGCTTAGTAAATGTTCAACTAATGTTCTTAGCTATTTGCTGTGTGTAAGGACACCTCCACTGCGACTCAGAATATTCAGAGAGCTCTTGGGGTTCAGGACAAGGAAAAGATGAAGAATCTTTCTGAATCTACATACTTCATGCTTAGTAAAAAAAAAAATCCTGTTTCTCTGGCTTGTGATTTTGAAACTGATAATGGAAACCTCTTTTACTTTTTCTGAAAGGGAGCAGGGAAGGGGCCCCCTGGGAGAGTCAGTGCAGGTATAACCACAACTTTCTCCTTCTGACATCATTTCAGCCTCCACAAGCCAAGCCCCTCAAAACTGAACGCAACTCGGCTCTCATCCACCCACTGCCGGCCTTGCTGGGGTGGGTCATCCTCCCTGGGCCCCTGTGGGGGCAGTACTCACTCGTGCAGCAGCAAGTCCTTGAAATGTATCATCTCCACTATCACCCGGGTGTTCTCCTGGGCAGCCGCGCACAGATCGTGTTTGAGGTAGCATTCCCGCTGCAGCTGGAACACCATCTCCTTGATGGCTGGACACTTCCGGCTTATGCAGCCAAACCTGTGGCGCAGAGCATGGGCCTTACACTTTAGGGCATCTTTGATGAATGACTTGCCCTGAGAACAGAGAGTACGGAGAAGGAGAGAGGAGCAGAAAACAGGAGTCCTTGTTACATGCTTGGACATTTACCCTTCTTGGGCTTCCACTGGATCTTTCAGGCAACAGAATGCTGATGACCTCCCACCCCCCGGTGATGAGCGGTGCTGCATCAGGTCGCACCTCTGGAGTGACATGACACCTCCCACATTTGGCCATGAAAGATGTTCGGTCAGCAGACTCACATCACCCTCCTTCCTCCCTGGCTACTCTTTCAGTTTTCCCCAACTGGGGCTCCCAGGGCTGTCTGTCCTCATGGTAGCTTGGTGCTGGCTGTTGGGTGGCAGCTTTTCTGGAACGCAGAGGGAACTTGGCCAGATGCAAATCCATAACTCATCTGTGGTTCTCAGCAAATGTTCTTCCCAAGTGGAGAGTCCCTGTTTATCCAAATCTCACACTTTTCCCTTTTCCTTCCATTGCACAAGTGACACCATGGTTTGAGGGCTAACTGTGCCTCCCCTTCCTGCCTCAGTGTCTCCTACCAATCCAAATTCACACCCAAATTCACCATTGCAGAAAGACAATTCTATCCTGCAAGGAGTATGCTTCTCCTTTTCAAAAATGATTCTACTCCTTTAAACTGTGAGGATTATTGCCTCTAAAAGGCCCGCCTGGCACACTGCCTGGCAGCATCTGGAGTCTGAACTGCCCAACGAACGGCCCCTCCCCCACGCTCCCTGTGTCTCAGGGGCTAAGGCAGCCAGGCATACATCTGGCCTGCAGCTCTCTTTCCTGGCAACCCCATTAGATTGTGCTTATCCTAGAAAGGAGACAGCTGTTGGGGGTGTGGAGGCAAGCTGGGTGTTAGCTCCCTTATCAACCTCCTATGGCCGAGAGGCACTGTGGGATGCCTCCCCAGGGCTCCGGGCACCCTCCATTACTGTAGAAACAAGCTGTCGTTGGAGAGGTCACCCTCTGTTTTTAGATAGGGCTGGAAGTCCCTGAGTCGAGAAAGTAAATGGGTTCAGGTTGGAAAGGGAAAGACAGCCAGCACATGTATTTTGGTTCTCTCTTTGGAAGCAAGTGCAATGTCTACAGATCATGTCTGATCTCTGAGAAACCACATGGGCCCACCACCTTCCCTGGAGCCCCTGGTCTTTTTGAGAGCCCAGTGCAAAGGAGGGCAGGGTGTGCCAGTTTATTAAGTAGTTATGTGCTGAGAATTGATGTGAAAGGGATGGGGTGTCTCTAACTTGAGAACATATTCCTGTTGGTTGAGGAGAAAAGGAAGATTACTTTATGTGAGGGCTGCAGCAATCTGTTCTTGGTATCCTTCCCTGACATCCTGTGGGATTGCCCTTAAATACACATCTTTCCTCCGGATTTCCTATTGCGTTTCCTCATTCCAGCTAATCCAGAAGTGATGCTTTAGAAGGGAGCCTTGAGGAGTTCAAAGTTCTACTTCTTTCCTTCCCTGCTTTCTGTTTCCCCTCCTGCCACCGCACATCCTCTGTGGGGCCGCAGGGCCCCATCGCATCCCCTTCTGGTTCCCAGGCATTGCCTTTGTCAGGCTCAATACAGGATGTCAGTGGATGGTTACTGGTGACGTTCATAAATCACACCTAAACTGTTGGCTGCCTTCAAACGTTGTCATCGCTCTCCAATGAAACGGGAGAGGAAGTTTATGAGATACAACAACAGGGTGTTTCAACAGGGCACATAGAGGCCAGGGAGAAAATGAAGACGGTAAGCTGAATGCCACAAGTGATCTAAAAATGTATCTAGGTTGTCGGCAGTGGAGCCATAAGGTTGCTTGTTGTGTTCTTGCCCTGCTGGGAGCAGCAACTTGGTGTTGCCCTTGGGACCCTGGCACCACTGAAGTGGGTCAGGCCCTGACTATATTTATTATATGGAGCAAAAGAAAAGTGTAGAATTGCAGGGTTTTGCCTTTTCAGGTTGGGAGAGAATACAAATTTCTCTAAATAAGGCCCTGCATTATTCAGGTTGCATGCGCGCGCGTGCGCACACATACACACGATTGATTGCTACAAATTTTGTGTCTCATCTAGTCTTCCTTATTAAGTGAAATTAGCTTTAGAAATGTATAATTGGGGTCCCTGCCCTGCCCTGCCCTTCATTGTTCCTAATGCAATGGGCTTTGGGGGCTGGGTTCTGGGTGGCCACATGGAGTGTGTCTCCTAACCAGGTGTTTATTATTTCTGATGACCTTGGTCTCCAGTCCATTCTGACTGTGGAGACACAGCTTAAGAGTGTAGATGCATTAGCCTACATGACAGCTCCAGTGCTTTCTGAACACAAATGCAAGAGGGAGATGTGGGCACATGGCTCTACACCTAGAACGTGTCTTGCCAGAACTAAAACATACCAAAAGAACAGCTCAGGCAATCTGTTAACAAGGCTTTCCAATGACTGAACATTTCACTCATGCTACGCTCACCCCAAAACATTCTTCATGTTCTAACTAGATGGTTTTTACCTGGGCATCAAATTTTCCAGCGTTGTGCAGAAAAGTCATGCAAATCCCATGTAAGCCCCGAATCTCACAAGAGTTGTTCTCGAAACATTCAAACACGCCACACCCCACATCGCCAGCGTTGACCAAACAGTGCTGGATCTCCGCTAAAAGGAAAATTACACACAAATAGATACAAAACTCTAACCCATGCTGAAGAATGCAGAGTGGTCATTTTAAGTAAAACTTGGTAACAACTAAAAGAAAAAAAAATTTTTTAAAAGTTACTAACGGCTATGTTAGGACCTAAAAAGGTCTGGGAAACAAAATTTCATTCTTTATACATGAAAAATATATTTGTAAAAGTTAGCCAGAGAAATTTACAAAAATCACAACCAGAAGTTAGGTCTGAGCATTCTTCCTTTCTTTTCATCCCTTCCATTTTATTAAAGTATTTGTGGGAATACTTCTAGTTTGAGAGCAGAAAATATTTCAGCTTTTTAAACCCGCAGACAAAAATAAGGTTTTAAGATGAAGACTGTATTTCATCAATGAAATACCCTTCTCTGCTTGGGTCTGTGGAAGCTGCTGCTAGTAATTCACAGTCATTTCCTTCCTGACCCCCAAATGACAGCGTCCAAAAGGCAGTTTCAATTCATCTTTATGATTCAACACCTAAAAATCAAAACAAAATTCCTATTAAGGCAGCGCCTCCAAACCATCCGCATTAAATACCAGGGTAGGGAAGCTGCGGTTTGCGAGCAGGCTTGCAAGCGGGCTCCGGAGTCAAGTCAGATGGGGGCTTGCCTTCAGAAACGCGACCATCTGCAGTTAGAGGCTCCTTTTAATTAGGGATCCAGTGTGAGGTGTCACTTAATCCCCTAGAATTTCCGCGGCCCGGGAGCTGCCCTTCGTTGCAGAAAAGTGTCCCTAATTCATTTCTCTGAAAGGACAGACTGAGGGAGTTAACTGTCAGGCTGCCGCGTGCAAAGCCTCTTTTTCTCCCCTCCCCCCTCCCCAAGTCTCTGATTTAAACCAACCACAAAATTACATCAGAAAAGTATATTTTGGAAGAAGGGCGGGGTCGGAGCAGATAATCCGCATTCAGATTAAATCTAGCGAGAGAATGAGGGACGTGCATTGTCGAGGGTCACCAACTACCGAGAATCACGTTCAGTTCTCAGAGAAAGCGTTCCAGAGGGGGAAGGGTGGGCGAGGGTCTTAGGGTGTGGAGGACGCCAGCTCAGGGTGCTGGCCCGGGCACGTGGAGGTGAGAGGCTCCGGATGACCCCACGCGCGTTCCGGGCACGCCGCGAGACCACGATTCCCTCACTTGGGGCGTCCCTAATGGGCATTCGTGCATTCTTGCTCGTGCTGCGAGCGCACGCCGCCGCAGCCGCCGCGTTCGCACGGTCCCCCAAAATACCGCGGGAGGGGCGCGGAGCCGAGGAGCCGTAGGCAGATTTTCTTTCTCTCCCCAGAGCTGGGAAAAGGGCCAGCCCCGTGCCCTGCACGCCTGGCTCTGCTCTGCAGCTTGCCTGTGAGCCAAGAGCCGGTCGAGCAGAGGCGGCGCACGGTTCGGGTCGTGTCACCATTTCTTCGCTTGCCGACCTGGCCAGAAGCAGGGGATGGCGGCAGCCCCGCGGAGGTATGCTTTGCGCCGCCCCCACCCTCCCTTCTGAGAGCAATGCCCCTAGGGGGAAAGTTCGTAATGCAATTTGTGTGACCCGCAAAGTTCTGGGATGTCGGGCATCTTTTGAGGACGGGGGAGGAGCGGTCCTGCGGAGGCCAGCCTGCTGGAAAGGGAAGTTCTCCCGGTGCAGGGCGCAGCCCAGCTCCGGGGACCCTCAGTGCCTACCGCCGGCGGGCGGGGATTAAGTGCGCTTTGCACCGGACCCAGGACTCACAGGCTAGGGTTGGTGGTGGCAGCGTCAGGAGCTGCCTCATTTCCCCTCGACCCTAGGGAGGACAGCAACAAGTCCTGCCACAGCCATTTCATCACCCTGCTAGCACGTGCAGATTCCGGGCGCTCAGAGCACGGCGCGGACCTCGCTTTGCCTCGCGCTTCCCTTTGCAAGTCCCGCACCACCCGAAGAGTTTGTGTGGCCCGAGGTGGGCGTCTAGCTTAGGGAGAAATGCCCGGGGTGCGCTGTGTGGGTGAACGGTATCCTCTCCCAGCAGGTCCTGGCTAAGGGGGCGTACGCACTTACCTGTGTTCTGCAGGGACAGACGGCCTTTCTGCTGGGAACCCCTGTCTTGAGGACTCTCAGGAGGGTTGGTGGCGTCCGTGCCCCGCACCGGGTCGAAGGTGGCCAAAACCAAAGCCAGGGTCACGAACTGGCCCAGCCGCTCGGCACACATGGTTCTTGGTATAAACCTCCCGCCGGGAGACCTGGATTCTTTGTGCTCCCCTCCTCCTCCTCTTCCTCCTCCACTGCTTCCCCTCCTCCTCCCACTCTTCCTCCTTGCTCGCCTTTTCCCTCTTCCTCGCGGCCGCGGCTCCAATAGAGGTTACCCAGCGCCCTCCCGTAGCTCTCCAGAGAGCATGTGACCAGGCCGTTAGCAGCGCCGCGAATGCCCGGCAATGGCAGGGATGGTGCCTCAAATATCCCTGGAAGCTCTGGTGTCACTTGAATGAAGGAGTCGAGCAGGTGTTGTCCCGGCGGCTGGACCAATCCGAGACCCCAGCCCGTTTGACAACACGGCCGGGAGGCGGGGCCTGTGCCCAACTACTACGAGAGGAAGCCGAGCGCCGCTGGGAGCGCCCGACAAAGTTGCCGACCTGGCGGCGGCCACGCGTTTGCGTGCGTGTGTGTGTGAGTGTGTATGAGCGAGGCCAGTGATGCGTGCGCGTGTGCGGGTGCTCCAGGGCAATGGCCGCACGGGCTCAGAAAAGCAGATCCCAGCTCCAGTTACCACTAAAGAAGGGCAAGAGAGGCGGTCCGCGCTGGGACAGCGTCCTCCCAGGGTCCCTGGCTCGCATCACACAGCGTCAAGCTGGGAAAGTTTCTTCTTCCTAGCATTTGGAATTTAGTGAGATTCCCAGCCCCGAGCCTTTGATAGATGGAGCAGCTTCCTGGGCACAGTGATGCTGTGGGGCAACTGATCACGTGTGGGAATTCCTAGCGTTGTGACGTTTTGCATTAAAAAAAAAAAGCACTAGTGAAGACAGGAGCCGAAGCACTACGTGCAGTATGTGGCCTGAGCAACTGTGCCATCATCCCACTTTGGTGGGCCATGCAACACTTGGGGTGTCGTTTCTTGTCCCTCCCCCCATCCAGACGGATTCCAGGCTGGGCTGCAGGGATCCAGGTGACAGTCAGACTTGCATCATTTCCAGGAGAATGAGAGGGAGGCCCAGACAGCCCTGAGTCAGCCCGCCGCCAGCATCGCGTGCCCCGGAGGCCAGAGCTTGAAAGGCAACTTTACCCGTCTCCAAACACACTCTTGCAGTTTCCCAAAGCGCTACTTGCCGCCCAGCTCCAGGTTCCCTTTACTTTCCAGTCACTGGATGGAAGTGGTGCAAGCAAAAACAAAAAGGCTAAATAAATAAATAAAGTAAATTCACTCCATCTTTTCTCCCTTTTTGTTCGACCCCTCCCCAAGCACCGCCAGGGTTGGATTGCTTCCAGCTGCCTTTCCCCCAGCCTGGAGAGGCAAGGAGAAAGTTGGGCGCCGCTTAGAGCGCCTCTTCCCCTGCTGTGTGTGTACGTGTGCACGCTCACGTCTCCCCCGCGCCTGGCCGGGGACAGGAACTGCTCCTGGCCATGTCAACCCGACGGCGCAGCTTGGGGGTCTCGCAGGGCTGTGGAGGGTGGGGACGCAAGCTCTGCCACCCAGCGCCCCGAGGTACGCATTCGGTGTTGGCGCGCCCTCGCCCCTTGCCCAAGTCCCCACCCTACTCCTGGAGAACAGGTGAGCCCGGGTACCAGCTCTCCAGCCCCCGCCCCTGCCCGGCTCCCCGCCCGCGCCCTCTGCGGCAATGCGCCTGGAAAGTTTCATCACCCACTGCGGTAGCTATAGCTTTGGGGGTCTCCGCAGCGGGGCGCACTGCCCGCAGGGTGAGGGCTGCCTTGTGACATGATCCGGAGAGGCGGTACTGAGACCAGGGCAGGTCATCCTTTGGCCACCGCCCAGCTTCTACAGCTTCCTTTCCTTGGGTCCCCAGAGACTCTCAGGTGTGAGGAAGGCGGAGGCAGGGCGCCAGGGTGACCGCCACTGGCCGCTGCTGCCCGGCTTGTCCGGCTGTCCGGAGTCGGGAGTCGGGAGGAAGGAGAGAAGGGGTTGGGCGGAGTGGTCTTCCCCTGGGCTAGAAAGCTAGGGAGGTGCCGCCCACCACCTCTGCCCGACTTCAGAACCCCAGTAAACAGTCATTCTGAAAGTCTGAGAAACTGATGGCCCACGGCCGTGATTCCCACAATTCTTCTTCCCCAAAGCTTCAGATTTTTTTTGTGGAAGGAGTTGGGGGTACAAGTACATTAAAACAGACCTTTCACATTGCCCATCCTGCTTCTGTTTGCATAGTTAACTTAGCTTTCTTTATTAGTTTATGAAAAAACACCTCCTGTAGATCCTTAAAAACAAAACAAACAACACAGCAGCTTTCTGGGCTCTCCTAACTAACTCTTAAAGGCCCTGAATTTCCTAGAGGTCAGTGGCTTTGGCCTCAGCGTTGCTTGTAAGTATAGCTGGGTAGGCTTTCTTTCCATGTGGCCTCTTGTGTAGAACATGAGCAATATTGAGGAGCAAACAGACAGCTCCAGGGCGTGGGAGCAAGCCTACCTCAGCCAGATGCAGACTCTGAGGGCTCCTGGAATAGCACCAGGCAGAGAGAGGGCTCTTGGCTCCTGCCACCCCACAGCTTTTGCCTAGGACTGCCTTTTGCTACTGTGGAACCTTTAGGCTGCATTCAGAGAACCTCCGTAATTTAAAAGCTCGACATGAGGCTGTTTGCCCCTCATGACATTCCTAGTTCCCATCTGAGGCACCAGTTCCTTTATAACTAAAAGATTGAGCAGTAGCTGGAATTTGTTGCAAAAGTTCTGGAGGTGTTGCAAAAGTTCTTAGAAGTTAATTTCTACTCCACTTAGCCGAGGCCAAAGCATTCAGACCAGAATGCACATCCCAGTTGGTTTCCCCAGGGCTGTGAAGATTCTCCTGCAGCATCACTAGACTCTTCACTGGGACTACAGGCTATGCCACAGACCTGGAGTACAAGTGGGCATGGGGCTTAGACTGGTGACTTTGTTGTGATCCTCCGTCCCTCCTGCTGATTCCTTCAACTTTGTAACTTAGGCCTGTTTTAGCAGGTTGGTGAGCGTGAGGAAGCAGTATAATAATTATGATCACTGTTACAAAACTACCATGAATTGAGAACAGGACTATACCACACACCAAGCTCATGGCTTGATGTTCCCCTAGACCCTAGAGGAGAATTGAGACTTAGGAGGTCTCTTGGACAGATCAACAGGTGCTTCCCCGAGGTTCAGCAGAGTCCAGCTACAGCAGGGGAGAGGCAGATGTGGACTGCCTGGTGGTATCTTTTTGGAGCCTCATATTTTCCTCTCTAAATTCACTTCATTCATTATGTGTGGTCAACACTTAGTGGCAGGTTAGAATACCACTTCCCCAAAGATGGAGGAGGATTCAAATTCAGGCAAGGAGGACCAGCAGGGGTAGATGCACACAGGGGATATGTGGGGTTTGCATCCGGAATGGAGGTGGTCCAATTAGGCATGAAAGTGGGAGAGATTGCTAGGGTGTGTTGTCAAGGCTGGGCCCGTGTGATAGATCTGTACTCATCTCATCCTCATAGTATTTAAGGCTCAGACTGTAGGATGCTCTTGGACTAGATTCTCTTTAGGAATTAGGAAAAGCTTAGGGTCTCAGTCCTGTCATTGTGGAAATAGAGGAGAGAGGTGGGAAGGAATTAGCTGGCATCTTCCTTGAGGTTGCAGTGCCCAGCAGGAAAGAGGTGTTCTTGCTAAGGTGTGGGCAGGTGCGGCCTTAGAAAAGGGGCACAATTCTTGAGTGCTGAGGCGCCAACGTGTACTTCGACACATGCTGTCTCATTCAGGCTTTCTGTAAGCTCCAGAGCCTAAGTGCGGAACATGGCTCACACGTGGGAGCTCCGCCCACGGCATGGCCGCCCCCCTTGGAGCAGACTGTCTGGGCTCATGGCGCCACCTTATGGTTAGAGAGGGAACTGGCGGGGGGCGCTTCTAACATTGGGTCTCCTGCCTTCTCTCCAGTTTCCTTACCTTTTATTTAGCAAATGCTTTAATCCCCCCATCAAGTAAATCTCTTTCAAACCTTTAATTTTCTCTCTTCCTCCCTGATACTGCTGTATTTCTCTGTGATCCTGAAATCTACCCTGCTTTTGGCTCCTGTGCCTCTTGCCTATATGAAGGAAAATGAAAAAAGACATCAAGGTGAAACCAGACCAGTGAAATAACAAACTGCTGCTGTTGACCCCCCCAAATTCTTGCAGGCAGAGGTCTCTCCCCCCAAAGCCTCCACCTTTTCTCTTATTTTCTTATACTAAACCAGTTGTTTCCTTAAGTAAAGTTCAGTATAAAGGAGACTATAGCTTCAATATTTGGGTTTGTTTGTTAGTACCACCACCCAAATTGCTTCCTACTAACTTATATTGTAAAAGTGTGGTGCTTCAACATTATGAGCTGAGAAGGATTTTGTGGGGCTGGCCTGGAGATCTCACTATCATGTATAAAATTTTTTAATGGAAGAAAATATATTCTGAGTTCCTACAACAACCAACTCTTAAAGTGTTAGAATACAATACGTCTGTGATTTAGGCATTTCCTCTACATCATAGATCAATAGTCAAACTGTTCATGGATTGACTGGAAATACAAAAGATAAACAAGATTTTTAAAAACCCAAGAGAATAGGAACATTGTATCCTTCACAATAAATCCATTTACTGGAAAGAGTATAGAGCAGTAAACGTTGGGCAGCTGATTGTGGTCTGAGTTTTGTTAGTGCCTTGCTCTAAAGTCTGAATAGTATTCCAGAAGCCCTGTTTTCTTGGGTCATGATTTTACCTTTCGCATTGTATTCTGAGACAAACTCCAGGAGAAAATATCCTGGGCAAGGGGCTGCTGGCTTTACGGAGAGTGCTGCTGGGGCCCAGAGGCAGGCATCATCGTATTGGAAGACTATTGAAATATCCCTGGCTAGGTTTCAATTTTGTGCTGAGAACTGTTGGATCTGGTGGGTGAAGGAAGAGTATTTTTATGGGGCAGTTTTCTTTCTTTCTTTCTTTTTTTTTTTTTGAGACAGAGCCTCAAGCTTTCCCCCTGGGTAGAGTGCTCTGGCATCACAGCTCACAGCAACCTCAACTCCTGGGTTCAAGCGAGTCTCCTACCTCAGCCTCCCAAGTAGCTGGGACCACAGGCACCTACCACAATGCCCGGCTATTTTTTGGTTGCAGCCTTCATTGTTGTTGTTTTTGGTGGGCCTGGGCTGGATTCGAACCTGCCACCTTAGGTGCATATGGCTGGTGCCTTAGCCACGTGAGCCACGGGCGCCGAGCCTATGGGGCACTTTTCTAGTGAACCAGATTTTGAAAGTTTCCAGGAAACGACCAAATCTATGAATATGATTTAATTTTCATTCTGCCATGAGGCCCTGTTAGTCTCAATTTTAGATTTTGAGGTTTTTCTTTTTTTTCCTAAGCAGTTCTAGCTATTTGTAAGAATTGATATTTCATAGCTTTTGTCTGTTTTTATCAGTCTTCCAAAGATCTTTTGCTTTTTAACAAAAATTAGAATGAAACTCATTCCGTCATGAAGTTATCATATAAGACCATTGGAGCCATTTATAAATCTATGATAATCAAAATATCTTAATGATATTAATTTTCTTATTTTTTTGTTAGCTTTTTTTAAAATTTCAGATTAATATGAAGGTACAAATGATTAGGTTACAATGTTCATGTGTGTTAGAGAAAGTTCCTATTGTACTTGTGTCCTGCACCGGGAGGTGTTCCGTGTACCCTTACATTGTGTCCATTAGGTGGGAGCACACCAATTTTCTTATATTTTAAACATCTTCCATTTTGTTATTCTTACATCATTTCACCATTAATTGTCATTTATTGCCAATTCTGATAGAAAAACACACTAAACTCATAAGAAAATGGAAGAATGATGGAATCGCCTAGAAGGACGATGCAATAGTGAAACAATCCTCATGCGGTTTTTTTTTATTACATTGCCTGAAGTATTACATCATCTCTCAAGAAAGCATAAAGACAGAGGACACCATCTTTGTAGTCTTACTGTTTTCATGGAGTACAGTTGTGAATACAGAGTTTTTCATTTTTCTGCACAAAATGGTAAAAGAAAAAAATTGACAGGAGAAAGCATTTACAGTTCTTAGACACATTAGAAGACGACTGTAGAGAGACAGCAGCATCGTAGACGTGAATGAAAATGGTGAAACAGGTGGTACGAGCAGAGTCTTAGACAGAATCATGCATTATGATAATCTAGATGAAGTTCCTCAGATTTAAGAATCCAAGAGTAAACAGTGCATTTCTGAGGACAAAAAGAAAATAAAATATTCTCATCCAGCTAGTCATTCAATAGGAATGATTTCATCACACGATATTTTGCAACATGAACCTGGACCATCCTATTTTGCTGGAAGAATGGGGTCCAATGTTCTTTTACTTTTTATGATGTTTGCTTTCCAAAACTTACTTGATACAATGTGAAGGGAACACATGATGAAGTCAGAACCCAAGTAACTCTGAAGGTGATGGAGAAAAATAGGTGATGTAGACATGAAAGAAAAAAGTCATTGCACCAACTATCCCCTTTGGGGCTTATACGTTTAAAAATGAAAGTCCCTTTTAATTGTGGAGAAAAGAAGATGACCATCTTTCTCTTGAAGAAAACTATGAATGGTCAACCTTTTCAAAAGTAATATGTTTCATGGCTGGATACGGTGGCTCACGCTTGTAATCCTAGCACTCTGGGAGGCTGAGGTTGGAGGATCTGTTGAGCCTAGGAGTTGGAGGTTGCAGTGAGCGATGATGACGCCACTGCGCTCTAGGCTAGGTGACAGACAGAGCGAGACTCTGTTTAAAAAAAAGAATACAAGTGTAAGAAGAACCAGAAGTAATGATAAGCTTGCACTTATTAGAGATATACTTGCAACTTGGAACTGGTAGTTGCACAGGACAGCTGGTGAGCCGACAGTTCCATTCAGAGTAAGCTGCTCATTTTGGGTTTATGTACACTCAGAACCAGGAAAGTGTGCAGTGAAAATCTGTTATTATCAAATTCCCTAATAAAGTTTATTTCAAACCATCCCTCTATTCTTACTTCTGCAGTTGATTCTAAAAAATTAGAAGGATCTATTGGACCCTGATGGTGAAGGGTAATGACAACTTTTTTTTTTCTACATTGAGGAGAAAATAAATTAAGTTTATGGAGGTGAAACATTAAAACAAAAATGAGTAAACTCCTTCAATAGGTGGTAGTCACTGAAAAGGTCTCCCTCCAGTCCCAGACCTCTCCCACATATGCCCTTGATTAAGGGTTATTTTCAAGACAGGTGGTTTGAGGGTGAGGCATGGTTGCATAGTTCTCTGTTTATTCTCCCCTTTGGTGTAACCCAGTGCTTCTCAAACTCCAGTGGTGGCAAGAAGTACTACACATAGCATGGATACCACATCTTAATGGGTGGTGCATGGGATTTTAAGTAATGAATTTTTTTTTTCTTACAGACAGGATCATCTTCTGTCACTCAGGCTAGAGTATAGTGGCCCATCACACCTCGCTGCAGCCTTGAACTCCTGGGATCAAGCCATCCTTCCTCCCCCTCCTGAGTAGCTGGAACTACAGGTGCATGACACCAAGCCCTGCTTAAAGCCGGGTGCCATAGTGTGGTAGGGTGGTTGGGAAGAATGGTGTTGGTGGAGGAGAGGATTTGTGGTTGGGATGTTTGATTGGGCTTAGACCCCAGAGCCTGATGTGTCTGCTTGTACCTGCCAGTAACAGAAATCCCAACACAGAAGTCTTAAACGATGGAGGAATGTGTGTTGTTCCCCCATTCCAGGATGTCCTGAGGATGTAGGTACAGCAGATGTGTTGGAGGGGAGGACCCCCCGAGGCAGGGATCCACTGAGAAGCCAGGCAGCAAATTGAAGATGAGAAGGAAGAGGGGATTTGGGGAAGGTTGAGGGGACAAACTGGCAAGAGAACCAAGTTTTACACACGAGGGGGGAACCTCTCTCCACCTGCATCTTCCTCCTCAAATCTAGCACCTTCCCTACCCTCCCCCTCAACTACTCCCATCTCAAAATCTCTTGCTTGTTCCAGCAAACCCCACCCCCGGAGTCTTCGTTGACATTCTCCTTTTCTTTGTGCCTCTGTGTGAAACTCATCACCAATTCTTGCTTCCGACTCCACAATACGTGTTGACTTGGTTTTCCTCTCTCCGTTTCCACTCCTCAAGCCTTAGTTGTCTCTGTCTTGAATTGTCGCAGAGTCGACCAGCTGGCCTCCTGCTTTCACATTCGCCCATCAGCACTGCCTCCAATCCAGATTTTCTGCACTTGACATAGCTGGATTGATAAAAACAAAAAATCCAACAAAAGGTCCCCAAACCAAATCATACCACTCACTCGCTATAACTCCAACGGCCTCCTGAAGATAAAATCCATGCTCCTGTCCCCGGGGAGGGCCCTCACTCACTCATTTCCTTCTGGAGCCTTTTTCCAAATGGCAAATAGGACCAGCTCCTTTCTGCCTGATGGCCTTCATGTGGCCTTTTCCTGAGAAATACGGGGCCTATTCTCAGTTATTACCTTGTTTATTTATTTAGTTATTTGTCGTCTATCTTATTCCTTCTCCTACAAAGTGAATTATAAGCTCCCTGATGGAGAGGACACGGCCGTTTCCAATGTCCAGTTCTTAGCACTCACTACTGTCCCTGGCACACAGTGCATTTGTGTGTGTGTGTGTGTGTGTGTGTGTGTGTGTGTATTGAATGTTGGAGGACAAAACATCTCCTAGCTTCAGTTGCATAACCGAGACTTACAGATAGGCAGACCTATTTAGGGAGGCAGACTGTAGGGGGTTAGGGGCCATCCAGGTGAGCCTGTCCAATGGACAATTCAATAGGCATCCTCCCTCCTCTTGTAGCATTTCCTGATCCCTACTGCTCTCCACTAAAATATCTATGGATTAAAAGTGATTTTATATACATTGCCTATTAGATCTCTCTACTAAGATCATTTCCACTATACAGATGAAAACCTCTAGCTTGGAGATTCTTGTCTGAGGCTCATACAGACAGAAGGCTCTAAGTTCAGACTTGAAC
The DNA here is from genome assembly GCF_000181295.1 of Otolemur garnettii. Taxonomy (NCBI): domain Eukaryota; kingdom Metazoa; phylum Chordata; class Mammalia; order Primates; family Galagidae; genus Otolemur; species Otolemur garnettii. Next base: position 3,820,063 of record NW_003852398.1, on the reverse strand, counting down.
CTGAGTTTTCAAACCAGGATCTTTGTATTTGATCATGGTTCTGGAAGTCATAACCTTTTTCTCCATCTTTACTAGTGAACATAAAGATAAATGTTGAAAAACACTCTCGTTCTGATGATGATCAACGTGAGCTTAGTGTGTGTGTGTATCTATGTATCTATGATCTATCTATCTATAATCTAAGCTATATATGTGTGTATATAAGCATTTATTTCTCCCTGTGATCTTAAAACCTTGAGAAAGGCAAACCTGGGGACAGAGAAAAGCATAACCAGAAGGCCTCGGAGGAAACAAATGGAAAGGAGCAAAGGTAAGAGTATAATCGAAAAGAAAACCTAAGAATATGTCTAGATTCTTTTTGGTTTTGGCAGGGTTAGCAACAAAAAGAAAGGGGGTAATAGTATAAATTAAACATAAAACTAAGGTAAGATGGCCAATAATTGATGAAGAAAAAAACAAACCAAAACAGAAGCGGAAAGGGCTCCCTGGGGGAGAGGCAGAACGGGATCCTGTCCCGAGACAGCCAGCCGGGGAGCCGCCTGGGCGCACCTTCACCTTACGAGGAGCAGGGGAGGCCCAGCACTCAGTGTTTCGGGGAGATGGAAAGAAGGGGGTGGCTCGGTGCCCCTAGCTCAGTAGTTAGGGTGCTAGCCACACACACCAGAGCTGGCAGGTTCGAATCCAGCCCAGGCCTGCCAAGTAACAATGGCAACTACAACCAAAAAATAGCCGGGCATTGTGGTGGGTGCCTGTAGTCCCAGCTCCCTGGGAGGCTGAGGCAAGAGAATTGCTTAAGCCTAAGAGTTTGAGGTTGCTATGAGCTGTGACACCACAGCACTCTATGTGGGGTGACATAGTTCCACTCTTGTCTCAAAAAAAAAAAAAAAAGAAAAAAGTGTTGGGCTTTTGGTGTCAGTTTGCTGATGGCAACATTAGGAGAATGTTTGGGGGCAAGAAGAGACATTCTAATGGCGTGTATAGGTGGGGGACATCTCCAGTGGGGTTGGGGAGGGGAGAGCTTCGAGCTAGATGCCTTAGGGTTCAAGTCCCAGTCTTGACACTGATTAGCTGTGTGAACTTGGCAAGGTTCTTTAGCCTCTCTGAGCTTTGGTCTGCTCAACAAAGGCACAGGAATAATATTATATACTTCGTAGGGTTGTTGTAGGATTAAATGTGACAATGTGTCAAACACCTTGCTCCGTGCTGGGCACCTGGCAGGCCCTGAATAGCTCACCAGATGTGGCCCATGGCCTTGGACTTCTCAGTCTCTGTAACTGTATGTGGCTGCTGTCTCACAGGCCTCTGAGTCCAAGTCAGAATCATGACCTTCTGTTGCTTTGGCCACTGTTGTCAAGGCCTCTGAGGGCAAGGAGCAGAGATAGGTGCCCTGTCCTCCCACCCTGGTTGGGTGTCTCTCTCGGGACAGTGTGATTGGGGTGGCTTTCATTCGTGGGGAAGCTTTGTGGGTAGTAACTGGGTGCATTTTTATTTGCAGGTTACCGTGTGCAGTAACTTAACCACATTTGCTTTTTGAAAATGCCTTAATGGGCTGCTATAGTAGAAAGAGAAAAATCTTTCATTGGTATGTGTATGTCGTCCAAATGGTATTTTTAAAGATTTATTTTTGTGTGTTCATGATGTTCTTGAATAATGTTTCCATAAGTACGGTCAAAGATAAAACTTATGCAGTGCACAAAATCTGGTCATGCATATTTTAAAGTGTGACCGTCTTTTGACCAGCCTTGGGATCCATTTGCCAAGTTCTTTACTGACTTGTGTTTCCTTAGGAGGACTTGCTTGAGCTGGCTGGCTGGCAAAGAAACTTCTGCAGTGGTGGTGCCTCTGTGCTGGGTGCACCCCCTTCTCCCTTTACTTGAAGCAGCATGGCTCTCTAGCTGGACTGATAGAGGCTGGAGCCTCAGAGCTCAGCTGTTTGTTCAGCAAATATTTGGTGAATGTCTTGGATAAGCCAGGCACTGTGCTGGGCAATACAATGGATAAGGCAGCTGGTCTCACAAGGCAAATCATGTCACAGGCAAAGGAGCAGCTAGGGTGGTCAGAGAAACTTGCTCTAAACTGGGGTCATTTCTCCAGAAGCCTGGTTGACACAAAAAAGCCAGCCTGGCAGAAGCAGTGCAAGTGCAAAGGCCCTGAGGTTGGAGCGAGCCTGGCTTGTTCGAAGAACAGAGAGCTGGTGAGTGATGAATGGTGTGAATGTTTGTCTCCTCCAAAACTCATGTGGAAATTCAATCCCCAGTGTTGCAATGTGGAGCGGTGGGGACCTTTAAGAGGTGATTGTGAATGGATTAATGGATTAAGAAATATCATGGGAGGGAAACTGGTGGCTTTGTAAGAGAGGAAGAGAGACTTGAGATAACCTGTTAGCATGCTCAGGCCCCTTCCCCGGTGGTATCCTGTACTGCACTGGGACGTTGCAGAGAGTCTCCATCAGCAAGAAGGTGCTCACCAGGTGTGGCCCCATGGCCTTGACTTCTCAGGCTCTGTAACCGTATGTAAGGAATACATTTCTTTTCCTTAAAAATTATCCAGTTTCAGCTATTCTGTTATAAACAAGAGGAAATGGACCAAGATAGTTGGTGTGGCTGGGGCCTGGTGAGTACTAGGAGAGTGGCAGGGCATGAGTGGATTAGGGCCAAGGGCTAGGGGAGGGAGGGTGGATTTTCTTGTTAACTGTGATGGAGCTCTGGAGCCCTGTGGCAGTTACCTTGGAGAGGGAGGGTGTGGAGGGCGTGCAAGGCAGACAGAACCTGGTCACAGGCTGAGCACGAGTGTGGCTTGGCGGTCTCATCTTGCTTGATCTCATGTCTCTGCTCCTCTCTGCGGCTCCACCTTCTGTGTCTCTGGGCCACCATGCAGAGAATGACCTCCCCTAATTCTGTGATTTTACATATCTGCTTACAGAGACTAGCCCAGGGTGAGACAGGAGGAGAGCCTGATTGGTGCAGACCTCTCCTTCCATACCTGAGGTCCAGGAGTGAACTGGTTGACTGGCACCCACCCTGAGACCCTGCAGGTGGGTGGGGAGGGCGATTCCCTACAGTAAACCCTCATAGTAAGCAGGACGCCAACAGGCCCCCACAGGTGTCAACACTCAAGAATTAGAGGCAACTGTGGCTGTTCTGTGTGCCTGCATCTGTTGCTGCTGAGGTCTTCTCAGGTCTGGGATTGCTAGGTAGGCTTTTCTATGATTGTGGGAGCCATTTTCTTACAAGAAATCTCTCTCTCTCCCCCTCTCTCACCCCTCCTCTACCCCCCAACACATGCACACACATGCGTGAAGGCAGGCACACACAGACCATACCCCTTTACAGTTGTCCCTTGAACAACTTGGGGGTTCAGGGGCTGATCCCCTGTGCAGTTGAAAATCTGAGTATAATGTTGAACTTCTCCAAAACTTAGGCACTCACAACCAAGTGCAGTCCTGAAGCCTTACTAATAGCATAACTGGTCAACTAAAATGTAATTTGTATATTATATACTGTACTTGTATGGTACAGACTATATAATATGCTGCAATTTTACAATAAAGGAAGCTAGAGTAAGAAAACAGTAAGTAAACCATAAGGAAGAGAAAACACCTTGACAATGCTGTCCTGTATGTGTCCCTACCATACATTTACATGGTCTGTTTGCAAGATGAGTTGTCCATCTTAGATGGCAGCAGCTGTGGCTGCAGACCGTAATCCATGGGACACAGCAAGCGATTCTAGTTTCCCTGTAATTTCCTGACTCTGCTTGTTGGGAGCACTTCCAGCATTGCTCGTGGCACTCCCTATGGTGTTACTCTAGGTTTATAGTATTGCAAAAAACAGGATGAAAAATCCCCATGAACCGCAAGAGACCACTCTGTACTGCGGCACACAGTTCCCTGGAGAGGTGGACTGCTCACGTAGGGGTGATTAGTGTCCCCCGGCATTTTAAGTGGATACTCGCAACACTTGAGCTCACCGCAATGGTAACAGGAGCTGTCTGGGGAATTATAACAGCAGGACAGGATGTACTGCAGTTAATTTTATGCCGTTACGATTTAATACTTCATCTTTATGTCTGCTTACGCTTCTTTCCACTGTGAATGGTGCCACAGATGGTCTATAAGTGTTTGTGTGCCTGTAGGTTTTGATACCTTTTAACTTTTTATAATAGATGTGTGTCTATTTTATGGTAGCAAATGATAAAATAGACTAGTTATCTACATATACTTCGTGCGTGCATTCATGACATACCTAACTTTTTATTTTTTCTGTATTCCTAGGTTATGCAATTTATCTGTGAGTTTTTCCAAATTGTTGCAAATTGCTTCCTGATTTTCCAATATATTTATGGAAAAAAATCCATGTATAAGCGGACCCACATAATTCAAATTCATGTTGTTCATGGGTAAACTGTATTACTGGTTCTGTTTCTCTAGAACACTCTAACTCACACACTTCCTCTGATGCCTGTCTGAAACTTCACTTTTTGGAATTCTTCTCCGAGTGTCCACCCTCCAGGAGCTGTGACTTCTAGCCCATTCCTATTGTGTGGGGTGCCTGGACCTTGGTCATGCAGAGCCTGAGGTGTTATGTAGCTTTAAGGCTGCACCCCCAATGCGATTCCTGAGCACAGGCATCTGTTTGTGCTTCTTGGGATCTTCCTCAGCCCCCAGGAGAACTGAACACATGGTAGGTGGTCACCACTGCAGCTGGTGGGACTGGGTGGTAAACTGAGTGTGTTGGTGACTCTAAGCTACTTAGAAACACTTTCCAGGCTTTTCAGGGAGAAAGTTAGGAGTATATGACCTAAGGCCAGACTTCAAAGGCTGCTCATTCAGAGAGTTGGCTTCTTCTTTTGGTGTTTGAGAACTAAGGCTCTAAATAGTCCTTGTTTCTTTCCCCTTGCTCCTCCTCTTCCTACCTGTCTGCCCAGCATGGTTTCCAGACATAAAATTAGACATCTCAGAGAAGATGAGGACATTGCTATGGTTTGCCTGTGTGTGTGTGTCCCTGCAAAATTCATATGTTGGAACTTAACCCCCAAGGCAATCATATTAAGAGGTAGGGCTCTTGGGAGGTAATCAGGCCATGAGGACTGTGCCCTCATGGATGGAGCTGATGTTCTTATGAAAAAGGTTAAGGGAGCACTCTGGGAGGCCGAGGCAGGTGCATTGCCTGAGCTCACGAGTCCTCTGAGCAGGAGTCAGACCTTGTCTCTAAAAATAGTTGGGCCTTGGGCAGTGCCTGTGGCTCAAAGGAGTAGAGCACCAGCCCCATATGCTGGAGGTGGCAAGTTCAAACCCAGCC
>NW_003852398.1:3805116-3814493 GCF_000181295.1 Otolemur garnettii | reverse complement strand
TTTTGTCCTTCTGCTGTTTCCCTGTGAGGGTGCAGCCACATACCACTACCTTGGAAGCAGAGGGCAGCCCTCACCAGACACCGTGTCTACTGGTGCTGCCATTTTGGACTTTCCAGCCTCCAGAATTGTATGAAGTACAGGCATAGCTCCTTCTGTTGTACCTCATTTTATTGTACTTTGAGAGAATGCTTTTTTTTTTCTTGGCAAATTGAAGGTTTGTCGCGGCCCTGAGTGGAGCAGCCCCGGTGGCAGCACTCTCCCGACAGCATGTGCTCGCTGGTGTCTCTGTGTGGTGTCTTGGTAACTCTCCTAGTAGTTCAAAATTCATCATGATTATTACATCTGTCATTGTGATCTGTGACCAGTGATCTTTGATGTTACTATTGTCGTTGTTTGAGGGCACCACAAACCACACCCATATAAGACAGTGAGCTTGATCAATGCATTTTGTGTGTGTTCTGACTGCTGCACCGGCGAGACATTCCCCTCTCTCTCCCTTTCCTTATGCCTCCCCATTTCCTGAGAAACAATAATGTTAAAATTAGGCCAACCAAAACCCTACAATGGTCTGTGAGTGTTCAAGTGAAAGGGAAAGTCACACATCTCTCACTTTAAATCAAAATCCAGAAATGATTAATCCTAGCGTCATGTCAAAACCCAAGACAGGCTGAAAGCAAGGCCTCGCGTACCAAACAATTAGCCAAGCTGTAAATGCAAAGCCAAAGTTCTTGAAGGAAATTAAAAGTGCACTCCGGTGAACAGTGAATGACGAGAAAGTGAGACAGACCTGCTGACAGTCAGAAAGTTTTAGTGATGTGGACGGAAGATCAGAACAGCCATACTTCCTTAAACCAAAGCCTAATTCAGAACAAAGGACGAACTCTCTTCGATTCTGTGAAGGCTGAGAGAGATGAAGAAGCTGCAGAAGGGAAGTCTGAAGCCAGAAGAGGGTGGATCATGAGGGTTAAGGAAAAGCTTTCTTCAATACATAGGAGTGCAAGGTGAAGCAGCAGGTGATGAGATAGGGCTGCAACTGGTTTATCCAGAAGGTTTAGCTAAGATCATTGATAAGGTGGCTGCACCAAACAACAGATCCTCAGTGTAGGTGGAAGAAGATTCATCTCGAAAGACGTCAATGCTGGGCTTTGAAACGTCAAAGGACAGGCTAACTGTTTTGTTAGGGGCTGGTGCAACTGGTGATTTTAAGTGGAAGCCAGTGTTCACTTACCACTCTGAGAATCCAAAGGTCCTTAAAATTATGCTAAATCTACTCTGCCTGTGCTCTAGAAATGGAAGAACAAAGCCTAGATGACAGCATATCTGTTTATAGCGTGATTGAATAAATATTTTAATCCCACTGTTGAGGCCTACTGCTCAGAAGGAAAAAGATTCTTTTCAAAATATTACTGCTCACTGATGGTGCACCTCGTTCCCCAAGAGCTCTGATGGAGATGTACAAAGAGATTAGTGTTTTCGTGCCTGCTAACACAACGTTCATTCTGCAGCCCGTGGATCAAGGAGTAATTTTGGCTTTCCAGTCTTATTTGGGAAGTACATTTTGTTAGACTATATCTGTCTTAGACAGTGATTTCTCTGATGGATCTGGGCAAAGTAAATTGAAAACCTCCTAGAGAGGATTCACCATTCTTGTTGCCATTAAGAACATGCGAGACTCATAGGAGGAAATCAAGATATCAACACTAACAGGAGTTTAAAAGTTATTCCAACCCTCATGGATGACTTTGAAGGGTTCAAGACCAAAGTACTGCAGGTGTAGTAGAAATAGCAGGAGCGCTGGAATTTAGAATGCAGCTCGAATTGCTACAATCTCATGATAAAACTTGAACAGATGAGTAGTTGCTCCTTATGGACGAGCAAGGAAAATGGTTTCTTTACATGGAAGCTACTCATGGTGAAGGCGCTGGGAACACTGTTGAAATGACCACAGAGGATTTGTCGTATTATGTAAACATAGTTGATAAAGCAGCAGCAAGGTTTGAGAAGATTGATTACGTCTGTAAGAAGTTTTACGGTGAGTAGAAGGCCTGTCAAACAACGTGACATGCCATACAAAAGTCTTTAGTGAAAAGAGTCAATCCATGCAGCAAACTCCATTCTTGTCTTTTTTAAGACAATGTCACGGCCAACCCAACTCTTGGAAACTACCACCCCAATCACTCAGCAGCCATCAACATCAAAGCAAGGCCTTCCAGCAGCAAAAAGATTACAAATCACTTAGTATTTTTTGGCAAGAATGTATTTTTAAATTAAGGTATATACTTTTAAAAAAACTTAATGCTGGCTTGGCGCCTGTGGCTCAAGTGGCTAAGATGCCAGCCACATACACCTGAGCTGGCAGGTTCGACTCCAGCCGGGGCCCCCTAAACAACAATGACGGCTGCAACCAAAAAACAAATAGCCAGGTGGTGTGGTGGGTGCTTGTAGTCCCAGCTACTTGGGAGGCCGAGGCAAGAGAATTACTTATGCTTAGGAGTTGGAGATTGCTGTGAGCTGTGATGCCACAGCACTCTACCCAGGGTGACAGCTTGAGGTTCTGTCTCAAAAACAAAAACAACACAAACAAACTTATGCTATTGTACACTTAATAGACTGCAGTGTAGTGTAAACATAACTTATATATGGAGTGGGAAACCAAAATGTGGTGCGACTTGCTCTATTGTGATAGTTACCTTGTTGCTGTGGTCTGAGACCAAACCTGCAATACCTCCAGGGTTTGCCTGTACATTTTTGTTCTTTCTAAACTTCCCACTCTAAGATATTTTGTTATAGCAGCAGGAAGAGACTGAGACAGACATCATGCTCCAGGGTGTTCAGATGTTCATTCGGATGGTAGCTACGACTTGATTGTTGACATGCTTAGAACGTATCATGCCTGGCTTTGCCTTCTAAGTGGCCATCCCTTGGGTACTTCCATGTAGTTTCAAGTGGAAAACCACAGACATGCCTGTATAAATCCAAATGCCTCAGTAGACTGTGCAGGACAGTGACACCCTGAGGACCAACAGGCCACTTGCCCAGCACCCTTCTGTGCCCCTGCCTATGTTTTACCACATGGCCCTGTGACCACAGTGAAAATTCACTGAAGAAGTTTCTGCCTCGAGCTAGGGAACTTTTCAGTTTTAACAAAAGCCAAGGCCTTCCTGGAATTTTCTTTTAAAGCCCCAGTCCATAACCCTGTTTTACCTCTGTTGGGATGTTTTGGAATCGACGACTCTCATGCTTTCTCTTTTAACCCAAACCACCACCCTTGTTGGTGGGCGAGAGCAAGGAACAGAATTAATGAACACAAGGAGGGCATTGCAAATGACTTTTGAAATGGCAAAAATTCCTTTTATTTTGTCGTTTTTATGGAAAGGTCAAATAATTGAAAAAAACATCTTCGAGGAGGAGTTATACTTGGGGTTGACAAAAAAGCACACTTTGTTGATAAAATATGAACTGTTTGAAAGATTTATAAGAGTCTAAAATCCTGCATAGCCCTTCAGAATTCGAAGCAGCAGGAAACCACTGTGATATTTTTAAAATAAGTATTTATAAAAGTAATTGGGTACTCTTGATGTGGAATAAGGAGGGGAAAAAAAAACTGCTAAGGAAGCTATATTGGACTTGACATAAAAGTGAGGTATGTAATTTGGGAGCAAAAGGGAGGGCGAGGAGCGTGTACACACAGTACCTGTGGGCCTTTTTGGTTCTGAAGTGCTGGAGGCAGGAACAGAAAGCCACAGGCGGCTGGCACAGGTCAGCCGCCTCCCCCAGAGCTGGGAGGGAGGGCAGCTCCTCAGGGCCTATGGCAGCGCCCAGGTACTGCGGCTACTTTCTGAAACCCTTATTTAAAACTCCAAGGCCCTCTTCGACTGACTACATGCAAACAGGACAGAGAACACATGTTTCTGAGAACATTTCAGTTAAAATTAAAAATGTGTCAAGGACCGTGCCAATAATTTACTTGCGAATATCCGAACCAGATGCTGCTCACCCGTAATTCCGAGTAATTTGCCAAAATTATGTATTTACTTTAATCTCAAAGATGAAGTTGAAATATGCACGGTTTGTTTTATTTGTGATGCAGAAAAAAAAAAAAAGGAAATCTTGATGTGACTTCAGCTGCCGTTGAATGGAGAGTGAGAAGCGGTCAGGATGTCTGTTAATGACTACTCGGTCGAATGTGTCAACCAAAAGGCCATCAGGACAAATCCTCAAAAAGCAAAACGCCCGAGAAGGTTAAGCAAGCGTTGCTGAGTAGGATGTTAATGCATGAATCAACACCCAGGACCCAGGCCGTGTTTTCACTGGTGACAAGAGTTCTAATTCCTAAGCAGCTCATCATCTTGTTTGTGGGATGCCGGACATTAGGATGGAAATGGGACAAGTTTCAGTCAGCTGTTTGGGTTTCTGTTCTTTATGAAGCCAAATAATTGAAAAGCGCGGCTATCTCGACAGGAGATAACATTTTCATGTTCTTATTTAGATGTTTAGCATTGAAGTCGATAGAGGCAATTAAGGGAGGTGCATAGGGTAGGCTCTGAGGTCAGACCTTGTGGGCTCAAACCCTGGCTTTGCCACGTGCTAGCTACGTGATGCCGAGGTGGTTATTTAAGCTCTCTGTGCTTAGTTTTCTCATCTGTCAAATGGGTTTGTGAACAATATCTTCCTTGTACGGTTTCCCTACAGACTACAGCCTTGCTTCATTAGCCCGGCATTTAAGGCATTTAAAACTTCAGGTTTTAGCGCCCAGGCCTCAAGAAAAAAAGTGATTGGGGTCTCTGAATATGAACTGCCTGAGGGATAAGGGGTCCAAGAATTGTGCCATTTTACAGATGAGAAATGGTGACGATGTCGCCCCATTTATGATGGGATCAGACTTGTTCTGCATAATTTCAGGAACACCAAGAGCCAGGCAGTGTTCCCTGCCTCCAGATACCTGCTTGGGGCAGTCCTTGCATGGGAAACGATGCACCACTAAGTTGGGCTGTAGGACTTCTGGATTCTAGTCCTACCTCTGACCCTGGTTTGCGATGGGACCTGACCTTCTTGGCCCTTTGTCTTTCGTCTGTGAAATAAGGATGGGCTGCATTGGTTTTTGCAGGTGTGGATGAAGGGGTGCTGGTCCCCCCTCAGAAGGACGGAGAGAGATGGCCAGAGGAAGAATGAGCAGAACCTTTATTCACCCCTTTGGTTTGTGAGCTAACTGGCTGTGTCACCTGCCCACATTTAGAAAATGTGCAGCCTGGGGCCTGGTCCAAAGAAGATGTCAGTGAAGTACGAGTGGGGTGAAGGGGTGACTTTCATCTTCAGCGACGCTTTCCATAGTAATTTGCTTGCACAGCATGGCCTTTTTCCCTGGGCTGTATGCTCAGCTCCCGCGTACCTGCCGCCTTCAGCCTGGCACGCCTTGCAGGAGATTTCCACAGTCTGCTCTTGTTCTGCTCTGCACCTTCTTGGGGGAAAGGACACCTTTCTTCTGGGTGCTTAAAACAAAAAATAACCTGAATACTCAGTAGGCTCCATTCCGCAATTTGATCTCCATTTCTTATACTTGACCCCGTTGCTTTGGAAATGATCCCAGGGTTTTCTGGCTTTAAAGACTGTATGAAGATCTCCCTGGAGGAGACAAGACTTCTGTATAGCTCCCTCTATCCCCGTTTGTGGAGAGGCTGCTCTTTAGGGCTCGTCCCCTTTTGATTTATTTTCTAGGTGATTTCGCTGTCACACTGAGGTGGAGCTCCTGAAACCTTCCCCCAGGGAAAGCTTTGCTTGTTGCCTTGGGTGGAGAAAAGGCTGAATTTACAGTCCTTGCTATATGCTTGGAGCTTGTCGAGGATATTAGGATTCGACAAGGAAGATCCTTGTTGGCTAAAATCTTTATTTTTATTTTATCATCATTTTTAAGTTTCAGATTAATATGAGGGTGCAAACATTTAGGTTACAGTGTTTGCATCTGTTGGGTGAGGTCCCTGTTGTAGTTGTGTCCTGCACCCAGGAGGTGTGCCATATACCCTGACATCGTGCCCATTAGGTGCGCTCACACAGATCCCCTTCTCTCCTACCCTCTCCCCTCTCTCCCCAACTTGAATTAAATTGAGTTTTTCTCTTGTGGGTATGTATTTGTTTGTCTACTGGCTATATATTAGTATTAGTACATTGGATTCTTGCTTTTCCATTCCTGTGATACTTTACTAAAGAAGATGCTCTCTAACTCTATCTGAGTTAATACAAAAGATGCAAAGTCTCCATCTTTTTTATGGCTGAATAGTATGCCATGGTATACAGGTATCACAGTTTATTAATCCATTCATGGGTTGATGGGCACTTGGGTTGTTTCTACATCTTGGTGATTGTAAATTAAGCTGTAATGGACAATCTAGTGCAAATGTCCTTATGGTAAAATGTTTTTTTTTTCTTCTAGGTAGATGCCCAGTAATGGGATTGCAGGATAGAATGGGGAGTCTACTTTTAGTTATTTGAGGGTTCTCTATACTTCTTTCCAAAGATGCTGTATTAGTCTGCAATCCCACCAGCAGTGTCAGAGGCTAAGTAGTTTCTATCAGGTTTTGCTTTTCTGCTGTTTGCCTGGATTCAAGAAAACCTCAAAAAGGGGGATGTCCTCCTGTGGGGTCATGATCAGTACCCCTGAGGGGCCACTCGAGCACGTGGCCATTATTGTAACAGGGAGAGGCCAGCTCAAGAATGGGTGGGCTGAATGAGACGCCTGATCAGAAGGAGGAGTTGGGGATGTGGCCTCCCTCTCGGCACCCAGGGCAGTAGGCCACACGGGGCTGCTTTCCTGCTGGCTGCCCCAGAGTCTGTGTGGACAGGCATCACCCCCTTGGTCATCTAGGGAGGGGACAGATTTCTTCTTTTTTTCAATCTCTGAGAAATGTGTGAAAGGCGAGTCGTCAGACCAGGAAAGATGGCTGCGGACTTCCCCTCTGGCATATGCGTTCAGCTGGTCCTGACCACAGCTCTGCTCACTGTCAGGTGGTCAACAGCTCAGACTGAGCTGCTATGTCCATGGGGCCCTGTAAGACAGAGGAGGAGACATCTGCTGTCACTTCCAGCGTGGGGTTGAGGGCTGGGTTCCGGGAGGCTGTTTATTTCTGTTAAGGAATTTTGCCGGCAATTAGGGCAGGTTGCCTCAGGGAAATCACAAGCACATTGGTGATGGTCTGGGCAGTCAGGCGTCTCATGGGTGTGGCCAGTGATTGTGCTTGCCCATGCAGGCATGCACACTGACACACACACACAGGCGCCCAACCCCCCTGCATGCACATACTCATGTGCACACGTGTGCCTACCTAAAAGTGTGCACACACAAGTACACACGTACACACACATGCACACAGGGACACACTCACCACATCTCTCCTTTACTAAGCAGGGAAATGTAAACATCAAACAACACCCTAATGATAGAAGCAATAAGCCTACAGGAAAATCATAAAATAAATGCCCATGTAAGATCTTATGCTTCTCTCTGCTCCTTCACTTCTGCTAAGCCCTCATATTTCCCCATCTTTTTTAGTCATTCTGCTTCAAGAAGAAACGACCATACTTCCTCTCACTCTTCCCTTGCATTGAAATCTGCACGAAAGCTCCCCATCTGCTTTCTGGGGGCAGTCCACCTGAATGGCTGAGCTCTGGGCATCTGGAATCAGGCTGTCTGGGTTCGTAGGTCAGCACTGACACTTATTAGCAGCATGAGGCAAGTCACCAAGCTCTTTGTGCTTCAGCTTCCTTCTCTATAAAGTGGGGATGATAACAGCACAGCCCGTGGCCTTTTCTAGGATGCTGTGAGGATTGAATAAATGCAGAGCTCTGTACTTGGCGCATGGTTTGGGGTAAATACAGATGATTATTAGTGTCCCTCTGGCCCCAGCCATTCTCTGGGGAGACTCTTTTGGCTGTCTCGGGCCTTCAGCCTTGGTGCTCATCCCCTCCACTCTTTATGCTTGGGGAAGGAACCATCTTTCTCTTCCAAATGAGCTGGGGATGAAGGAGTCAGCAAGATTAGACACAGCCCTACAGTTCTTTCCTCCCATCCACAGGCTTCTGTCTACCTGACTGTCGGCTTTGATTTTCACCCTTTTAAGCTATAGTTGGGATTATTCTTAATTTGCAGTACATGGTTCCTTAGCAACCCTCGCTAATATAGGATTAGGTACAAAAATACTTTTGGTTAGAATTTCAAGCATCTTAATTCATTATAGACCATTGCTTTAAAAAATTACCTTCATTTTCCCCTTCTTTATTTCTGAAGTAATGCGAATTCATTGTAAAATATTTAGAACCCCCAGATAATTAGAAAGAATAAAAGCCAGCCTTCCATTGGCCTCTTGGTATAAGTTCTCCCAGTTTTAAGAACGTTATATTCACACGTGTTCTGCACCTCCCTTTTGCAAACAGTTTCCCCTCATTTCCATCAGTCCATGAGGCTTTAAATTGATTTTTAAAAGAACATAATGTTTCTAATCAGATAAAATGTGGCTTCTCCAGGAAGAACTGGATACCTGGCTCAAGGTGTGTGCTGCTTCAGTGGAGATGGCGTGTAGGTGTGAGGGTCATGAGCTGCCTCCACTGTCGTGGGCATAGGGAGTGCCCCAGGGGCCCCCACCTGGGCTGGAGGGGATTGGGGTGGGAGGGTGTAGTCAGATCGCAGTGGGAAAAGCATCTCTCCGTGCCAACTTTTCTCTTGCAGCTGGTGATGGCTTTAAGCCCAGGTGTAACAGGGATGGATGGACAGCCTGCTGTCATTGGACTGACTGACACCAGGGCAGTTACAGAGAAATTTGAACCCGCTGGGACATGGGCATGGGGCAGGGGGCTGTAGGGATCCCCTCCCAGGGAGAGAGCCAGAAGTTGGGCACTCAGATACTGGAGCTAAACTCTTGGATTCAAGTTCCACGGCTGCTGTTTGTTAGCTTTGTGATATTAGAAGCTGTGTACCTCAGTTTCCTTATTACAAAGTGAGCATTCTAAGTATATCTACCTAATAATATGGTTGTATAGATTGAACTAATATGCATGGACAAAATACTTAGAACAGTGCTTCGTCTGTAATGAGTACAGCATGAGCTTTAATTTAATCATAGTTATGACTATTTTAGGTCAGTGAGTCTAGTTTTTCCTTTTTCTTGAGACAAAGTCTTACTCTGTTGCCCAAGGTAGAGTGCCATGGCATCAGCCTAGCTCACAGCAACCTCAAACTCCTGGGTTCAAGCAAATCTCAGGCCTCAGCCTCCCGAGTAGCTGGGATGACAGGCACCTGCCACTATGACTGCCTGATTTTTCTATTTTTAGTAGAGATGGGGTCTTGCTCTTGCTTAGGTTGGTCTTGAACTCCTGACCTCAAGCTCAAG
>NW_003852398.1:3793283-3804796 GCF_000181295.1 Otolemur garnettii | reverse complement strand
CAGCTACCTGAGAATTACCTACAGAGAAATGAGGATTGACCCTGCCGGCTCAAAGCTACACTGTGCAGTGATTCCTGATTTGGTCTGGGCACTGAGGTCACCTGTGGAGCTTGGAAAAATGATGGATGCTTGGGTTTGATTCCTGGAAATTTTATTCAGTGGTTCTGTGATGGGGCCCAGGGATCTAAATTTCTGAAAAGTTCCTAGGATACTGGGAGGCTGAGGTGGCTGGATTACCTGAGCTCATGAGTTCGAGACCAGCCTGAACCAGAGTGAGACCTTGTCTCTAAAAATAGCTGGGCATTGTGGCGGGAGCCTATAGTCCCAGCTACTTGGGAGGCTGAGGCAAAAGAATCACTTGAGCCCAAGAGTTTGAGGTTGCTATGAGCTATGATGCGATTACATGCTACTGAGGGCAAAAAAGTGAGCCTCTGTCTCAAAAAAAAAGCTCCTAGGATAGCAGGTGGAACAGCCACTGCCAGTTACAAGTTCCTCCACCTCTCTGAGCCCCCGTTTCCTCCTCTGTGCAGTGGGGAAAGGGTAGACCTCGCTGTTGTGAGGATCAGAAGTTGCCTGTGAGGGCTCAGCTCTGTTCAGACCTGCTGGGGCCCCGCAGCTGACAGGGTGGATATGGGAACAGCCAAACGAGCCTCGCACCTGTGTTCTCAGACTGGCAGCACCACACTGGAGGGGACTAGGATTCATACCCAGGTGTGCCTTGCCTCTACTTGGCTGATGGCTGACCACAACATCCTTCTGCCCCAGTGGGAATAAGAGCCTCTTTGTGAGTTCCTAGGGCTCCTACTGTCCTGTGTGGAGAACATTTCTCATTGTGTTAACTACCACAGACATAGTGGCTTAAAACAACACACAGATTATCTTACAGCTCTACAGGTTAGCGTCCAGTACGGTTTCACTGGGCTAAAATCAAGGCTGCATGTTTTTTGGAGACCCTAAAGGAGAATGTGTTTCCTGGCCTTTCCCAGCTTCTCAAGGCCATCTGTGTCCCTTGGCTTGTGGCTGCCTTTCTTCATCTTCAAAGCCAGCCTGGGCGTGTTGAGTCTTTCTCACATCAAATCTGGTCTCCTTTTCTGCCTCCCTTTTCCACTTTTGAGGCTCCTGTGATTCCATTCGGCCCACCTGCAAAACCCAGGAGACCCTTCCCATTTTAAGCCCTACTGATTGGCCACCTTAATTCCATCGATGACCTTGACTCCTCTTTGCCACATACGGTAACATACTCACAGGTTCCAAGATTGGGATGTGGGAGACCTTACAAGCCATTATTTGCCCATCTCATCTGTTGTCTTGAACAATTCTTTCAGTTGTTTTTACTGTTACAAATTGTAGGTGAAGTTTCTATGGTCTAACTCCTTACCAGGCGTAAACTCCTGAAAGGCCAACATTGTGTCTTGACCTGAATTGCCCATGACTTGATCTTCAGGCACCACTGGTGATATATGTATATATGGGAGTTCCTCCAGGTGTGGGGGAGCATTCCAGGGCTGTGTGGGGAAAGGTAGTTTCAAAGGGATCTATGTCTTTTTGATAACACACATCTGCCTAGGAATCTGCTTGGTTTGGAGGCTGACTTACTTTCTCCTCCGACTCTTTACAGAATGTTTTTTCTTACATTAACAAGGAAAGACTTAGTCTTCCCTTTTCTGAAGGGCCAAATAGTGATGTTCGAAATAGTTGTGCCTGTGATACCTTCATGTCCCCCTCAACCTGATCAAGACACATATTGTCAATAACTTGTGTGTGTATATTTGATACTCACGTATTAAAACTTAAATATATTTATATTGCCTTGATCTTCTATGTATGAATAATAATTGCAGGGACAGCTCAACTCAAAGGAAAATCTTTAACACTCAGAGCCTCATGGTTGCAGGAAGTGAATAGGAAATTAGAATTTCAATTTTCCTGCATTTTTTTCTTGCATAGAATTATGATAATAAGGTGATTGTAAAAGAATGTCTAGCATAAAAATTGTATTAGAGCAAATTTGATTTCAAGGAGGGGAAAAGAAAAAATATAAAATTTTGTGACTCATAAAGAAAAGCTTGTTTGTGTATTTTTAAAAAATAGCTGATGGTGGGTATCAAATTGCTGTGGTATTTAGATTCCGTGGGAAACATTTATAAGAGTGATGTCATAATTTCATTTATAAAATGTCAATATTTATTACACAATAGTGAAAATTGCATCCTTTCTACTATTTGAATTTATGACAAATGTTTTAGATGTCAACCAAAAATGTGTAGGGGCCTACATAGTTTGTCAAAATTCTCCTGGAGTTAATAATGTGAGTTTCAATGTTTGCAGGCTACCTGCCCTGCGTTACTGTGTGCATAGTAGGTGCTTAAAATGTTTGGTTTTGAAGAGAGAAGTGTGTACAGCATTAGAAAGGATAAAATTAGAATGACCACACGAAAGTTTCAAGTTAGAAAGTTTCAGTATAAGAGGTTGTCTGCTGGGAGCCTTAGATGTGTTCTTCCTGATGGCTCCTGAACATCTTTGGGGACTCTGGGTTGCGAGAAATCTCGAACTTCTGTTCTCAGCCTAGAAAGTTGGCAATAGGGGCAAAAGTGTGACCTTGTGGGATTTGCAAAGTCCCTGAAGACTAGTACTCTGAAAGGGAATAGAGATTTTGGTTGGCCCTTGTCTAATCCACGTGCCAGCCAGCTGTGCAGGGCCCTAGCCTAGGAGCCCGGCTGATGGTGCAGTAGACAGGAGTGGAGAGTTGAATTAGGCCAGTCCCTTCCTCCAGGAGGCTTCAGGCCAGGGTGAAGCTCTCGGCCTCTGGGCTGGTCCTGGCTTCTCTTGGAGACACCCCTTTTCATGGCTTCCCTCTCTCTTTTAGCATTGTGCCAGCCTGAGGGAACGTGCTGTGGGAAAAGGGGATTTTGCTCTCCTGGCCAGTCTGGCCAGTCTAGTCACTCCTCCCCTCAGCTCCCCTGCGCACAACTCTCTGCCCTCCCTCACCTATGCTCCTGGCCACCTTGGGCTGTTGATTCCTTGTTAGCAGGAGCCAGTCCATTTTTAAAAGTCATGAGTGGATGGAAAAATGTCACCAGTCACTCATGGCAGTTGCCACCAATGCTTAATTAAGACCAGACAGTTTTGGCTCAGTCACTCTGTAGATGGTGTGGGAAGAATGCTGGATCGTAGAGCAAGGATTGAGGGTTTCAAGCAAGCCTTCTTGTCATTTTGTCTCACCTTGGTGCAAAGTAATCTGCTTTGTGGGGGTCGGGGGAGGGGGATTGCAAAAGTGGACAAAATATAGTTGCTGGCCTTATGGAGGTTATTATTAAATTTGTGTGTGTGGGGGGCACAATTCAAACCACAGCACAGGTAGGTGCTGGGCCACATGCTGCCCTGGATTGTATTTGGGTTGTGTGTAAAATCTCCGTGTGAAGAGAAATAGGTAACATTTAAAATCACGTTTCTACTGCTGCCCCGTTCCCTCTCCTCAGAGAGCATAATAGGGCGGGGGGAGAAAGAGGTGGGAGGGAAAGGAGGAGAGAGAAGGAGAACAGAGAGGGAAAGAGATGGAAAGAGAGCAGAAGAAAGAGGGAAAGAGAGGACGAGAAGGGAGAGAGGGAAAAAGAAGAGGGGAAAAGAGAGGGAGAGAGCAGGGGACGGGGAGACAGGGAGGCTCCATCCACGCTTCTCAGGCTCTGCCTCTCTCTCTGCTGAGGGAACCTCCGGGCTCTTGGGCCCTGTGTGCCGATGGGGTAACCCCTGATAAGAGTGGGTGGTGGTGAGTACTCGAGAGGTGAAGAACCACTGGAGAGAAAAACAGAACAGATCCAGGAAGTGGGTGTGAGGGATGAAGGAGTCAAGCACCTTATTCTGGATTTGGGGAATAGTTTTGGTGGGGAGCTAGTCCAGGCCGAGGCATGAGGGGAGAGGCTGCTGAGATCCCGTGGGTTGGAAGGGAAGGCAAGCGTGACATCAGTGGGGAAAGCTGGTTGATTAAGTGTTGGTACGGGCTGTGAATTAGATCCCCTCTGTGTTCTAGAAGAGATGCAGGTAGAGGCTGGAATTGTTTTCAATTACTTTTGGTTTCTGCACCTCCCTTCTAAGATGCTGTATCAGACTCTATTAGTCTCCCAGGGCTGTCATAACAATACCATAGACCAGGGGGCTTAGACAACAGACATTTGTTGTCTGGCGGTTCTGTTAAAAGCCTGAGATCATGGTATTGGCGGGGAGTGGTTCCTCCTGAGGGTTGGGAGGGAAGGAGCTGCCCCAGGCCTCTGTCCTTGGCACACAGATGGCTGTGTCCATGTCCACACGGTGTATTCCCTGTGCATGTGCTTCTGTCCAGATTCCCCCTTTTTAGAAGGGCACCAGTCATATTGGATCGGGGGCCCACCCAACTCTGTTACGACCTCATCTGAGCTAATTACATCTGGAATAAACTTATCTACAAACAAGGTCACATCTGAGACACTGAGGGCTAAGACCTCAACATGAATTTTGTGGGGGTGGATACAATTGAATCCACAGCACAGGTAGGGGCTGGACCACATAGTGCCCTGACTTGTACTTGGGTTGTATATATTTTTTAATTAAATGAGTTAATGCACATAGCAGTGTAAATGGTAAAATACTATGGATTTGTCATGGCAAAAACGACAATAAAATAATAGCTCCTGGGTTAAAACCAGCTACACTATTTGAAAAATCTTCAAAATGAAGTATAGGCTTGGTGCCTGTTGCTCAGTGGTTAGGGCGCTGGCCACATGCACTGGGGCTGATGGGTTTGAACCCAGCCCAGGCCTGCTAAACAGCAGCAACAACAAAAACATAGCCGGGCGTTGTGGCGGGCACCTGTAGTTCCAGGTACTAGGGAGGCTGAGGCAAGAGAATCACTTGAGCCCAAGAGTTTGAGGTTGCTGTGAGCTGTGATACCATGGCACTTTACCGAGAGTGAGATAGTGAGACTCTGTCTCAAAATAAATAAATAAATAAAAAGATGAAATGTAAATGTAATCATGCCATTTATGCTTTGAGCCCTTCAGGGTCTTCTTTGCCCTTGCAATAAAATGCCAGTTTCTTACTGTAGCTCCAGGGCAGGCCTCTGCCTGTACCTCCCAGCACATCTCTGGCCGCTGTACTCCTCTGCCCTGACCACACTGGCCTTCTCCAGGGTTGGAGTATCGTAAGCTCAGCTGCTTCCAGAGTCTTTGCACAGATGGCCCTGGTCAGCAGTGCTCTTTCTTTCTGTGGCCGGTTCTCTCCCACTCTGCATGGCCTCCTCCTCCTCTTCCTTCAAGTCATGGCTGAAAACACCTCAGAGGCCTTTCCTCACCTCCCCCTCAGTCTAAATTAAGTTACCCCATTATTATCTCTTATAGTGTGGAGGGTCACAAGGTAGCTCCTCCAAAGACAGAGCCACATTTTGGTACCTGTGAACGTGACTTTATTCAGGAGAAAGGGTCTTTGTAGATTTAATTAAATGAAGGATTTCGAGATGAGATCATCCCGGATTATCTGAGTGGGCCCCGAATCCCATGACACAAGTCTCTGTAAGGGAAGCAGAGAGGAGAACATGTGGGGGGAAGAGAGGACCACGTGGAATATGGAGGCAGAGGCTGGGGGGAAGCCAGGAACCGCTGCAGCCCCCAGAAGGCAGAGGAGAGAGGGACCTTTGGAGGGAGTGTGGCCCTGCTGACACCTCGATTCCAGACTCCTCCCCTCCAGAACTCTGAGAGAGTGAATTTCGGCTGTTTTAAGGCATCTGTTTTGTGGAAATTTGTAACGGAAGCTACAGCGAACTATGCACCACTTCCTGTTCTTCATGTCCTTCGATGATGGACATTGTATTGTGGCCTCCTGACCTGTTTCCTGTCTGCCCCGACTCCCCTTCAGCACTGCATCACGCTGTAAGACCTGGGTCTTTCCCATTCCCTGTCATATCTACAATGCACAGCACAGCATCTGACTCACAGCAGATGCTGAAGAAATGTTTGTCGAATGAATGAAAATAAACAACGTATCTCCTTGTTCAAAATTATTTAAGAAAGGCAGTGCATAGTGGCTCACACCTGTACTCCCAGCAATTTGGGAGGCCAAGGTGGGGGAACCACTTGAAGCCAGGTGTTTGAGACAAGCCTAGACAACATAGTGAGAGCCTGTCCCCCACCCACCCCCCGCCCTACACACACAGACAGTTAAAAAAACTAGTTAGTTATTTGGGAGGCTGAGGTGGAAGAATTACTTGAGCCTATGTATTTAAGGCTGCAGTGAGTTATGATCATGCCACTGTATTCCAGCTCAGGCAACAAAGAGCAAGACTGTGTTTCTTAAACAAAAATGAAAAAGCATAAAGCTCCCCGCCCCAAACACACACATGCATCATCTTCTACAGAGCCTCAGGTACAGCACTTGGCTCAGTGGGGTAGAAATTGTGCTTTTTTTTTTTTTTTTAGAATAATCATACTTTATTTCATGATGTGAACATTAAGAATTCACCTGCATGGTTGAAAATATTCACAAAGGACTTGATTATTCACACTCATATGCACAGAGTTTACCAAGTAAAAAATTTTTGGCAACCGGTGCTCTGGACCTCCACCTTCCTTTTCTTCTTACTCACTGACTGGGTCAAACACCGTGTCAGAAATTGTGCTTCTTAAGTACTTGACATCACCAGAGGCAGGGGTGTGTGACCATTCCTTCTGAAGTTGAGCCTACATTTTAAATTTCTTTGCTAATCCTTTCCTTATGGAAAGAGAGACATCCAACTTCCCCTTGGGCCTTGTCCACATGACCCCAGACACCCATGTGCATCGCTGGCAGCCCAGCTTAGGGCCTAGAGGTAAAGTACAGAAGGGCCCAGGCACACAAGGTTTCAGCTGGACTCAATGCCAAAGAGAATGCCTTGTCTGTGAGCAGGGCGATTGCTGAAGGCTTTGTCTAATGTTAAGGCCGAGGGATGGACCATTTGAACTTGTTTAGTATTCATGATAATATATGGTTCAGGACTCAATAACAGGGTATAATTCTATTGAGGGATTCCACTGAGCTCATAAACCACTGAGTGTGGCTTGTCAGCAGAATGCAGAGATTGGGTTACCACGGAGCCTGTCCACAGGGACCGCTGTTGATCACTCCAGAGAGAGAATTAGCACAGGACTTCTCTCAACTGCATGCCTACAAAATCAGTGCCCAAATAACTTGTTAAATTTAGTTTGTGTGTGTATGTGTGTCTGTAGTCCTGAAAATACCAAGGAACACAGTAGAACAGTTTCATTATGTGGTATTTGTTAATGAAGTTTATGTACAAAAAAATATGCCTATAGAGATGCTATAAACAAGTTGATATTATCTAGAACTCTGGGTGAAGAGCCTTAGAAAAGCCTTCTACCTTTATCCAGAAATCATGACAGTAAATGTGAAAAGAGGCATGGTGAAAGACAGTAGGGAATAGTGAGGACTGTGGTAGGTTAGACAGTGTATGTCTTGCTTAAACCCTGGGTTTGCCAGACAAAACATGTTTACAACCAATACGACATACTGATCTATATGACTTTTTTATTTTATTTTTTAGAGACAGTGTCCTGCTCTATTACCCAGGGTAGAGTTAGTTAAGTGATGCTATCATACCTCATTACAGCCTTGAACTCTCGGGCTCAAGTGATCCTCCTGCTTCAGCCTCCCAAGTAGCTGGCATTACAGGTGTGTGCCACCATGCCTGACTAATTTTTCTTATTCTTTGAAGATATAGGGTCTTGCTATGTTGCCCAGGTTGCTCTCAAACTCCTGGCCTCAAGCAATCCTCCTAATTTAGCCTCTCGAAGTGCTGAGATGATAGGCATGAGCCACCACACTCAGCCTACATGCTTATATTTCTGCCAGACCAAGGATTCACAAACTGGAGTGTTTGGGTCAAAAATTCGGCTTGCTACTTATCTTTATAAAGTTGTGTTGGAACATGGCTATGCCCATTTGTTTGCATATTGTCTGTGGCTACTTTTGAGTTACAGTAGCAGGGGAGAGTCATTGTAAAGAACAAATGACCCTCAAAGCCCAAAATGTTATCATCTGGCCTTTTACCTAAAAGGTTTGCTGACTCTTGTACTTGGACTTCTAGAGGTCAGCTTGGCACATATTCTAACTCAGTGATTTATTTGTCTGTGCCGAGGAGATTTGATGTTGTCCAAGGGAGGTGCTGCGGGCTGCCTACCCAACAGCCTTTCTCTCTTTTCCTGGCTGATGGTCCAGCCACGAGTTTCAGGGACATAGGGGGATGGGCCGCTGTCAGCCACAGAGCCACAGAGGGTGAATCTTGATTAGTTTAAGCCAAAGGTGACTGTCTCCTCTTCCTAACTGTGTAGTTCAGGCATAGGCTTGTGATGGGATTGTGACGAAAGAGATGTGAAAGGAACTTGCCCAGGGGTTTCTGAGAAAGGACGTCTATGGGACAGTTTCACAGTATTAAAAAGGGACCTGCAGGGAGCCATCTGTCCTTCTTTTGCCTCTGGATGCTGTTGAGAGAGAATGTGGTGCTTGCAGTATCTGTGGTATTATGGGACAAGGCCAAAGCCAAAGACCTGAGGATGGCAGAGTAGTGAGATAGAGCCTGGCTTGTCAATGACATTGTAAAGACGCAAGCAGCCCATTCAGAGTCTACCCTGCATTGTGTCTGTGTGTGTAAACATTCTGTTGCTTATTCACTTTTAACTGGGCTGTACCCTAAAAAATTAAACATGCTGTATCATTGGAGCTCCTTACTCTTTCCTTTTAAGTTTCTGACTTTCACATCTGTTTACTGGGAAGGTTTCCTGTAGACCTTATGAAAATGTCTTGTATTTTCTTCTCATACTGTTTTATTTTTCCATTTAGAACATTACTCTGTCATGAACTTATTTGTCATATACTGTGATGTAGGGATCTAACTTTATCTTTCTTCCAGATGTAGAAATACTATATATATATTTTGTGTGTATGGTGATGAATGAAACCCAACATACTTACGGGATTTTCATAAAGATAATATGTTCTTGACATGAGGGACTTTTCCACTTGGATTCCTTCCCTCTGCTGCTAGAGGTTCTATTCCTCCTCCTTTGCTTGTCAATCTTTTTATCAATCTTTCCTTGTCAATAAATTCTTTCTTATTGCTGAATAAATAAAAAAAGATAATATGCCCCTTTCTATACTGGAGACTAATGTGACAAGATTATTTTCTTGCAGATCTCTCTCTCTTTTTTGAGACAGAGTCTCATTCTGTCCCACTGGATAGAATGCTGTAGTGTCATAGCTTTTGGCAACCTCAAACTCTTGGGCTCAAGTGATCCTCCTGCTTCAGCCTCCCCAGTAGCTGGGACTATCGGCAACTGGTTAGTTTTTTGATTTTTATCAGATGGTGGTCTAGCTCTTGCTCAGGCTGGTCTTGAACTCCTGAGCTCGAGCAATCTACCTGCCTTAGTCTCCCAGAGTGCTAGGATTATAGGGATGAGTCCCCACTTGCAGCTTCTTGTAAATATCCCTTTAAAAATGGCTAGCCTAAAACAAGAGTGTGTCATGAGCATGGGGAAGCAAAAGAAAACAAGGAAGTATGCAACCATGAAGTGAATGCTTAGTCCCAGGGATCAGAGGCTTAAAGAAAAGGACAGATTGAAACCTAAAAAGAAAGAAAAGAAAGATCCCAGCACATTAAAGGAAAGAGAAGTCCCCCAGCACCCTTCCTGCTTATTCTTCCAATATAATACACAACTGGGCCCACTTTCCCACATCTTGGTTGATACCAACTTTATCAACTTTTCCATTAAAGCCAAACTGGACTTAGTGCAGTCAATGATGGACTGTCTGTATGCCAAGTGCATTCCTTGTATAACTGACTGTGTAATGGCTGACATTGAGAAATTGGGGCAGAAGTATTGAGTGGTCCTCAGGATTGCCAAGGATCCAAGATTTGAACGATTTCCATGCACACACAAAGGAACCTATGCAGATGACTGCTCAGTACAGAGAGTAACTCAGCACAAGTGTTACTCGTGGCCACAGTTGACCTAGACCTTAAATGATGAGTCTGGAAAATCCCTGGAGTTCCTATCATGTGTATTTCTAACCACAGATACAATATTAAACAGATGCCAGATGATTATGGAGCCCCTCGATTCTAATTCTTATAAGACAATGTTCGTATGCCTTTCTTCAACCAACTTTCTCTGTTAACAGTTTGTTAAACATGAAATACCATGAATTATTACTCTGTTCGCCAGCTTGCTTTATTATAACCTGGAGGATGTAGGTAATACACTCATGTTTGGATGCTATTTTGAAAATGATATTTTATCTCATTGATGGTCAAAGATGCAAAATCTTATGAAGAATGCTTCATTCTTTTTTGAGTTCTGTTGCACAATGTGGTAATTATAGTTAATATTAGAGTAAAATTTCAAATGTTCTTACCACACAAATGTTAAGTATTTGAGGTGATGGATATATTGACTAGTTTGATTTAATTATTCCACATTGTATTCATAGATTATAACATCACTGTGTACTCCATAAGTTTATACAACTATAAATTGTTGGTTTATAATAAAAAAAAGTGGCTAGCCTAATTGATGCTTAAGTTCAATAGTGATGCAACTAGCATGTTTTCTAATTTCCAACAAGGAACTTAAAGTAACTTGAAAATCTTTGACAGAGGCATCAATTTAAAGACAATGTAATGTGAAGGAAACACTAACCATGTCAAGTGTACCTGATCAGGCCAAGCCCAAGAAAACATGTTGGACTATTTCCTTGTACTGATGAGGCGTGCTGACAGGAAAAAAGTCAGAGTAAAAGTTATCAGCATCTTGAACTGTGTTGATTTTGAATTCCAGAAGTTCCTGGTTATTGAAACATAATTGGGACATGGAACCCTTAAAGTAAATCCTCTTAAAATAGCGACTAATATTTCTTATTGATTCTAAAACAAACATGCAAACAAATGCACAAACCGAAGACTAAAATAACCTCAATGGGGACTTTGTAAACTAGAAGTCACCTTCATCAAATCGAAATGAGAACTTTGGAGGAGAAGATCTCTGCAACACACACAACAAAGGATTAATCAATAAGAAAACAAAATAGGAAAATGAGCCAAAGACATGGTATTTCTCAGATGAGGAAGTGCAAGAGGCCAAACAACTTCTGAAGTCTTGGGCGGAAACATTAGGGTCAGGGAGATTCCTATCAAGACCTCAACGAGATCACCCTTCACAACCATTTAATTGGGAACAATGTACTTTACATATAACCAGATTTAGGTTATAATTGTTAAGTGTTCACTACTTCTTGGAACATACGAAGTAAGAAACAATAAAAAATTTTTTTTATGGTATATGTGGGTATATGGATGATTTTTAAAAACCAAATCATAAGATAGTACTACCCAATATCTAGTCTTATTTGAGGACAAGAAATTCTCATGTTTAAATCATTCCATTTTAAAATTCTTTTTTAAAGCATCATCCCTGCAGATGATTGCTTTTCCTTTTAAA
>NW_003852398.1:3772621-3793228 GCF_000181295.1 Otolemur garnettii | reverse complement strand
AGCTCTTTACTATCACTCTCCTCCAGTTCCTGACTTCTCACATCTTTGGGAAGATTGTCAGTGTCACTGCATTAAAATGACATTGTGTTGTAGGGCTTTCGCAGTCTCCCTGTGTGCTTGCTGCTGGGAGAAGGTTGGCAGCTGGAGTGGCCCACAGTTGCTTTCGGTCGTTTAGCAAGCATTTCTCCCCCTTTTGGCCATAGTACCCTGATTTTGGGGGGAGATCTACTCTTCCCCAACTGTCAGTCCATGTGTTTCATTGAACGTGCTCCCACCTCCAGCTCCAGGGGTGGGCCTGTGTCCCAGCCCTGGGTGGGCTGAGGACTTGCATCTCCCTGGGTACAGCAAACAATTGGTTCCGGGATGAACATGTGACTGGCCCCGGCTAGTGAAATTCCATTCTGCCACCTGATGGAATTGTTGGAACAAGGGTTTTCCTTCCTTTCTTCCAGGCTTGCAAGAATGTAAGCCTGGACCTGCTGGTGGTCATCTGTGTGGTTACCTTGTGAGAGTGGATCTGATGGTGAGTCAGCACAGAGGTGGCAGTTTTTTCTTTTCTTTTCTTTTTTTTCCTTATTAAATCATAGCTATGTACATTAATGCAATCATGGGGTACAGTGTCGTGTTTTCATATACAATTTGAAATATTTTCATCAAACTGGTCAACATAGCCTTCATGTCACTTTCTTAGTTATTGTGTTAAGGCAGGAGGTTAAGGACAGAAATGCACTCCCACCAACAAGCAAATATGGGTAGTATCAGAAGGCTTCGGGGGAACTCACAGAACTGGAGGGAAAGCAGAGGAACCAGACCTGCCAGTGGAAATCAGGTAGCTCAGGGCTCTTGATAGCAGAACCAACCACAGCCTCTTCAATTCCAGCTGTTTCCTGTCTTCAGATGACACAAGATTCAGATTCCCAGCTGAGAGGCTGTGGCATGGCTTGGGTTTTGGTGCATCAGGGTTCCTTGACTAGCAACCCCACTAAGATGGAACTGAGTGAGGACTTCCACCAGAGGGACATCAAGGAGCTACTTCTGGAATGGGGGAGTGACTGATGACTGCTTGGCCAAAAAAGGTTTGCACAGCACTTAAAGTCCAAATGGATTTTCACAACTACAGTATGGAAATCATTGTTCCCATGTTTTCAGACAAGGAGGCTGAGCCTCTAAATCTAAGTAATGATCCCCAAGTTCACAGTTGTTGTCTTAGTTTATTTGGACTGCTATAATAAAATATCATAAACTGGGTAGTTTATAAACAACTGAAATTTATTTCAGATGGTTCTAGAGGCTGGGAAGTCCAAGAACGAGGTGTTGGCAAATTCACTGAATCCTGAGTTCCTGTCTTCTGGTTCACAGATGGTTTTTTCTAGTTGTATCCTCACCTGGCAGGAGACATTAGTTAGCTCTCTTCTAATTGCTAATTTCCTCCCAAACACTGTGCCTCCTTAGATCATCACCTTGAGGATTAGGATTTTAACATATGAATTTGGGGGAACACTATCATTCAGACCATAGCAGCCAGTGTCAGAGACCCATATCTGTGGGACCTCGAGGTTGTATATTTACCATTGTTATTGGCTATATCACAGAGATCTAGTGACCTTTTCATTGATATTTTTACTCGAATTAAAATGATTGCTACCTATCATGCGACTTCCATATTTGTGGGACTTTTTATAGTCTGCAAAGGTTTTTTCTGTATGTGATCTCCTTGGTCCTCCTTAAACAGGGTGAAGTGGGCAGACACTCTATCACTCATCCCATTTGTCAGATTGGAAGACAGGTTTGGGAGCTGGCAGAGGTGGGCCCAGCATTTTCACTGTCTTGTTTTTCAGATAGAGGTGATGACCAGGCTGGGGCTGGCCTGCCTGACCTGATCTGCAGCACGGGGCTGGTGGATTGTGGTCAGCTCAGAATTGGAGGGATGGATTGTGGTTGGATTAACCAGGCACATGAGATATGTGGAATCCGGAGCCTCTAAAGAAAGAGTTTGGTCTTTCAGCCTTGCCTGGTGGTTTTAGGAAGAGTTCTCTATTCTCGTATCTAGACTTTATTTCATGTCTAGTTCTTACTTAATGGTGTTTGGGAAGTACAAATGCAGGGAGGGACGCTCAGCTTTCTGCCGTGCCTGACTTGGGAGGCTTCTAGCACATGTTCATGTAAAATGGAAATCTGAAAACAACTTTTTGCAGCTTTGAGGAACAGAGGGGCATTGGTATTGAAGATTCTTTGCCATTCACCTTCAGTTTCCTGCCTGGGTGTAGCAGGTCAGGGCTGCTTCCCCACAGCTTGGAGGCAGTGTAAGGTGGTGGTTTGGGTTGACCAGATGTTTCTGGTCTTTGGCTTCAAATGCCAACACCCTACTTGCGGTTCTTTGTGACTCTGAGTGAGTTATTCATCTCTCTGAGCCTTGTTTCCCCATTAGTAAAATGTAGCCACCTTGTGGGCCTGAGGATTAAGTGAGGTAATATACAGAAAGCAGTTAGAAGAGTGCTCAGCACATAGGAGACATTCAATAAATGGTAAGTTGGAGAGATTGAGTGACTTGTCCAAAGGACACAGCTAGGAAGTGGGGTCAGAATTGAGACCCAGTCTGGAGTTCCCATGATGCCACGCTGCCTCTCAGAGAGGAGTGGGGGTCCTGGCAGAATTCACAATGTTGATGTTTCATTTCATCCTGTTGAAACTCTCCCAGGATTAACCATCATCTCATCTTCGAAGGACATCTTACCTCTGTAGGTAAGGAAGCCTGATCTTGGTCCAGATCTTTTACTTAAACTCAACTGGTCTTGTTATTTTCAGCTCTGCCTTGACCCTTCAAAGGGATCTTTTTAAGTTTGAGAGTGATATGGAGAGTAGTGTTTTTGTGTCATACACGCCCACAGACGTACGGGAGAAAATTTCCTTTGTGAAGAATCTTCTAGCTTGACGCTGGTGCAAACTGATTTGAACAATCAGAAGATGCACTATCTCATGTAACGGGGGGTGCAGAGGTGGGGCAGCTTTAGGGGTGGTAGGATCAGGCTGCTATCTATGGCTCTCTGAGCTTAGCCTTCCTCCACATGTTTATTCTGCATTTTGGGCTGGCTCCCTTCCTTGTGATGTTTGGTAGGCTGCAGCAAACAGGCTTACTTGCTACATCCAGGGGAGAGAAGGCATCACACACTCAATACCTTCATTTCAGTTGGGCCAGCTTAGGTTACATGCCCATCCTGACCCAATAACAGCAACATTATATGCTGGTGGACTCAAGTCCACTTTCCTGGGACTCCTTTAAGCCAGGCAGGCCCTTTGCTGCTGTGGGGGCAGACTTGGATGCTGAGGGATAAGGAGGGCTCCTTAGGGGAAAGGTAGAAATAAGAAATCCAATTCTGTTGGGGGAAGCAAAGAGGAGTGGATGGTGGATCATTGGCCAGCAAATGCCCTCTGTGGCGTACAAGGACAGGGAGCACAGGGCGGCATAGTAAGAAAATGCTGCCTTAGCCTCTGCCTAGGAATCCAGGAAAAAAGATCTAATAAAAATGTCAGATTAACCATTATGTTAACTAATAGCATTTTCGAGATCCCTACATTTAGTTTAGCAGAGAAGTGTTGTGGTGGCTACTATTTGTTTAGCCATTGAACAAGGTGCTTCCCCTACATCAAACCCTTTAACAATTTAATCCTCACAATAACCCTTTCAAGTTGGAGTTATCATTCCTATTTTATAGTTGAGAAAACAAGGCAGTTTTGTGACTTGTTTCAGGTCACACAGCTGAGGAGGACAGAATGGGAAATCAAACTTGACTTTCTGCCTGGAAAAGGCCCCAGCACAATGTTTTGCTTGATCTACTTAAGAAACACAAGGAAGAAGTGTGAGTTTATTTGATGTGGGTCTCACACTGTTGTTGAAGAGGAGGAAATAGAGGCCCTTTTGCCTTTGGGTCCATGGGTGAAACACAAATAGCGTAGTTAAAATTTGAAAAGTTAAAACAAAACAGGACCAGGAGAATTGGGAGAGTGAGTAGGAAACCCCTAAAAGCACAGAATTCGGGCAGGAAGGTGCGGCTCCCTTCCTACCACCCAAAGGGAGCTTCTTATGGTTGGACATCACTGTGGGAGTGATTTAAATGATTGTTTATGATTGTTTATGCTAACATCTCTTTGAAAAAGAGATGTCTTTTGCTCCAGCTTTTCCATCATCCAGATGGCATCTCTAGCACTAAAACTCACATAGTTGCTAAAATAAATTCTTGTGAGGTATACTCACTGCACAGGTTATTGTATTTGGGTGGGAGTGGAAGCTTGGTCAATGAAACTCATGGCATCATAGCCATTGAGGGTCTTAACACAGGGTAGGGGGCTCTATGGTTGCCCCCAGAGGCCTCTGGAGTCAGAATCTATGTGTCATAGATCCTGCAGTGGGTGTTGGGGTGTATCAGTTTCTTCATGCTGCTGTAACAAATTACACAGATATAGTGGCTTAGAACAATGCAAAGTGATTGTCCTATAGTTCTGGAGATCAGAAGGCCCAAATGAGGCTAAACTCAAGGTGTTATCAAGCCTGTGTTCCTTTAGGAGGCTCTAAGGGAAAACCCGTTTCCTTGTCTCTTCCAGTCTCTAGAACAGTGTTTCTCAATCTTTTTATCTCACAGCACACTTGAACTTATAGTTAAACTTCCATGGCACACTGAAATTATGTTGATCAAAAATAAGAGTAAGAAAAACAATATACCTACTGTGCTTTGAACTTCTTTTGAAATTAATATAATTATCTTTATTTTATTTTATATTTTTTGAGACAGAGTCTGACTTTGTTGCCCTCGGTAGAGTGCTGTGGTGTCATAGCTTACAGCAACTTCAAACTCTTGGGCTCAAGCGGTTCTCTTGTTTCAGCCTCCTGAGTAAATGGGACTACAGGTGCCCACCACAACACCCAGCTATTTTTAGAGATGGGGTCTCACTCTGGCTCAGTCCACTAGAACTTGTAAGCTCAGGCAATCTACCCACCTTGGCCTCCTAGAGTGCTGGGATTACAGGCATTAGTCACTGTGCCCAGCCAAATTGATGATCTTTAAAACTTTTCGTGGCACACTTCTCATGGTACACCAGCTGCAGCACATTGGTTAAAAATCACTGTTCCAGAGGCTGCCTGTCTGCCTTGGCTAGTGGTCCCTTTGCATGTCTTCAAAGCACAGTATTCCATCCTCTGCTTCCATTGTCACATCTTGTCTCTGCCTCTGACCCTCTTGCCTTTCATTCTAAGGACCCTTGTGTTTATATCAGGCCCACCTGGATAGTCCTGGATAATCTTCCCATCTCAAGACCCTTAACTTAATCACACCCACAAAGTCTTTTTTGCCACATAACATAATAACATAACATAACAAATAAACATAACATATCACAGGTTTGGGGGATTAGAACATGGACAGTTTTGGGGGGGATCATTATTCTGTCTACCAAATGAGGGGTAATAGGAAAGGCATTATGTTATGAAGCTGTTGAGGACTCACCTACCTTTGAGGATTCAGAAAGGCACTGTCACTAGTAGGCCAGTTTCAAATGGAAGCTAGTGAAGGAGTGTTTGTCATTGTCCTCATTGGGGATTTTCAATTTTAGTTTGATAACCTTTAACAGAGAGAATTTTGCAGCTGTACATATACATGTGTACATAGTAACTGGAAAAATGAATTAGCAAACGAATCTGAGCCAGATTCTTTATACTTATTACACCTGATATTCACATAAATGTCCTCTGCCCATCCACCAGATAATTTGAACTTGAAGGTCACGTCCCTTTCCATGTGCAGGCTCCAGGTGTGTCCTTGCTTTGTCTCTTCCTACCTGGTGACTGTAGGAGGCAGGTCACAGGTGACTCTCTGCAAAACAGACATGGAGTTGGGTGAGGGGGAAATGGGAGGCTGGGAACATCTTCAGTGGGGCAGAGTTTCCCAAATTTCAAACATTTATTAATGTTGTTAACAATTTGTTAACAATATTGGTGTCTTACTTGGACTATAATCTACTTAATATTTTTCTTTACATTGACTTTAGTAAAATAAGTTGTTATACCTGCTATCACTTCTACAAATGAAACAAACAGTATCACTTACTATAGAGAGAATGTAATAACACGATTACTAAAATAAAGATGTACTTAGACCACCTAAAATAATTTCATTGGCTGTAAGTATCAGAACTTTTCCAACTTTAATGTGCACACAGATCACTTGGAGGTCTTATTAAAATGCAGATTCTAATTTAGTCCCATCTAGGGTGGAGTCTGAAAATTTGCATTCTTAAGCAGCAGTCCTAACCTGAACCTAACTCACATGTGCAGGGGGCCCTGTTCATTGCATCCTCAGCCTCCTTCTCCCCCACCCTTCTGCCCACTTCCATATCATGGTCCCTTTTTAATTCCCCCTCTACATTTTTTTTTGAGACAGAACCCTAAGATGTCACCCTGGGTAGAGTGCTGTGGCATCACCGCTCACAGCAACCTCCAACTCCTGGGCTTAAGTGATTCTCTTGCCTCTGCCTCCCAAGCAGCTGGGACCACAGGTGCCTGCCACAATGCCTAGCTATTTTTTGGCTGCGGTTGTCATTGTTGTTTGGCAGGTCTGGGCCGCATTCGAATCTGCCACCTCTGGTGTATGTGGCTGGCGCCTTAGCTGCTTGAGCCACAGGTGCTGAGTCCCCCTCTACATTTTTTCCTCATCCATCAAGACAAGGCCCAGAACTTACCTGGCGTGAATCTCATGAGTGCTGCCCACTAAATATTTCCAGTTGCTCCCCTTTCCACTGGTGAGTAGGATTGTTCTTTCTGGTCTCCTTACTGCTGACTAGGGCCTAGTTCTGGCCATGAGTTGAGTAGTGAATGTCATATGTGTCATTTAATCTCTCTTATCCCCTCCGGGATGCTGACGGACTGCATTGGAGATGGTGGCTGCTCTCTTACCCTGGGTGCCCTTGCCAACGCGCAATGGTCACGTAGCATGAATAAGAAATCAACTTTTGTTGTTAAAAACCATGGAGATTTAGACATTTTCATTGCTGCAGTGACTGATATGTACCCCTTAGGTTCATCCATCCTTCCCCCTCAGAGCTTTGCATGTTATAAGTGCACGAACGATGGGTGTTTTTCAAGTTGCTGATTTTCCTTTCCACATTGACAACCACCGTGTCAGCAGACTGATACTGTTTTGGCCACATTTGTGGCACAGAAGATAGTAAAGGAGGAAGAAGAGGGAAGAAGCCCAGTTTTGGCTTCTTGCGTCTCCCCGGTGGCACTCTGAGCCTTGAGGACGTGTGCCACACTGTGGGAAGTGCTGCAGCAGCTTCCTGAGGAGGACAGAGCTCCTGGGTGTAGCTGGACATCCCATCCTTCAAGTGAGCACTCATTCAGCCAACATGGGCTGGACTCGCACTCTGTGCTAGGTGCTGGGCAAGGTGTGTGCACTGAGGGGCCTTCCAGGAACTCCCGGTTTGGTGACGGAAGGGGTGGGTGGGAAAGCTGACCCTCTCAGCTCAACATTGTAAAAGACATGAGCCAGTTGCGAAGATTCAGGTGGCATCTGAGTCAAGCTCTTAAAGAAAGCAGCCCATATCTGAGCCAAAACCAGCTGGAAGCTGAGCAAAAAGCACCAAACGTGTTGGCAGGCACAATTCTTGGCTCCCCAGTCTTCTGGGGCAATAGGTGGCAAACTCCCTGGAACTGTGGGCTCAGAAAATTTGTGATTGCTTGACAGGCCACCTTTTCCAGTGCTTTTTCACTGAGAGATGGAGGTACGTGCTGAAGAAACATGCTTTCACTAAGTAGAAAAGAGTAAGAACTTTAACATGGTGCCAAAAGAAATGGGACTGGCAAAAGCCAGGCTTTTTCTGTGGTGCTTGGAGGAAATTAGCAGCTTCAGGAGCTAGGATGGTGTCAGGCTAGGACCTGAGTGGAGAGTAGGTGAGATGAAGAGGCTTGAGTGTTGCCATGATTTTGGGGGGAAGGGGTGATGAGCATGGCTATGGCGGAGTTACTTTTTAACAGGAATCTGGAGCAGAGTGACAGATCACAGGCTTATGCTGAACGGGGAGGTAGCCCTAATTTTGGTGGCTGCAGGAACACCCCTTATAGTAATCTGGCTTACTTGAAATAAATCACACCCTCCTCTCATTTGTACACAGTAGTGCAAAATCTTTGGAATAAAATGACGAGGTTGCCTTTTGATGCTATAAATGTCAATAAACATCTGAAAACATGTTCAACCTGGTCAGCAAGACAGGAAATGATTTGCGGTGATTTGCTTGAATTCCTGAATTTGTGCAGGACCCACTGCAACCTGTGTTGCATTCTCTCCCTCTGGATTTGAACCTGGAAGGATATAGGCTGACATTGGTGCAGCCATTTTGCTACCATGAGGGAACAGCTTGTCTGAGAATGGAGCCATAGCAGGGGGGAAGGGGCGGGGAGAGCTGGAGAGACCAGCGCCTGCCAATGCCATTGGGGTCCCTGAATTGAACTGCACCTGAGGCCAGACCTCCTTTGGACCTTTCAGTTATGTGAGCTAAGTTGGAGTCAGATTTTTTATCACTGACAAGAGCTCTAGTCAACACAAGCATTATGATGGAGGACAAAAGGCTTATGGTATCATGTTTTTGAGTGTTCATTACACACTGTTCTAAGCAATCTATGTTCATTTAATCTTCACAAATCTATAAGGTAGATAGGGAACTCTTGTTCTAATATACAGACAAGGAAACTGAGTTAGACACAGTTTAAAAAACTTGCTCAAGATCACATAGCCAAGTTTGGATTTAAGGAGTTTGACACTGGAGCTGGTAGTTTTTTGTTTTTTTTTTCTTTTTGCAGTTTTTGGCTGGGGCTGGATTTGAACCTGCCGCCTCTGGCATATGGGGCTGGTGCCCTATTCCTTTGAGCCAGAGGTGCCACTCACCTGTAGTTTTTTTTGAGACAAAGTCTCACTCTGTCATCTAGGATACAGTGCCATGGTGTCAGCCTAGCTCATAGCAACCTCAGATTCCTGGGTTCAAGTGATCCTCCTGCTGCAGCCTCCTGAGTAGCTGGGACTACGTGTGCCTGCCACAACACCTGGCTAATTTTTCTTTCTTTCTTCCTTTTTTTTTTTAAGTGTTCTTTTTTTTTTTTTTTTGAGACAGAGTGTCAGTATGTCACCCTTGGTAGAAAGCCATGGTTTCATAGCCCACAGCAATCTCAAACTCTTGGGCTTAAGTGATTTTCTTGCCTCAGCCTCCCGAGTAGCTGAGACTACAGGCACCCGCCACAACACCCAGCTATTATTATTGCTTTTTTTGGGTTGCATTTATCATTGTTTTAGCTGATCCAGGCTGGGTTCAAACCTGCCACCCTCGGTGTAGGAGGCTGAGTACCCTGCTGACTGAGCTACAGGTGCCACCTTGTTAAGTGTTCTTAACACTTGATAATTTTTCTACTTTTTAGACATGGGGTCTCTTGCTCAGGCTGGTCTTGAACCTCTGAGCTCAAGGGATCTGTCCACTTGGCCTCCCAGAGTGCTAGGATTGCGGGCGTGAGCCACACTTCACCTGGCTCAAAGCCTGTACTCTTAACCACGGCCTTACCGGGGGCCTTGGGTGCCGGCCATGAGGGATGCTTTCTGTGCGTTTGATCAAGGCTGACTCTGCCTCCAGACCTGGGTGTCGGCACAGCCAGCGGGATCCTGGACACTGGGTCTGTGAGGAAAATGCACAAGATGTTTTCAAGTTCATTGCCTTTCTACATTTAGAAGATGATGATGATTTTCCATCATGCAGTACAATGATATGGGATTAATTTGGTAATTAAATGTTTGTTTCTTGGAATGAATAAATTGTTCTTCATCACTGGGAGACTTGGTCAGCTCACTCTGAAGTCAGAGAAGCAAGATGCCTGCTTGTTCAACGTGGCATCCACTTCTACTCTGTAACTTCATGGAAGATGTGCTGATGGTCTTTCCACATTCACATGCTCTGGGGAGATGTTATTTATTGTTCCTGATGTCAGAGGAAAAAACAGGGTCACTCCCTCATGCATCTTCCTTAAACCATCACAACACATGCGTCCTTAGGCAAAGAGATGCATTTTCTGAAAAAGATATAATGGATGCTAAGTCTTTTCTTTGTTGTTGTTACTCAGCTTTCCCCTAAGTTGGCTGTGTTGTCAGATGTTTGCAGGGAGCAATCTGAAACGATGTCAGGCATGTTCTTAATAATGAAATGCTTGACCTGGAGCCCTCTGTGAAACTAACTTCATTGTGTTTTACCAAGTCCTGAAGTCACTTGGCCCCTGAATCACTGATTCTCTGTATCGGGCCTCCTTTTTGCCTTGGGGGGACATCTCCATGAGACCTGGGGGTCATGGTGCACACTTCATACAGGGTGGGCAGACAGATGTGTGCACACAAGCCCTTCTGTAAGCTGGCCTGGCAAATACTGGCGTCTTGTGGATGACACTTCATGGAAAGAGTCGCTGGTCTGCCTCATTTCTGCTATATGAAGCAAAATAGAGTTAAAACATCTTTTCTGTTTGGGTGAAGTCATAATCCTTTTGAAATAATTTACTTCTCCTTTTTTAAA
The DNA here is from genome assembly GCF_000181295.1 of Otolemur garnettii. Taxonomy (NCBI): domain Eukaryota; kingdom Metazoa; phylum Chordata; class Mammalia; order Primates; family Galagidae; genus Otolemur; species Otolemur garnettii. Next base: position 3,782,641 of record NW_003852398.1, on the reverse strand, counting down.
ATACACAGAACATTGGGATGTGTTTTTTTTTAAATTCTGATTACACCCTAAAATTATATAGAATTTTCATTTCTCCTGAAATAAAAAAAATCATGTTACATGAAAATCAATCATTAAAGTCCTCTTGGAGGGACTTGCAACATTCATTCTCCGAATGTTTTACTCCAGGAGAGAGTAAACACGTACAGGCTTTGGAATCAGACAGACTGGGGTCAAATCCAAGGGTTTTACTTAGTGCTTTGGGAAAAATACTCTATATTTCTGAGCCTCAGTTTCCCTTCTCTGTAAAATGAGGAAAATAATATCTCTGTAAAAGGATGAAGAGTAGTGTAAGTGTCTGAGATGTTCGAGGAACTCATCAAGGGGTAGCTGTTTTGATTCCTGCCCTCTCTTATAGCTTTGCACTCGGGTGAGATTCCTCTAGAACTGGAGCACCAGCTTCAGACCTGTGGTGGGGAGGCGGCAGGAAAGGTGACATGATGCCTAGGTAGACTTTGTGTTTAGTAAAACTGTCCATGAAAATTAGGACTCAAGCAGGATAAAGACACTGGAAGCTATTATTTGCTTGCAGAAAGATTCCCCTTCAAGCCGTAAACTTCTTTGATTGATCCGAAACGTGACTTCATTTTCATACCACTTTGGGGCCCATGTTCCAGGCAGACTGTGGAGTCTATTCTCCAGGTCATTGCTTAGACCCAGAAGAGACGAACAATGTAACGTGGAATTGGGAACACTGCTAGCTCCTAAACGGAGACAGAGAAATGGAAGAGACCTGGGGAAAGGAGAGGAGCAGCCTGGACAAGGGGACATCCCTCAGTGGGAAGGCACGTAATACGGGGTGCATGGGGGAGGAGAAGAAGGGAGGCCCTGGGGTCAGCCCCACACAAATGGTTAACATATTGCTCCCTTCTGTTATATGATGAAAAAATGGCAGTGACCAGAGCTGCCTGGATTAGGGAAAAAGGGTGTAATTCCATCTTGGGGCTTTTGGTGAATTGAGTTTGTGGTTCTGTGGTTTATGATGTCACCAGAGACCCTGGATGGAATTATAGCCTTTTAATTTACAACTTGGTAAGTGGGGAGGCTGAGGGTCCATCATGCCTGCTCAAGACGTGGCAAGGACTCAGGGGTCAAGGCTGGCCTGAGAGGTCAAGTTCTGGAGGCTGACCCCTTATTCTTCTTGTGCCTGGTCTTGGTTAAGCCATTTGTATGTTCTATCCTCTGCTTCCTCCCTCTCTTCCCCCCCCCCACTCCCCTCAAGTCACACAGCTTGATTTTCCCCTGATTTATTTTATAAAAAGCCCATGTTAACCAGATCCCTCTGGCTGTCATGTATGTTTAGCTTACATGATTCAAAATTTTTCTGGCTCAAAATCCACCCCAAGGAGGCTCAGATGTGAGATCTCTGCCTTCTGAAGGAGCAGCCCTGCTGTGAAGTCGGTGGCTCACTGTTGTCTTTTGTTCTGTTCCCAACCTCCCTCTCAGCCCGACATGCCAAGGTGGGGAAGTGATGGGGCCTGTGGTCTGGCCCATCCTGTGGTCCAGCCTCAGCAGAGTGACTGTGGCCTCCTTGGACATGGTGGCATAGCCATACCTCAACGCCTTTGCTTCTGACATTTCCTCAAGCCTCCATTTGTTCACCAACCTTCAAAATGCTTTCTGAATATCCAGTCTGGTCGAGGAGGCGCTTGGCTGAGATCTGATGGAAAGCGAGATAGGTGCAATGACTGTCCTCAGGGAGACTCCCCCTGCCTCCTTGCCATGATCTTCTGAGGGTTGCAGTGATCTCAAGTTAGTGTGCCTAGCCCTTATCTCCAAAGCTGCTCCTCCTACAGGGGTCCCTATTTCAGCAGATGCCGCCAACACTGCCTAGTTTCTTAAGGCAGAAACCTCAGACCGTCCTGCCTGATTTCTCCCAGTCCCTCACTGACAGTATTTAGTCCATCATCCAGTCCTGTCCATCCTGCCTCCAAAACAGAGCTCTTCTGTTCTTTCACCACCTCACAGACATCATTTCACTCCACCAGCTCTTGACTATTGCAACAGCATCCCAACGGCACCTCCCTCTTCTTTATTCTTCTCTCAAATCCAAGGGTCTTTGAGGTGGGGTCCCCAGGCCAACAGCAGCAGCAGCAGCAGCATGACCTGGAAACTTGTTAGAAATGCATATTCTTGGGCATCCCCCAAACTTCATTCTCATCTCTGGGGGTGGGACCCCACAGTCTTGGTTTTAACAAACACCCAAGGTGATTTGGATACAAGTTTATGTTTGAGAATATCTTCACTCCATTTTACACACAAGCGGGGTACTCACTTTTTAGGCATTTCCTTATTTATACCCATTTTGCAGATGAAGGAACTGAGGTCTGATCTTAGAGGGTAAATTGGATCCTATAACTTCTGAGCTCATAACCCTTCAGGAGCTTCCAGCTGCACTTAGAATGACACTGTTTTTCACAACCTGCAAGGCCCTGCCCCATCTAGCTGTGTGCCCGTCTTCCCCGGGCTCATTTGCTTCTGGCCATCTTTACCTTTCAGGTTGATGACTGGACAGTTCCTTTCCTAGCCTCGGGCTCTGCACACACTGTTCTCTCTGCCTGGAACACCCACTCTCTCTTTATTTTACATGGATAGCACCTCCACCTCATCGTTCAAGCTCAGCAAAAGTATCACCTCCTCAGAAAGAACCCCCTAGCCATCTTAAAATAGCTGTCCCTGTATCCAGTTCCTTACATGTCTCTACATAGTGTACATAATTAGCCATAACTTTTTTAAAAAAATTAAGCAAAGTGTTTTTTGAGAAATAGAGTCTCTGTTACTCAGGCTGGACTAACTTTATTTATTAATATCATTTTGTCTATCTCCTCCACCAAGCTGTAACTTCTCAGGGAACATGGGTTGTGTCTGCTCACTGCCACGTTCCTAGTACCTGGGATGGCAACTGAAACACAGCAGGGAATGAATGGGGGAATGAATGAGCATAGTCTAGCCAGTTCAGCTTATTGTGTTTTGCCAACAAAGTTCTTTTTTGTCCTTAAGGTCTTAGTCTAAATATCACCTTCCCTAGTCCCCTTCAACAGAATTAAATTGGGCACCACCATTGCAGATACATTTCCTTGCAAGGCAGTGGCTGTGGGTTTTGAGGCATATAGACCCGGGCTCACAAAGCAGTGGCTGTTTGTCCTTTGCCCTATTTTAATTCCTTCATCTATGAAATGGGAAGATTCTTGTGTAGACAAGAGCCTAGTATAGAGTAGCCCCTTTAGAAGTATGTTTTAGTCTGGCCTGGCTGTCAGTAACAAAATACCATCGACTGGGTGGCTTGTAAACAATAGAAAAGTATTTCTCAAAGTTCTGGAGACTGGAAGTTTGAGATCAGAGTGCCAGCACGATTGAGTTCTGGTAAGGACCCTCCTCCCAAGTTGCAGATCATGATCTTCTTGCTGTGTCTTCCCAGGGTGGAAAGAGGGAGAGATATAGGGTCCCTCTTATGAGGGCACTAATCCCATCATGGGGGTACTGCACTCATGACCCAGTCACCTCCCAGAGGCCCCACTGCCTAATATGGTAACATTGGGAGTTACAATTTCAACATGTGAATTTTGGAAGAGCACAGACATTCAGTCTACAACAAACTGGTAGCTGTTATTGTTTTATAGTTATCGATTTCTGTAATTCTCTTTCCCGAGAGAGAGGGAGCTTCTGGAGGGCTGGACATCCCTACTGGTTGGGGAAGGAGGCATAGTGAGAGTCTTTTGCACATACCATCTGCGTGTCCCGGGCCTGGTTTGGTGGCTGGTGGGGACTATCTGTGAGTGTAAGTGATCCCTGCCTATGAGTCACAGGGAAAGGAAAGCTGTTTTGCAAAGCAAGCCAGCCCTATTTACCAAGGCTCCTCCTGTGAGCATCTCAGGTGGATGAGCAAACAAAGAGAAAATCACACGATCATAGTTTGAGCTGAGTGTCCTATTTGCCCAGAGATGCCATCAAGTTGCTTTGCAGACCCACTTGGGAAGGTCCAGCTGGCTCCTTTTTCCTTCCCCAGCCATCTTCCTTCCAGCACCTGACCTCAGTTGTAGGGAGTGCAGAAGAAACCAGTTTCCTGGGAGTTGCACTGAATATTTGCCCAACTCTCCTTTGGTGATAGGCGAAAGCTTCTTTTCTCTCGCCGAGACTTTTGGTGGTGGTAGATGCTGGCGACTGCCTGTTCAAAGTCTCAGCTCTCTTCCATGGAGCTTTCCTGAGTGTTCCACCCTGTGCCAAGCAGGGTCCATGCCTGTGAGGAGGGGACCCGCCTCCAAGGTCAGCAGCATCGGCCATCTCATACTGTATTTTGTGTCAGGTACACGTTTAGGTGCTGGCTTTCCCGGGGAAGAGGACTTCACCATTGGCTGTCTTCCTGGGGGCTCCCTGGGCATAGCACATATCAGTATTTTCCACGTTCAAGGCATTTGAGTTTGTCCTTCATGATTTCGCCATGGTCCATTTGCAAGTATAGGTATTTATCTTGTTACTTTATATCTTTCTTTGAATTTACTCACTGTTTAATATCAGTGGATTGACATTGAATGGACAATTTATTTCACTGTCATAAATAGAAAACCAGTGTCAATTGCCATTAAATAATAACAATAAGTACAAGAAAGGGAAAATCCTTTATGCATCTCAGCTTGCTCCTTTCACTTGCCAAAGACTCGAGCCTGAGGCCTCTTTCTCTTTTTGTTCAAAAGGAAGAAGGAGCATGAGTTTTAAAGATGTGCCAAAGTCAGTTAGCATTCAAGTGTGACTTTTCCCGTGACATAACCAGAAAGCTTGAAAGAAAATTGGGAACAAAATAATATCTTGATTTAATGCTGTTTAAGGCTATATTCTAGCACCACCTAAACCGTTTTGGTGTTGAGAGCTAATGCAGAATGCAGGTACTGAGCGTCCTCCATAGGTTAACTCATTTTTCTAGACAGTAACCCAATGGTGTTGAATTATAATTATCCTCTTTTCTCAGATTAGGAAATCAAGGCATCAAGAGGTTTACTTAGCCATGTTTATAAGCTTAGTGGGGAGTGGAGGTAGGACTTGACCCAGCTGGTTGTGGATGCCTTGATTTAAAGGCTGCAGCCTCCTAGAGGCCCCGCTCATCTCCCCCTTTATGAATGGATGGCCGTGTGCGGTGCTTTTGAATCTGTGTGCCGCAGCACACTGGTGTGTCATGAGGGGATCTTAGGTGTGCTGCAATTTTTTTTTAAAGATCATTAATTAAATTCTTTTCGAAAGAAGTTCAAAGCACAGTAAGTATATTCTGTTTTTCACTCTTTTTTTTTGATCAACATAGTTTAAGTGTGCTGTGGAAGCTTGACTACAGGTTCAAGTGAGCCACAAGATTAAAAAGGCTCTAAAACACTGGCCATGTGAGGGAGCGAGGTCAGGCCAGCTCTTCTCTGGCCATCGGCAGAGCTAACTGACCTGTTGACTATTTTTTCTCCCCTCCCGTTCCAAAACTGGCCATCCCCTGCCACAGGTCACAGCTCCTCCTCCTGGGGCAGAAGCTGTGGCTGCTGAGCCGTGGTGCTCCTGTGCCTTTATCTCCGATCTCGTCATTGAGTGCCTGCCGTATGTATGTTGCTTTGCTGGGCACTGGGGACCTGGAGATAAGCATGACCCTGGTCTCACCCCCAAGGAACTTCACTGGTTGTCTTTGAGTCGGGGAGAAGGACTTGAAAGTGGGCACCAGAAATGCCACATGATGGAGACCTGTTCCAGAGGGACACCCAGGGGCCCCAGGAGTGTGGGGGTGGGTATGAGCTGTGGGCGCCTTGCTCAGACCTGGAGGTGGAGAGATGGGGTTCGGAGAAATGAAGAGGGCAACACGAGTGTCCGGAGCAGAGGGAGGAGCTCCGCCAGGAAAGGCACAGGGCAGGCTCGTGACGCCCGGAGAGCGTTGATAGGCCCGGTTCTCCCTCTCACCCTTGCTCCGGGAGCACTGGCAGCACCAAGGGAAGAGTGCGAGACCACATCACTTTCATGGCTTCCTCAGAGCGCGCTGATCTGGGACCTGGGCACAGTGACCAGTGAAGGCCTTCGGCTCTAAAGAGCAAAACAGATACTTACATCCCTAGCTGTTTCCAAAGAAGCAAAGACCCCTGCAGTCTGCTCTTTATGCCACCTTTGCAAACTGTGACTCCGTGGTGCAAACTTGACCTGCCCAGAGAGGTCATTTCAGGACTGACTTTGTTTATGTTGAGCCCCACACTGGCAGTTGGGTCACATTTTTATGTGCTGATTATTCTGCAAATAAGGAGGTGCTTCTTGTTGTCTGTTACAAATGTGTCCAAAACATTCTCTGCAGAGTAAACTCATGTTCTGTAAGATGGAATGAAAACACCCATCCAGTGTGGGGGCCACACTTGGAATAGAGCGTCCTTGGCTTGGTGTGGTCCCTGGTGAATCTCTGACAAGATTCCTAGAGTGGGAACCCCTGGAGCCTTCTGAACCTAGAGCTGGAGGGTTGTGATGAGGGTCAGGCTATGGAGTTTTGGGGAGATGTACGTACCCATTGGAATATTTAAAGGCTGTATGCATTCCTGGGCAGCCTTTGATAGTGGCAGGGGATGGCCAGTTTTTGAATGGGAGGGAGATAAAAAAGTCACAATTTAAGCCTTCTAGCCAGAAAAGCTTAGCTTATAACTACATGGAGATCTGTTCAGTTAACACAGGCAGGTGGGAAATCTGACATCAGAAATGAACTGAAAGGACAGTGGCTGTGTTGCTTAATCATTCAAGATAGTAGTGTCTTTTCTGACGCTACCTGCCCCCAAAGTTAAGAGGTTAGGCCACTAGGGAGGCTTTAAGGCTACTTCATTTCAGACTCTAGGTTTCATGATTCTCCAGAAAGTGAAGTAGAAATTTGCTGAGATTGTTTTGTTCAATATATTGGGCAGGGTTCTGAGGCTGCAAGCAACAGAGACTCTCTGGGAATGTATTGACATGGCGTTGTGTTCACTCGCAGGATCAAAAGGAAAAGCTGAGTCATGCAAGGGGGGCACTAGGACGCCAGGGTTCTGGGTAGCAGGAGCTGAAATATGGTTTCCAGGGGCTCTGCTGACAAGCACATCAGGCTCCACCTTTTAAAACTTGGATCGCTCTACTCTAGCCTCAAAGTTTCTGGGTGAGAGAGGGTCTCATTGAGCTAACTTGGGTGCAGAGTCTGTCCTTTGGGTGAGGGAACAGAGTGTCTGGACTGACAGGTTTATCAAGACTAAGCACATGGGGATGGAGCAGGAGTGACTCCCCAGAGAGAAAGTGTGTTGGTGCCAAAGAAAGAGGGCAGGGATGCTGGATGGGCTAGAATAACAGACGTCCATTACTTAGAGATAATGCCCACAGAGGAGAGCCTTCGGATTGTCACAATGTCTATTTCTGAGGTCACAATGAGTGTGGGCTTGGCTATTGGTCTTCTTAGCTGGATTCTATTGAACATTTGCTGAGACCTTCTATTCAGGTCCTGTAGATACATGCATGTCTGTCTACATATGGCCAAGTGCCTTGGCCGTGATGCAGGATCCTGACTATTTCACCCATTTGTCCAATCCACTGATGAGTGAAATAGAATGTACATAGATTAAGCAAAACTGAAATGACTGGAAAGATGCCGTCGGGGTCTATCTTTTCAGTTTGGAGTCATAACTATGATTTTTTTGGTCTTGGACTCTTTGCATGTGGTCCTTGGACCAGAAGGGCAAAGGAAGAAGAGGTATGTTGGGAGAATTGGTAGTGATCCCACGCTCACTTCACTCCCTTCCCTTTGGTTTAGGTGAGCAACTTATATTATTGAATTTCTACTAAGACTAACAATGGAGAAACAGCTTACGGTAGCATTTTTCAAAGTACCACCTATGGGCCAAGGCTTGGAAAACATCCCCCCCCTTTTATTTTTAGAAAAAAGGAGGTTGAATACGCAAATAATCTTAGAATATATTGCCAATTATATAGTCTGTTGGATGTTCATAGCTCACATTAGCATATTAAAAGCCCTGATAAGTCCTGTAGCAATTAAGGAGGCTGCTTAATTTCATGTAGTTCAGCACTTCCCAAATATATTTGACCATGGAGTGGTTTTACCTAGTGACACCTGTTACTACCCTCTGACTCAGGAATGCTGGCTCACAGTTCTCTTTCATCTGAACACACGGGGTCATAGTCACCTCTTCATCTTCTTGGCCTTTGCAGATTTCTACACAGTGACGTCAGGGTTCATGTTTACTTGTATTTGATGATTCTAAAGTTAAGTCTGGGGCCTCACAGTAGACTTCCACATTGCTCCAGATTTTCTCTAACTAGATTCATTTACTCTGCCAGCAAATGCTTGTCAGGTACCAATGTACAAAGTGTTCTGTGAGGCACAGTTAGAGGCAAAGAGAAGAATAAGGGGCGGACGTTTCCTTAAAAAGTCTGTGGGCTTACAGAGGAACAGTACATGTGGACAAACCACTAAAAAGAGGTAGAATGAACAGCAATAAATAGATGCTCAGGCCCAGGGCGTGCCAAGCACCTTTGAAGTGCGTGCGTGGTAAGGCACACCCCAGCATGCACAGCAGTGCTCACTGCCCTCTGCTCTGTAAGTGTGCTTTTCCCATTTTACAGATACGGCAACTGAGGTTCAGAGAGATTTGTCTCTTGTGATGAGATGCGATTCAAAATAGCTTTTCTGACTCTGAGGCTCAGGGTCTTTCCAAACACCCATGTTGCTAGAATTTCTTGACCAGGTTTCCCCAACCTCAAATTGTAGGAGACCGTGTACCAAGCTTGTGGAAGCCGTCACCGGGTCTTGAGGGAGGCGTGGGGAGCAGGAGAGTCTCCTAGCCGGCTTGGAGATGTGTGGCTGCCCAGAGACAAGCTCTCAAGCAGCTGCATGCGTTAATGAGTTAAGATCGGTTCCTCATTGGCAAGCAGGTGTTACACATTGGACATTTGTGGTGCAGCAGGGGGGAGTTGAGCCCTGGGGAAAGAGCATGTAGTGATCATTAAGCACGTAGCTTTTGTGTGTGGGCCCCCACACCTGTTGTGTAATGCTTCAATAAAGGGCCACGGCAGAGGTGGCTCCAGGCTCCCTCTGGAATATGGGAAGCCCCCGTCCTGCAGGCATTTGTACCTTCAATCCATGGTCCCAGCTGGTTTTATTCATGTGGTGACAGGGTGCCCACAGCGGGCACCAACATAATGACAACAAAGACGGGATAGTGGACACGCACCGACATCAAATCTAGATAGTTTCTGAGACGGTCAGATGTATTAGGGCTCTAATATTTAAATGAGTACTGTCTCAGAAAACCTGAGCTGTCATCTTTTTCCGTCATGGGACTTGAGAGGAAGACAACTCTAACCTTAACAAAAGTTATTTCTAATTGCAGGAGCAATTCATAAATACATTCTTACAAAAACGTTTTTAGATAAGGTAAAGTAGTCTCTAACTACCATCCTGGTCTCCTCTGTGCCAAAAACGAACACATAATCAATTTGGTGTGTATCTCCAGGCCTTTCTCTATGTGTTATATATGTGTAACTGTGTACAGTCTGGGAAATATCACGCAGAATGAATTATCTCTCTCTCCCTCCCTTCCTTTCTTCCTTCCCTTGTTTTTAAGAGGCAGGGTCTTGCTCTGTCACCCAGGCTGGAGTGCAGTGTATGATCACAGCTGACAGCAATCTTGACCTCTTTTTTTTTTTTTTTTTAATTAAATGATAACTATGTACATTAATGCAATTCCGGGGTACAGTGTGGTGTTTTCACATACAATTTGAAATGTTTTCATCAAACTAGTTAACAATAGCCTTCATGTCATTTTCTTAGTTATTGTGTTAAGATGTTCATATTCTACTCTTAGAAAGATTCACTTGTACCCTTGTAAGATAAACCATAGAAGTGATCCCTCTAATCACCTTCCCTCCACCCATTCCCCCTACTCTTCTCCCTCCCCCATCCCCATATTCTTAGGCTGTTATTAGGTTATAGATTTCATATGAAAG
>NW_003852398.1:3758052-3771793 GCF_000181295.1 Otolemur garnettii | reverse complement strand
TGCTGATCTTCTTTAGAGAAATTTCTCTTCAAGTCCCTTGCCCACCCTGAGATGGGATCACTTGTTCTCTTCTTGCTAATACGTTTGAGTTCTCTATGGATTCTGGTTATTAGACCTTTGTCAGAGACATAACCTGCAAAAATCTTCTCCCATTCTGAGGGCTGTCTGCTTGTTTACTTACTGTGTTCTTGGCTGTGCAGAAGCTCTTTAGTTTGATCAGGTCCCAATAGTGTATTTTTGATGCTGCTTCAATTGCCCGGGATGTCCTCTTCATAAAATGTTCTCCCAGGTCGATTTCTTCAAGTGTTTTCCCTACACTTTCTTCTAATATTTTTATGGTTTCATGTCTTAAGTTTAAATCTTTAATCCAGTGAGAGTCTATCTTAGTTGATGGTGAAAGGTGTGAACTCTTGACCTCAAGTGGTCTTCTTGCCTCACCCTCCTGAAGAGCTGGGGCTATAGGTGCACACTACTAAGAGCCTGGCTAATTGTTTTCATCTTTTGTAGAGGCAGAGTCTACTACGTTGCCCAGACTGGTCTTGAACTTCTGGCCTCCTGCCATTTTCCCACCTGGGCCTTCTAAAGTGCTGGGATTACCAGCATGAGCCACTGTGCCCAGCCAAGTTTTTCTTATTTTGCTCAATGTTATATTTGGAGCTTTTTCTATGCTAATACTTAGGGGTTTATTATTTCTTTTTTGTTCTCAATTTTAAAATTTGAAATAACTTATTTTGAAACAGAAGAGTTGTGAGAATAGTTCTAAGAATTTTTTTTTTTTTTTAGAGATAGATTCTCACTTTATCACCCTCAGTAGAGTGCTATGATATCACAGCTCACAGCAACCTCCAGCTCTTGGGCTTAGGTGATTCTCTTGCCTCAGCCTCCCAAGTAGCTAGGACTACAGGCGCCTGCCACAACGCCTGGCTATTTGTTGTTGTTGTTGCAGTTTGGCCAGGGACGGGTCCAAATCTGCCACTCTCCATATATGGGGCCGGTGCCCTACTCACTGAGCCACAGGCACTGCCCAAGAGTAGTTCTAAAAATTTTTTAAATACCCTTTCCTCAGATTTAATATTTTTCCCTATTCATTGTATGTATGTGTGTGTATGTATATGCATATGTGTGTATATTTTATACATACATGTTTTATGTATATGCATATAAATTTAATTTATATTAAAGAATATATTCTCTTCTGAATCATTTGAGAATGAGTGGTATATGTTCATTTACCCCTAAATATTTCCCTGCATGATTCCTAAGAGTAAAGATATTATTTTAAATAGCCATAATAGTTACCAACTTCTCTATATTTAATAGTGATATGCTTTTATCTAGATTATCATCTATATTTCATTTTGTCAATTAATTGAATAATAATCTTTATAGTATTTCCCCCTCTAGGATCTAGTCTAGATACTACATTCAGTTGTCATGTCTCTTTGGTCATCTATTAATGTGGAATACTTTTTTTTTTGAGACAGAGTCTCAAGCTGTCGCCCTGGGTAGAGTGCTGTGGCATCATAGCTCACAGCAACCTTAAACTCTTGGGCTCAAGTGAGGCCTCGGCCTCCCAAGTAGCTGGGACTACAGGCGCCCACCAGAACGCCCAGCTATTTTTTGGTTGTAGTTGTCATTGTTATTTGGCAGGCCCAGGCTGGGTTTAAACCCGCCAGCTCCAGTGTATGTGGCTGGTGCCCTAGCCACTAGGCTACAGGTGCTGAGCCAATGTGGAATACTTTTAATCTCTGTATTTTACAATACTGACTCTTTGAAGGATATAGTCACTTTTAATAAAATTGACAGTCTTCTTTTGGGTTTTCTGATATTCTTTCATGCTTAGATTGTTGATTAGATATAAGGTTGGCATTTTCAGTCAGAATATACAGGCGATGATTTCCTCTTAGGGTACCACATCTCACAATGTTTGTCTGCCCCAAGTTGGTGATGCTAATTTTGGTTATCTGTTCAAAGTGTTATCTGATTTCTCCATCATAGAGTTATTATTATTTTTTGGAACTAATATGTAGCCTTATGGAAGGTACTTTAGATCATACAGAGAGCCTACTTCTCATTAATATTTCTTACCAGATACAGCATTCCTTGATGATTTTTGCCTGAACCAATCTTTATTATGATGGTTGCAAAGTGATGATTTTCTAGTTGCAACAATTCCTCCATCAATGCAAGTGGCCTTGGCATTTTGCTTAGAGCACGTGACAGTTCTCCATTCCCCCCTGTGTTTGTTGAGCTATTATTATCTTTAATTATTTTGGTGTTCAAATTGTCTCATTTGGGGCCAGTGCTGGTCTCTTCTAGTGCCCTTGTGAGATGTCCCATCATTGTTTTAGGTACTTCTTTACGTTCTGGCATTACAAAATGTTCCAAGCTCTTGTATCTACTACACCTCAGCCCTGGAATCAGCCATGTCTCTCAGGAGCCCGGGTTTCTTTTAGCAGGAATAGTATAGACCACGATCTGCAAGCTAGCATGCTCATGCTCCTGGGTATCAGGGCTTCTTTCTTATTAACTACTTTCTGTCATGGCATAGAATAGCTGTATCATCGTTTATTTACTGCCCTATTAATGTATGTTTAGGTTGCTTCCAATTTGTCCCTATTTGAAGCAACGGTCAGTGAAACTTCTGGGACATACTCTTTGTACATTCATACAAGAAGTCTGTCTACAGGGGTAGCTGATGAGAAGTGGAATTTCTTGATTATGAGATGTTTATGTTTAGAGTCTTACTCGATATTGCCCATTTATTCTCTGAAGTGGCCCCATGTTTACCAATTGATCCAAACAGACAGGGCATAGGAATCTTCATCTCTTCAGACCCTTTCTGATGCCTAGTGGCATCAAACATTTTGTTTTTACACAACCTGAGGGGTGAAAAGTGTTGTCTTACTATCTTCGTGTTCATTTTCCTAATTGCAAGTGAGGGCTGGCATCTTTTCCCATGTTTATTGGCCATTTGTCTTCCCGCTGGAGGAAGGAGAGAAAGCCTCGTGAGAGATTTCATGGGAGAGCCAGACCTCACCAGATGAAAAGGCTTTCAGGAAGCAGGCAAGACTGGGAAGATATTTCAGATGTAGGAAACAACAGAGCCAGCCACGGAACAGTTAGGGCCAAGTGGTTGTAGACTTTGGATCCCCCACTTCCTTGGGGTGGGGCTTGCTGTCCAATCCCAGTGCCGCAGCTTTCATGGGCTCCTCTAAAGGGAAGCTTTGCGAGAGGCCTCCAGAAATAGGAGTGCTACTCCCTGGGCCGCCATTAAGGTTGTATTAGATTCACACACACTTTCCTTGTCTGGCTGAAATTTAACTGTGGCATGGAGGGAAAACCAGACAGTGTTCTAGAAAGAACAGTGAAGATTGTTCCAGGGGTCTTGATGGCTGAGGGACATCCCAGGGCATAGAGTAGTCTGCTAAGGTGTGGGCCAGGCTTTCCTTCATATAGAAAGGGCCTTTGTGGGAGGAAAGAGTAAGAAGAAGGGGCTTAATTTGTAGCATGAGGGATTTAGGCCAGAGATTTGGAACTGACTGGGGTAGTCATACTATTTTAAGCGATTTGATTTCCCCGCTTCCTCTTAATAAAGGTAGAGGTTCTTTCCTGCTGGAATGAATGGGAATAAAGTTCCCAGGCTTGGATTCTCTGCCAAGGCAGGGCCCTCTGTGGATTGACTGCAGGTGTAACTGCTCTCTGCAGACCCTGAATTACCACTCTCATGTTCATGTGCTTTCTCTGTCAAGAAGGGGATGGGAAGTCTAATCAGCAGGACTCTAACCTCTCACAGGTTGAATCACATTATGGGCTACAGAAAAGGTAAATGGAAAACTTGTAAAATGGTGAAAGTTTCTTTTCTCTAATTGTTATTTCAGTTTTAATACCAATACCATAGCAAATGATGAATTAGGTTATCATTGTTCATATTTTCTTCTTTTTTCAACCTTTAAGCATGAGGAATTTTAAACTCATGGAAAAGCCAAAAATCTAATGCAATAACCACTGTGTTATCCACCAACTACATTCAACATTTTTCTTTATTTCCTTTGTCACAAATACATTTGTGTATATAAGTATACATATCTATATACAAGGTATGACAACTGAAAACTCATCCTAAAAAAAGTGCTACATACCTCATTGCTGAATATCATTATGATCACCTTCAAAGTATTTCCCCTGGGAAGCTATACACTGATGCCAGGGCCTAATCCATCTTTCAAAGCAGTCTTGAAACTCTTTTTCTGGAATGAACATCAGAGCTATTGTCATTGAGCACACAAAAAATTACACAACAATAATGAGCACCAGTAAGCAAGATATTACCACAGGTTGATAGGAACACAGCTGTGACACCCTGACATACTAAGGTTATGAAACCTTACAGAGTTGTTTGTACAGTGCTACCAATACAAGTGCATGGTGGTGAGTTTGTGAACTTGATTGTCACGCCTTTGTACAATGACAGCTTTGATAGTCATTTTAGAAAAAGAGTTCCAACAATTGCACTGAAGGGTAGACTAGGTGCTGGCATTGGTATATAGATTCTCAAGGGGAGTACTTCAAAGGTGACTATCGATATGATATTCAGCAATGAGGTGTGTAGTACTTTTCCTAGGAAAAGTTCATGAACTTAATTGCCAGACCTTGACCCTACGTTTTCCGCTCTTTGATGATTTTTTTAAAGCTGTAAAAATTCTGATGTATTTCACCCATTCAGGAGACAGAACTCACATCTGTTATTTAAATGGAGGGAATTTGGATAATGACTTGTTAGCTAGGTATAAAATTATGTATTAACTAGGTAACTAGAAGAATAAAAAGAAATTTCTAAGGAATCATGGAGGAAGCAATTTTGGGGAAGTAGCTATCAGTTTTAGGGCTGGGAGAATAAAATGGGGACGTTGGAATTGTTAAAACTAGAAGCTTAGAGGAGGGGCTTCATGTTACTGAAAATATGATCCCGGAAACTAAGCCTCTGCTCAGCCGGTGCTGGTCTCTGTGCTGTGGGGTGAGGACCCAGACCTTGGGGAAAGGGGCAGAGTTAGTGGCTGCTGCAGTAATGAAGTACTGCCAGCAGAGTGAAGAAGCATCACTGGGTGACAGACAGGAGCAGGAAGTAGACAAGGAAAAGCAAGCCTCTCCTCCTCCAGCCTCACAGTCTGTCTCTAGTGCACCCTTTTGGCAGAGCCTATCATATGCTTTGCAGAGTCCCAGACCAGCATCACAGGGCCAAGTATACAAGGGGTGAGTTTGGGCCGGGTGGCTCAGGCCTGTAATCCCAGCACTTTGGGAGGTCTAGGTGGGCAGATCGCCTAAACTCACAAGGTTAAGACCAGCCTGAGCCAGAGTGAGACCCCACCTCTAAAAACAGCTGGGCATTGTGGCAGGCTGAGGCAAGAGAATAGCTTGAGCCCAGGAGTCTAAGGTTGCTGTGAGCTATGATGCCATGACATTCTACCAGAGGTGACAAAGTGAGACTGTCTCAGAAAAAAAAAAAAAAGAAAGAAAGAAAAGAAAAAAAGAAGGGGCAAGTTTGGAGCAGAAAGACAAAATTTTAATAACTGGCCCAAACCATGCATCCTTCAGCATGTATCTTAAATTAAGAATATTCTCCTATGTACACACAGTGACATTATCAGGCCTAAGAAACAATGATTTTCTAATATCGTCTAATACCCTGCCCACGTTACACTTTCCCTTACTATCTCCCAGATGGTTTTTATGGCTGAAATTTTAGTTTTTTTAGGGAGTAGCATCTACTCATGGTTCCTGCATTGCATTTACTTGCTATATCTCAGTAGCGTCTCTGATTCTAGAACACTCTTCTGCTCCCTCCCTTCAAATAACTAGGATGAGAGGCTTTAGGATGTTGCTTTACATATTCGTCTATCCCTGGTATTTCCTGTAACGTAAAAGGTAAGTCTTGCTTAGATTGATTAGGTTCCTTCATTTTTGTCAAGAATACTTCACTGGGGGGTTGTGTACTTCACTGCAATGTATATTTTAGCATATGAATTATAGCATTATCTTAGAAGACGTTTATTAACTTCAGACACACTTGGTACTCTTGGGAACAAAAGCCAAACAATTCTCATGGAAAGAGCAGGAAGGACATCAGTTTGCATTATAACAGGTGCTGCCAGTTAGTTCTGGTAGAACTTGCCCTGGTCCCTGTGTTCCGAGCCCTCCCCTGCCATCCTCATGCGTCATCTGGAGATGTTCTGTACTATGCTGGAACCTCTGCTTCTTGAGACCGTGTTTCTCCCTCAAGCATGGTGTTTTACAAGCCTCTGGGTTTTCCACATGCCCTACTGTGTACAACGTAGACATCGCTGCTCTCCTGGGAGTGCTGGGTTTGGCTCTCTGCCACCCTGAGTGCTTTGCTGTAGAGCCAGAGTGATGAAAATTGGCTAGTGAAAGGGGAATTTTCTTTTCTTGCCCACAGTTGTCCTTTTTGGGAGTTCTTTCCAGGCCTGACTTGTAAACCTTGCACTGTGTCACGTCCTCACCCCAAGGATGATCATGCCACCATCATGCCTTTCTCGCCCGAGACCCTGGTCTGTCTCAGTGCTATGGACATGCTGTCTGCTTTGCTGTCTACCACCTAGGATCTTGTTCATCGTGACTGCCCTGTGGCATCACCGAGCAGAGCCTTTACTTGCTGCTTTGGGTCGTCTGTCTGGGATGTCTACAGGGCTCCAGCAAGTATAGTGAGGGTGAGGAAGACCAGATGTAAGAAAACAGGCAGCTGGAATTCAAACAGAAATGGCAACAGAGCCTTGCAAGGTGAAGAGCCCATGAAAAAAATAACCCCAAGTTCTCTGTGGCTTTTCCTACCAAGAGGTGAAGTCTATTTCTTTAACCTTTGAATTGGACTACTCTTGGGACTTGCTTCAACCAATGGGATCCTGGTAAAAGTCAAATAGGCAAAGGCTCAACAGGGCCTGCACCTGGAGGCCTGCCCTCCCTGGCTGATGGCAGAGCATCACATGAAAAAACTGAGCTAGCCTGCTGGACAGGATCTGGGGAAGAGACCAGGCATCTTGCTAACTACCTGGCAGCCTCTGGCTGCTGCTGTATGAGTGAACCTAGGGAGGACCAACTGAAGAAATGCTCCCCTGAACTTAGTGCAAGTTGCTGACACCCAGACTTGTAGCTGATAAATGATTATTGTTTTAAGCTACTAAGCTTTGGAGTGGTTTCTTATGCAGCAGGGGCTGACTGGTACATGCTCCATCTGATGGGGGCAGCTGTTACTCAGCCCCAGCCTAGAGTTGCCATGTCGGAGTATGGAACCAGTGTCACCATGGCTTTCAATATTTTAAGAGAAGATAAAAAGTTCAGGATAATTTTTCTTTTTTTGTTGAGACAGAATGTTGCCCTTGGTAGAGTGCAGTGGCGTCACAGTTCACAGCAACCTCCAACTCTTGGGCTTAAGCGATTCTCTTGCTTCAGCCTCCCAAGCAGCTGGGACCACAGGTGCCTGCCATAATGCCTGGCTATTTTTTGTTGCACTTGTCATTGTTGTTTTTAGCTGGCCTGGGCTGGATTTGAACCCACCACCCTCAGCATATGTGGCTGGGGCCATAACCACTGTGCTATAGGTGCTGAGCCAGTTCAGAATAGTTTTTATGTGAAGTGTTCCAACTTTTAAATTATAATATTTAATACTAATTAAAAAATTAAAAAAAAAAACACCCTAGAGGCCCCGAGAAAAACTGGGGGCTGCTTTATCTCCCTTGAGTCTTCCCCCTTTTCAAGTGATGGTTTTGTCCCTGCTATTCTCCCCAGTTTGGGGAAAGTGAACTTTTTGGGGGGGGACACCGAGCTAGCAGCAGCCTCTAGAGACCACTGGTAGAGGCTGCAGGAGGGGCTGAGTCTTCACGTTGGCCCGCAGTGGAGCACTCGGTCGGTGACGGGCATCAGGCAGGATGGGAGGGCCTCTGGAGGAATCTCAGAGGACGGGATTTCTGCCGCTCATTCTTCTTAGGGCTCAAACAAAATACCACTCCCTCTGAGCTTCTCCAGACAGTTCATTCCTCCACCAGGGCAAACAGCAAATACGGCCTCCCCTACATCTGTCTTCCTCACAGAGCTGAGGAAGCTCCTGACAAGCCAAGCCGGGGAGCTTAATCACCTTTCCAGCCTGCTGTCCTGCCCTGTGTGTGTTGAGGAAGGACCCCAGGAAACGCCCAGAATGTTCTTTTGTGCCTCTCCTTTCTGAAAGTTCTCCATCAGGGTGACATGTGGCAGGCTGTGTCTTGTCACCTTTTCTTTTTTTTTTTTTTTTGAGACGGAGTCTCAAGCTGTCCTCCTGGGTAGAGTGCCATGGCATCATGCTCACAGCAACCTCCAACTCCTGGGCTCAAGCGAGTCTCCTGCCTCAGCCTCCCAAGTAGCTGGGACTACAGGCGCCCACCACAGCGCCTGGCCATTTTTTGGTTGCAGCCATCATTGTTGTTTGGCGGGTCTGGGCTGGGGATTTGAACCCGCCACCTTAGGTGTATGTGGCTGGCGCCTTAGCTGCTTGAGCCACAGGCGCCGAGCCTTGTCACCTTTTCTTGAAACCCTGTATCAGAGTGAGTCACTGGGCACAAGTATTCATCTAACTGAGGAATTCAAGAAAATGGAATTTTCTCGGATTTTTGTCAATTTATGGAAAAGGAACTAACAAACCCAGAACAAATTTCAAAACCAAACACATGTTCAGTGTGTCCGAAGCTAAGCCCTGAATGAAGATGGGGCGTCAAGTTGGCTCTGTGGCCTGGGGACAGCAGCACTTGCCTCTGCAGGGCCTCTGAGCTGTTATAGCCACAGGGCAGCGTGACACGGGCCTCTCTCTGGAGCCAGATGATTTACCTCAAGTGGGGAGTACAAGATTTTATTGGGCAATCGAGGCCAGGCCAAACATCTGGATGATTATGGAAGAATCATCCATAAACCAGTGTCTGGTCTCTATAACTCCCTGTACCCCCATTGAGAAAGCGAGCGCACGAACACGCTTTTTCCACTTTCATTCACATATTTGATCCCTTACAGTCTAAAACTTGGCATGGAAGGATTAGGCCAGAAAAATGTTGAGCAAACAAAGGCCAGAGGCCCCCTCAGGGCTTGAGGAGGAACAAACGTGCCTGGTGGGGCTCCCTCTGCATTCCACACTGAGGTTTCTCCCAACAGTGGCTGCTGTCCCCAGCTGGTGGAGGACAGCCAGGCACGTCTTAGCAGGGGCTGGGCCTGGACAAGCGGGGCAGGGAGGCGCATGGCCCTCTTCTCTCCACTAGGGGGTGGGGGAGTTTGGATGTCCAGCGCAAAGCTGCCTGCCTGCATTAGAACCCAGCTGGCAAGGAAACCAGGTGGCTTAGAGAACTTGTGGCGCTTTATGGACCAGAGATAGGGGTGAGGGTGAGGCATTCAGAGGAATTGCACATTGGAGGCAAGTGTGGCCCATTTTGGTCCAAAGCCGGCCAGGGAGGGCAGCTACTCTGGTGGGGACCCCTGACAGTCTTGATTTCCAGACCCATCTGCAGGCCATCATAGTTCTGTCCCTTGTCATAGGCCAGCCAAAGGTGGCTGGGGGCTTGGATGGAGGACAGAAGGATGGGCTTCCTCATGTATCACACAGGAGCATGGGGCTCCAGGCCTTCCCGCGGCGAGGAGAGGAGAGAAGAGAGGTGCTGGGAAGCCTGCTGCCACTGGCTATGTCGCCCAGCCTCCCATTGCTGCCCAAATGTCCTGCATTAGGAGTTTCATTTCTGTAAATCAAGGTGTGGGTGCTTCCCTGGGATTTCTTTTAAAAATGCAACATTCTCTGAGTGAAGGAAAGCTTTAAGAAAGGGCTGTCCTAGTCACCTTCATGGGGATTCATTGATCACACCTGTCTGCACAAAGAAAGGCCAAGCACTGGGCTGGAGCGCAAAAAATATTTGGAGTTGTGGGGCTGGAGGGGCTGGGATGGTAGAGGCCTGTTGGCAGTTTTCTGGGGAAGGAAAAGAGGCAGCAAAACAGGTATTTTTAGAATGAAAGAGAGAGCTGAAGGACAGGGCAGGGACATTGAAAAAAATCCTACAACTTAATCTCTTGCTGTTTTTCTGCCTGTGCTCCATGAATTCTGGGCTGAATTTTTACTTACTGTCCCTTCCCAACTTGCCTACCACTTATGAGGGATCGAGGGAAGGATGGAATGCAGACTTACATTTTTTAACTCTCTGAGTCTTGATTTTCTTGCTGATAAAATGGAGAGAACACCCACTATTAAAGGAAGTTATGCATGGAAGGAACCAAGCATGGTGTCCGTAAGGAAATACTAGTTTCTCAGTGCGATTGAAGGAAATCTAATGTGTCTTCCTTTGCCCTTAAGGTGGAATAGTACTAGAAATAAGAATTGCTGGAAGGCTGCAATAAGGGCTCCAGTGAGAACGGAAGGCTGGGAGGATGTTGGCCGCAGCTTGTGAATTGCCATCCATTTGTGCCAGATGTTACCATCAGCTGAGGGTGGGAAAGAGGGCTCAGGTTGGCTTCTGAGCTTTTCAGGTGAGTGGCCTGACTTTTTTATTTACATGGTGGGCGGGATCCATATATGCCCAGGCTATAAGTACACAAGAATTTTAAAAAACAAAAATAGAAAAGCTATATACAAGTACTGCTTTCAATGATTTAAATCCAACCAAATAATTTCAGAAAACCACAATCTACCAAAAGTATAAAAGTAAACTAAGTAAACTAAGTAAAAATGCAAATGTTTTTCCATGGAACAAACAGGATGTTTGCTTTCCTCTGTGCAGGCAGGCCTTCCCCATCCTGTGGCCCAGATGCTCTTCCCATCTTCATGGAGTGAAGGAAAGACCAAAACATCTATGAATCTATCCCTATATCATTTGAGACACCTAATAGGAAAACAACAGGACGAACTGCATAAACGAGGATGCCAAGGTAAAGAGAAACAAGGGTAAGAGAATAAGAAAAAGTCAGAAGTAGAGTTAAGCACAGATATTTGAGTCTTAAAGTTCTGCACAATTTCTAAAGATAAACTATGAATTTGGCTGTGAGCTTACTGGTGGCCAAAGCAAAGAGGGAAATATGATCATAAGAATGTTCACACTGTTTATCGACTGAACATAAGCCAGCTTGCATAGGAGAAGTGCAGTTCTTACTGGAGTTGGGGTGGACAAGTTTCTATGTTAGGTTTTCTTGGGGGAAACTCTGTGTGATGAAGTCTTTCCTTACTACAGCTAGGCAATGAGCAATGAGTTTCATATGCCTTGTATAAAAAAATCCCTCAATGGAAGCAGGGTCCCCCAAGGAAAACAATTATATGAAAACCCCAAGAATTCTACCTCAAGCACCCAGATTTCTCATGATTGAATTTTACCCAAAGGTTAAAATTCAGACAATATGGAGCAAAATGTAGCAAGGTGCATCCTATGGGATAACATGCATGATGTAAAAAAAGGTCTAGCACAGGTAAGCAGCAGTTCTTTTTAACTATAAGACTTCTTAGAGCCCTTCATATGCTAATGCATTCATGTCTGTATTGCTTGTAATCTTTCCAAAGCTGATTTGACTGAAAGATGCTGTGTGTTTCTGTAGCCTCTTTGGAGCTCATTGGAGAAGAACCAAAAGAAAGGACCCACAAATCCAAAGATAGAGCCACCCAATCTTGGTCTCTAACTACACCCTTACCTCCAACTCGTTTTTGAAGGGGTTACGGGTGGGATGTTACCTTGGATAGTATTCATCTGAAGCCGTGTTTCATGTGTTGGTTATAATTTTCCTGAGACATAAATAAACAAGATAAATACATTTATAACTACTCTAAAAGTAAGTGTTCATTTAAGCCTCACTTAAAATGATCTTGTGGGTTTCCGGCAGTAAACCGGCCTTCCACCCTTGGGGAATCTCCTCCAGATGGAGGCGTGGACTCCATCTGTTCTTCCACTATATCTTCTAATCCTCTGCTGATTTGGGGTCATATCTCCGAGATGAGATGACAATTAGGCAGAGCAGAGGCAGTGCCTGTATTTTATGGCCCAGACCCTGAACTACTATAGTCCTGGGTGTGGTGTGCCTAGCTCAGAGCTGATCTGTCCACTCTGGCTCTCTAGGGAGTGCTGAGTCGAAGAAGTTTAGGGAAAGAGCTTGATAATGCTGGACCCCACTGGATAAGAGCTGGAGGAAACTGCACACTGTTCCCAATGTCTTAAACTCCCCAGTAGGTCCACTTCTTTCCTCCCCTTGGCTTATACACATATGTCATTTTTGTCTTCTTGAGGGGAGATTTCCAGATGGGATCTTTCAGGTTGTATGAGAATGAATTAGGTTCACAGCCTATCATATCTTCAGCATTTCCCCCACTTTTTGTGGCCAAACGTTTGGAAATGTTTGCTTTCTTCAGGCAGCCATTCATTTATCTTTTCCTCCACGCACATATAGTCAAAGCCGACCATATGCAAAAAAGGAGTGAATGCACACAAATATATACAAAAGTCAGTTAAAAGTTACGTAAATCTTGGTATAAATAGCATAAACTAGACTTCCAGCCAAAAATGGCAAACAAACATCATGTATTTGACAAGGAACGTTTATACAACAAATCCTATTCTTTTGGTAAAGTGATTTTTAAACAATTTACACTCCGTGGTTATTGCTTACCAAAGCAGTCTGATCATTAAATATGGGCATCCCGATTTAGGACAAACCGAGGTGGACAGGATCTTGTCCTTCTGATGTCTGCCCTGTGCTCAGTGCAATCTCTTGCTCTAGACTCAAGACTGTGGCCTGTGTTTTTCCTTTATACCGTTCCTCGGGACTATAACCCCGGATACTCTAGCATAGTCTCAGCAAACATTCATTTCCTATAGAGTCTTAGCATCTTCAAATTGAACACATTTTTATCTGATCCCTTTTTGGAGTCTTCTGGAACCTACCTTATATACAAAAACTTACCCTTAGGAACTCTTCTATTTAGCTTTTTGTGAAGCAGGTCACTAATAGAAAACAGGATCCCCCCCCGACCCCTGCTTGAGAATTATGATTAAGGAAGGTTTTGCTGCAGATCATCTCCAACTGTGCTCAGCACCATCTGAACAGTCTGTGATTTGCTTGGTAGGAAATGCACAAACAGTGGGGGTAAAAAAAATCTCCAAAGTGGTTAAAATCCAGTGAAGATAAATTTCCTTCAGAATCCCATTTTTAAGTTAAAAATAGTATGTTATAAAGGGATTTCTGTCTACACGTCAAAGATTGAGAGGAACAATTGTCTGGATTCATAGAAGGATTAATAGTACTATAATTGTAATTCTGTTGTGTGGAAAATTGTTCATTAGATTAAAATAGAAACTCACTTATAGGTGCAAACTCACTTATAAGGACTCACTTATAGTCCTTCTGACTTGCCTGAAGGACTTGGACGAACCAGGGAGACCCTTCTTTCTGCACATGAATGTGCTTGACAAGGAATAATTATTGGATTTGCCAATTGTGCTTCAGTTTCTGGAGGTTAGTGCTGGCTTGGGAGGATGTCTATAGAGGAGGGGAGGAGAGGAGGGGAGGGGAGAGGAGGGGAAAGGAGGGAAGGGGAGGGAGAGGAGGACAGGACAGGAGAGGGAAGGGGAGGGGAGAGAAGGGGAGGGGAGGAGAGAGGAGAGGAGGGGAGAGGAGGGGAGAGGAGGGAAGGGGCAGGGAGGAGAGGAGGGGAGGACAGGAGAGGGGATGGGAGGGGAGGGGAGAAAAGGGG